>NW_026592890.1:20870028-21010103 GCF_907164565.1 Psammomys obesus | reverse complement strand
GGCTCCCGTCATCCAAGGGAGAACAAGGCTTTGGACAGGAAGACACGGTTTTGGCGAAGAATTGACAGACAGAGACACCTTGATGGTTTTGACTCTGCTGCAACTTTACTGAAATCAAGCTAGTATTTTTATACAAAAGGCACCTTAAAATTGGCCTACTTCCCAGAACATTTAGACTTTTTACCAAGAATACAAAGTTTACATTTTAACTCAAAATGCAGTCAAACATAAAGCAGTGCCCACAAGAAATCTTGGCCTAAAAACTTTTTGATCAGAGCAAACAAAGGAAAAGAAACCTCAAATATAGTTTCATTATTGCTAACCAATGAAGAGGAAAGTCAGGAGCTAAGTCAGATGTCTGCCAAAGTCTTTTTCTATATCAAAATCTAACTACACCTTTGTTAACCCTCGTCCCATATGTCCAGCCCAAGATTTATGATCTTTCTTAGGAACAAGGCCCTGTTCCTAAGAAGGGAGGGGAGACTCTCGTCAGCTGCACCTCTCATGCTATTACTTCTTAAGAAGGAGCCTATTATTTTTTTTACTATTTTTAATGCTTTTTAACACTAAATCTAATTCATTACCTTTCTTAAACTTATTATTTTTATTAAAGCCTTTAACAATCTACTAATAATAAATTTCTTTATAAAATTAGTTGTGCTGTTTCAGGTGTCACAGAGAAAGATCAAAGAATTTATTACTCCAGCCCCAGAGCCACAACTGAAGAAGCGTAGAAATCTCAGAACACGTCTCTTTTCCAAATGAGATGAGTTTTCCAGGGACCTTCCAGGGGGCGAATTTCTGGAGAAAGCATATCCCCCGCCCTGTAGTTTATGCTACTGTGGCGACACTGGCGTGGGTGTGGCATTCAAGTAAATGAGCCCCTGGTCAGTCAAGCTCCAGACAAGCGCCTCTCTCTTGGCGGGTAGGGAAAAAGTATGGTAGGAACCCAGGACACTGGTTCCTCTGCTGGCAGGACAGATACCCGGAATTTTTGTTTACTTAGGAAGGAGGGGAAAGTAGGTGGCAGATGCTTCCAAGGCCCTCTGATCTCATTGTCTCAGCCTTTTTCACCCAGCCCCTCACCTTCCATTCCGCTGTCTTCAGCTCTTAGGTCACATATGCAGTGGGAAATGTACGCGCAAACTTGCACTGGAGAGAGACTGCCTTTGAGCCCTTGGAGGTCAATGCTGAAGGGAAGCTAAGGCCTGTCTTGAGTGGAAGCTAGGACTCTAGTCCGGTTTGGTTTCCATCAGGGAAACCCTGGTAGAGAAACTGAGCCCAAGGCTCTGGCAAGGAGTTTAAAGACATTGGCACATCGTTTTCCCTGTAGGCATGTACTCAAGGTTGGTTTGGATGATCTGATGTATGTGTGTGTGTGTGTGTGTGTGTGTGTGTGTGTGTGTGATGCTGACATCAGGTAACACCTAGGGCTGGATTTGCAACTTAGTGCCAATACATGTACTTAGCCACTCCTGTCACCCAAGGAAGAAGAACTAAAAAGTCAAATGCAAAGATAACTGACTCTTTTTTTTTTTTTTTTCTCCTTCCATATTTAGTTGCTCTTAATCCATTTGCCATTCTCTTTCGCCATGTTTAGGGAGAACAGCTCTCGATCATGGAGGTCACCAAAGCTGCTTCTGGAGCATCCAGCCTTGGTAGAAATATCAGTTCCCACGCCTCCTTTTTAAGATCCAGAAAGCCTGGGAAACTGAGTCGGAGGATGCGGAGACGTGACTGGAGGAGGATAAATGGTGCCTTAGGTTCATGTAGGGCCCACTTGCCAGGCACAGCAGCTCCCCTTCTCCTAGCTCTTCTTTTATATATGGCGTCTTTGTAAATCGCAGCCTGCGTAGGGGAGAAGGGAGTGGGAGGGAGGGGGGAGGAGGGTCTACTTTTTCTTACTGGGGAAGCCGAAGGATCAAAACACTTGTGGGACTTGGGGGTGACCTGAGCGTTCGGACGTGAGCTGTTTAATCACTGTGAGTCTCCGGCACTCAGGTGTGCCTCCTACAATCTTTGTTCTCTTCTGAGCTCACGATAGGCTGCTTGTGCATCCAGAAGCTTAGGAGCTCCCCGCCTGGTCTTCCTTCCTCCAGATTTTTCCTTCTACCTCATGCCCTCCAGCAACTCAAGAGAAGAACTCATACAGATCTTGGAATCCGGTTATTCGGGTGGTAAAGCGTGGTCATTAAATGAGCAACTTTAGAAATAAAAACCGGGTTGGATTCTAGCTCCGCCATTTTAGTAGTTTGTGTGGTCATGTTTTTAGCCTTTTTAAGCTTCAGATTTCTTACCTTGCAATTTGAAGAAAGCCACCTCATGTAGTTGTGAACAATTAACTGATTAAATGGTTTTGAGCCATTCTTGAGAATCACAGGCACACAGCATGTGCTTAGCGAATGCTCAGCATTGCGCTTACAGTGGGCGGCTTATACCAGCCTGGGAAGTGTCTGTTTCTCAGTGATTTGAAAGACCTCTGCAGAGCTGTGTGGGACGGGTCCGTACAGTACAGTTAATTTAAGCTGAGCAGGCACGCCTTCCTTTCCCTAGCCGCAGCCAGGTGGATTTCACACTGATCCTGCATCTGAGGAGTGGATACTCCGGTTGGCCAGCAGGGGTCAGGCGTCAGGCGTTCTTCTCCACCTAGAAGAAACGCGGTCCAGCCACATCTCATGAACTTTAATTTATAATCCTCCCCCTCTCTCTCACTCACTCATACACGTACACATGAGAGAAGAGGGGGAGGATGTTTCCACGCAGGTTGCACGCATGTGAGTGTGGAGGAGAGGAGTTGTCACACGTGTTCAAGCTTTCCACCTTATTTTTTGAGACAGTCTCTTACCAGTTCAACGAGACTGGCTGGCCAGATGCAAGCCTTCGCCTTCCCAGCCCAGGTCCTTGCACAGCAATCACTTCACCGAGCCATCCCTCCTGCTGCACATCTTATTTTCCATATATAGGTACTGTATTTTAGGTTTGCTATTGGCATATCAGTCATTCAGGAGAGAATGTGTCTTTTGTGTCATCTTTTTTTAAATTTCAAGACAGGGTTTCTTTGTAGCCCTGACTGTCCCGGAACTTACTCTGTAGACCAGGCAGCCCTCAAACTCACAGAGACCCACTGTGCTCTGCCTCCCGAGTGCTGGGATTAAAGGCCCATGACACCACAACTGGCACTCTCTCATCTTTTAATAATTAGGTATTTAGGATTGAACTTTAAATGTATCAGACTTTTGGTCAGTAGAGCCTCAGAAACAAATGAGATTAAAATTTTAGCTTTGAATAGGCAACAAACGGTACTAAGGATGATGCTTGACTGTACAGTCAAACAAGGGTTTCTTTACTCCCTCCTTGATTGACAGTAGCTAGCCCCAGGGAGGAAACAAGCTGATACACCTATTCAGAAACAAACAGAGCTCTGGAGAGGACCTGACTGGGCTGCTAGGAGGCCCCGCTTGGCCTGCTGGCCATGGGCCCTCCTACTCTTGAGAGCAGAAGACTGGTGCCTACCCTGGGATTGTCATTTAGCAGGTCAAAGGCTTTGGGGACACTGCTTGGATCAGCTGCTTCTTGGGGAAGAGAGGGCTGTGGGCCCAGAGAGGAAAGGCACATCACGTAGTTGAGGACCATGACAACAGTCAGTGTCACAGGGGAACAAGCTTTGCTTCTTAGGGGCCAAGGCTTCCGTGTGGTCTGACACAGGGCTCACTTGTGTTGGTGTTCAGCAAGGACGGAGAGTGAAAGATCCTTTTAGCGGAGTAGGCTTCTCACATCGTCTTGGGAGGCGCAGCAGTCTGTTCCTCCTGCTTCAGTTTCTAGATGTGTTTCCTGAAAAGCAGCTTGGCTTGGCCTACTTGCAGGCTTCTGTGACTGCCCTGAACCCCCACCCCCAGGTCCTGAGTCCCCTGGCCTTGGGAGGGAGCTGTGCCACCCCTTGACCTGTTTTTGTCTGAGTGTCCCTGCCCTGGGAGAGGAGCTGCTGGGCTCTGTTAGAGCAGATGGGATCCTGGACCCTCAGCTCTGCACTCTGGCTGGATTGTGGTTTCCTGCCAGGCCCTGCTGGAGAGCAGCCACTTCCTCCAGAAGCTTGTTAATTATGTTAATCACTGGGTATCTGCAGGATGGAGTCCTTCCACAAACACCAGGATCTTCAAATGCTCGGGCTCCTCGGGTGGAACGGCTCGTGTTGTGTTTGCACATCACCTGTGCACTTCAGCCATTCCCAGATTAGTTAGGAGCCGTCGTACAGAACTTTGTAAATATGTGTTGTGTTGTTTCAGGAATAATGACAGAGGGAGGGAAAAAAAAACAAAAACTTTTCTACTACAGATGCAGCTGTCTTTTCCAAATTCTTTTGCCTGGTGATTAATGGAGTCCAGGTGAGGGTGGAGAGGGCTGATTGTTTATACAGCATGACGCTCCAATCTGTGGCATGAGAAGCGTCGTCCTTACTTGGCGGTGGCATTTGAAAAGTCAGGACTGACCCTTACATGGCGGGCATGGCTCCAGTACCCCCTGGTGACTCAGTGGGCTGCAGGCTGCACCTGCACAGCCCACCACCCTGCTCTGGAGGTGGCTTCTCCTCCCCGCGCTCTTCTGTCGCAAGTCCTGCCCCTCTCTGTTGTCCACCCACTGTTAGGTGGGGGCCGTTAGTTACCGAGTTACTGCGGCCATCATGCTGATTCACTGGTGTCAGAATTGTAGTGCGTCCTGAGTCTGTCTTATTTTAGTGAGCTGCGTTTTTGCTTGTGCCTCGTCTGAGAAAGACAAAAGTTAGAATGCATGAATTCAAATAAGGCAGTCAGTAAGTAATGGGATCAACGTCTCTACTCCTTAACATGTCCTTTTAGTTGACAAGTAAAAGAATCACTTGTGTTTATAGTTTCCATTCTTATTTGTGTCTTTAGACCAGCATTGCCCCTGTACCACCCACTGCCCATCACCCTGACCTCTGACCCCCCAATAACCTCCATTTTTCTCCTTTCACTGAAGATTCCGTGTCTACGTGAGATGGTGGAGTGTTCGGCCCTTGGTCCGTCTTTATGATTTTGTGTATGCACGTGCAGTGTGTCGGGAGACAATTTGAAACACTCCCTCTAAAGGCAGGAATGGTAGCAGAGGCTTCAGCTCCCAAGCGCAGCCGCTCTTACTGAGGTAGCCATGCTGTCATTTAGTTAACGATGCCCATCACCAGCTCTACCGCAAGAAAGGGCGTATGTGCCTGATGTGCTGTGAACTGTTGTCACGGTGTGTGTGGCAGATTCTAGAAATTAATCATCATGTGCAGCTCATACTCCCTTCCTTCCTGTCTCTCTCTGCTCCCTCCCTTCCTCTCTTCCTTAGGGAATTTTGTTTTTTATTCCCCTTAGAGGTTCACCTGCACAGGCAGGCCGTGTTCAGGCCTGCTGTATCTCACTGACTTTAACACGTTCTGGTTTAACGGGGTTTGAACTCTCTTCACTCAGTCATGTCTTCATGTCATGTCATGACCTTTTTAGGGTTATTGTTTTCCTCTCCATATCCTCATCCATGGCCTCTCTTCCCCCAACTTTGTTTGTATTTTCAGGCCGAGAAGCTGGAACTATTACAGCTGTACACTATACATGTGTAATTAAGATAGCAAAAGGACATCCCAGGGAAGCCGTCAGAGAGTACTTGCACCCGCCCCCATGAGACTTAGGAAGAGGGCTGTGACGAAGAGCTTGGCAGCTTTAGCTTTTCAGCACTTTGGGTTTTTTGCATCTCCGAATTTGACTTGGAAGATGTCAGTCTTTAAAAATAGTGCTCTACTGAAAGTAACGGACCAACACGTGTGTGTGTGTGGGGGGGGTGACAAAACTGGACTTACTTTAAAATTCCTTGTAGCATAGTTCTGCCTAGGGGACCAGTTGCAGGCACACATGTGTGGGGAGTGTCATACACTTCTTCATAGTGGGGGCGTCTCTTCTGGGCATCACGGCAGGGGAGCGGGGCAGAGTGGAGCATCCCTGGTGGGAAGTTGGGCATGCGCCAGGATCCTCAGCCCGCTGGGAGCCCCACTTACAGTTCAGACTGTTTCCTTTCTTAGAATATCTTGGCAAGGCCCTCAAGAAAATTGCCTTTAGCACCGCCAACTAATGTATACTGTGCCCATTCTCTGTTTCCACCCGCAGGCCGTGCCTGCATCCATTCGTTTCAGAGTCCAGTTGTTCTACCTGGCTTTGCGTCTAACCTGGATCACTGCCTTGGTTGCCTGAATGGCTCTCTCTCTCTCTCTACTTTTGCATTCCTATAGTGTGTTCCGTAGCAAAGGAGGGCGATCTTTTCGAAAGGTAACACATTTCCTGTGTCCTTTGCCTACTCCGGGCTCATTTGCACTTGGATGAAAGGTCCCCCAGCCTTGGTTGCTGCCTCCTCTCCTGCTCATCCCAGCCTGCTCACCTTTCTCTTCCTCATACCTCTCAAGCGCTTCTGTTGCACAAACCTCGCCTGCTGTTGCCTTGGCCGCCACCTCTCCTGGACCTTGCCTGGCCCCTCCCCAGCTCTTGGACCTCAGTGGACAACATTCCGTCTTTCACCAAGAGCTTCCACGCCTGGCCACCTGATTCAGTAAATGCCTTCTGTGGCTTCAAGTTCTGTGACAAGTGTTTGTCTGTCCATTTCCAAACCAGGGTTGGTTTTGTTACAAAATACGACAAAGATGTCACAGCAGTGTTAGGTCATCTTTCTGAAGGTTTCAGTTTTTCAGTTCCAGCCTTGTCTTATATCGAGCCTGCTGGTAGGCAGCCGGTCCATAGCCTTGAGCATCAGCCTTCCTCCACTGAGTACCTCTGTGTGGTTTTGTATCTGAAGACTGTGCAGCCCTAGGGCTGGTTTTGTGTCTATCCCTAATAGAATGTGCTCCCTGTGATGGCAAAAAGAATTTTGCGTCATCACCTATGCTTTCACAGTGCCAGGGTCTATGCTGGTACATAGTAGGCCCTGAGGAGAGCCACATGGATGGCAGAATATCTCACAGGTGCCTCAGGCCACCTATCCTTTCTCCCTCATCTCTACATACAGTATGTGTCACTGTCCCATATTTCTATCCTTAGTATAAAGCAATCCCAGCCTCAACTGTATTGTTATTGTAGTCAACTATATTGTAACGTATCATATAATACTACATATTATAACACAACATAATATAATGGTATATTATAATATAGTGAAAAATAATCAACTGTTGAGTCAAGTTGATGCTTGACTTCGCCAGGTGGCTTTACCGCCACATGCTTCTGCCTCCCTGTCTTTGAAGCAGGCATGGTGTTCCCTTCCATAATAAAATTAGGTCATGTTCTCGGACGCACTCTGATCTCTAGACTGCTGCCGCTGTGTGGATTGTGTAGCCAAAAGCAACACCCAGTTTCCTCCTTCACACTGTTAGTGAGATCAGATGGGGTTAGCAAACTGTACCGTGCCATGTCGTGACTGTTTAGTCATCACAGTCCGGCAGCCCTTTCCCCATCTCCAGTTCACTCTTTCCCTGTCCTCTTTTCTTTTTTCCTTCTTTCCCTCCCTCTATTCCCTTTCTTTTCCCTCCCCTCCCTTTCCCTCTTTGTCCTGTCTTCTTTCTTTGAAGTACTGGATATCAAACCCAGGGTCTCAAATGCTAGGCAGGTGCTCGACACGTGAGCTATGTCCACCTAGCCCTTAAACACCCCCTGCCCCCCAACCCTTTAGAAATGTAAAACCTCCAGGAACTGGAGAGCTGCTCAGTGGGTCAAGTCTTGCCACATAACCGCAAATTCAGGTGTCCAGCACCTATATAAAAAAGCAAGTCATGGAGGCTCACACCAGGAATCCCAGGACTGGGGAGTCAGAGGCAGAAGGATCTCTGGGGCTTGCTGGCCAGCAGGTCTAGCTGAATTGACAAGCTACAGATTCAGTGAGTGACCCTGTCTCAAAAAAAAAAAAGATGGAGCGCAATTGAGGAAGATACGCAGTGTTGACCTCTGCACAGACACTGTTGTGTGATAAAGCCAACATACAGGCCCACTCACGACAGACCAAAGCATGGACACCACCTCTACAGGCAGCGCAACAGGTTGGAGAAGGTCCTTTCCAGGTGCGTCAGCTGGTCTAAACCTCTTCCAAGTAGCTTGGCTGGTTTCTGCTTCTTTCAGGCAGCTGGTCCTGATCTGGTCTTAGGCTAAGTCTTTGCAGCTCATCTTATCTTGCATCCTTTTTTTTTTTTTATTAGAGTTTCTCTGTGTAGCCCTAGCAGTTCTGGAACTGGCTTTGTAGTAATCTGCCTGCCTCTGCATTCAGAGGTCTGGGATTAAAGGCATACACCCCCACTGCCCAGCTTGCCTTGAGTCTTGGTAGCTGTGCTGCTCTGGGATTCTTCTTTGCAGCTTGGCCTTGCTTACTCTGACAGGGAGGAGCCTAGTAAATCTGGTCATTTTCAGGGACTTCCTGAAGATCCTATTTGGTTGATGATTATTAATATTTAATATTGATTTTTCTTTTAGTTAAAGAGCAGTTATTCCTAAACCAGCTATACACCCAAATCACCACACAGAGACTTGGATTTATTTAATTAACCTAGAGCACAATGCTGGGCAATAATTACTCCATCCTAAGCCTCCTAGCCTACATATCTTCTTCCTAGTCAGATTTTCCACATTATACTTGTTATACTTGCTTTTTAGTCATAGCATAGATCCAGTTCATCTCTCCTGGTGTTTTCAGGTCTTCTCCTGTTAGATCTCTCTTCCACTCCTTTCTCCTCCCCCTGTACAGGATGTCCCACCCTATTCTCTCCATCGCTCAGCATTGGCTGGTTGTTTTTACTGGCAATACAGAGAACAAATGGTGGCATGTTTACACAAAGATGAGACAGGTTATGCTTAGAATAAGCATCATAAGGCAATGTCCGATTGATACTACATAGTAGGGTAGAGAAATCAGCATTTGAACGAACAAGGATAAATTGTATACATTCCACAAGAACATTATACCAACACTGTTTAAAGAGATTTCCTGCAGAATGGATTATTTTAATCTAGGAAAAACTGTTACACAATACATGAACATGTAGAACACATATCTACACACGCATACCCACATACTTATCTACATATATGAATATGTATACACATATATACATAAGCACATAAATACTTTCCTTAGTTCAAGGGCCTTCCAAAAACAGAGCAGTGCAAAACCAGTCTTTTATGAAGCAGGGTCTGATTCTTAGCCCAGAGCTGAGCAGAGTTTACTGGGATTAAATTTCGTCATTAGCAATAAACAGCTGAGAGTCATATTTTGAGGGACTCAGTTTTATTTTCTGTTTGAGTTATGTTTCTTGAATTGCATAAACCTTGCTAATCGCCACGTTCATATGCTGCATTCGCCTCCTCTGAAGTCATAAACATAATGAGCTTGGCACTGTTTCCCCCAGCATGAGATCGTAGTTCTCCAAAGCACGGCTGCTGGTTTCCAGAGGGAACCCAGACTTATCTGTCCAAAATAGCACTTGACGCCTGGATGGGCCCCCACAGTTTGAGCCGCAGCCAGAAGTGACTGAAGGCGACTCTGTTGTGCCATCCGGCACATCACATGCTGAGTTCTTTCCTGGCCCTCCCCTAGCTGCTTACCTCTGTGTAGACATCTGCTGAACCCCACTGAATATGGTGCCGGCACAGTTGTGCCTGCTTTATCTCTAACAACACTCACACATGAGTTTTACAACCAAGACTTTCACAGTGTTCAAAACCACCTGTCTAGGGTAACGGGCTCAGTGACTGGATCAAAGTGCATTCTATGTGTGCATGGAGAAGCCATGGGGAACCCCATATTCTGTACAATAAGTATACGCTGGCTAAAAACTATAACGGTTACAGGATACAACTGAGTGTGAGAATGAAGCCCTTCTCCTGCCTCCGTCCCCAGGGTCTCCTGACTTCCTGTGCTCCTTTTCCTCTCCTTATAAACCATGCTTGTGCGACTGGAAAGATGGCTCAGTGGTTAAGAGCACTGAATGCTCTTCCAGAGGATCAGCACCCATGTGGCAGCTCACAACTTTCTGTAACTCTAAAATCTGGCACCCTCACACAGACATACACGTAGGCAAAACGCCACTGCACATAAAGTGAAAATAAATTAAATAAAAGAAATGATTGTTGGCATTCTTAGTCACTGCCACTTTAATATTTCTAAGTAGTTTTCAGTTGCACATTTTAGCGGAGGTCTCTGATTGGAGCTGACACAGAGTGAGGTTTTAGATAGTATGAGAAAGCAAAGTCATTGAATAGTGCCTGCTTTTTTTCTTCTACATTTGAAACTGGACCCGTGGGGATTGATAAATATGTGTTATTGATAGGATACAACTGATGGTATGTGCAGTGTGTTTTTTAAGAACATAGATTCAAAAGCCAGCTCCACCCCTTGGCTGTACAATGGTGGATAGCTTTTCAGAACACTTCAGGGTGCAGTTTTCGTATATGTAAAATGGTCTCATGAGAGAGTCTCCTTGGGCTGCAGAAATGGCTCAGTGGGCAGAGGCACTTGTCACCAAGCCTGATAACCTGAGTGAGTCCCATCCCTAGGACCCCTGTGATGTAAGGAGAGAAACATCTGCAGTTGTCCTCTGACATCCACACAGGTGCTGTGGGCTGAACACACACACACACACACATACACATACACACACACACACACACACACACACACACCTTGTCTAAAGATGAGGCTCTAATGAATTAGTATTTGCCCTGACCTGTAAGCATTAGGTGAGTTGGTGCCATGAATAGTCAGTTCTTGATTATCAAGAGGAAAGTTATTTTTTGGTTTCTATCTTTGAAGTAGGGTCTCCACCTGAAGCCCATGCTGATAAAGCATAGGACACGGACACACACACACACACACACACACACACACACACACACACGCTAGCTTTGAAGTCACTGTGGTTCTCTTGCCGCAGTGTCCTGATGGCTGGAATTACAGACACAAGGCATCACACTCACCTTCAAAGGTAGACTTTTGCTGATGTATGCTGAAGAATACCGTTTCTTGTGGGAAATGTTTTTATTTGGTTTGACTTTTGTCCTTTTTATTTCTTTCTTCAGGCTTTCGTGGAGGCACAGAATAAGATCACGGTGCCGTTTCTTGAGCAGTGTCCAATCAGAGGTTTATACAAGGAGAGAATGACTGAACTGTATGACTACCCCAAGTACAGCTGCCACTTCAAGAAGGGAAAGCGGTATGTGAGCTTGCTTGCATTCATCTTCTTTGTACTTTCCAGCTTGATTTAAAACAAACAAACAAAAAAAAAACCCTGTGTATGTGGTATATGTGTTTCTATTTGTCTGTGTGTGTGTGTGAGAGAGAGATGGAGAGACAATGCACATACATCAGAGGTTGATATTAGGTTTCTTCCTCTTTCACTTTTTATTCCCCCCAGCCCCCTCGTTTTTTGTTTTGTTTTTTTTTTTTTTCTGTTTTTCATTGAGACGGGGTCTTTCTACATAGCTCTGGCTGTCCTGGGATTCACTTGTGTGGGCTAGGCTGGCCTCAAGCTCACAGAGGTCCACCTGCTTCTGCATCCTGGGTGCTGGGATTAAAGATGTGTGCCACGGCTCCTAGCTTCTGCTCCGTTTTTTGAGATAGGGTCTGTCTCAGAATCTGGAGTTTACCAGTGGTGGGGGTGTGACATGAACCACAGTGCCTAGCTTTTATGTCACTGTTGGGGATTCCAGTAAACACCTCATTGACTGAGCCATCTCCACAGCTACCTTGAGTGCAAGTCAGGTATGGCTGCTCACGCCTTTAATCCTAGCCCTAGGGAGGCAGAGACAAGTGGGTCTTCGTTGGTTCCAGGCCAGCCTGGTCTACATAGTGAGACCCTGTGTCAAACAAATGAAGTACACATTTGAACTGACCAGTTTATAAAACGGAAGTGATTGTTGTGTTTGAACACGAGAATAATTTTTTCCTGCCAAGTGCTGTCCATATTCATAAAATAATGGTTAAGATATTTGGCAATGATATAGCCTGTGAAGGGAGGTTATGGTAAATCTTTGTTGCCTGTGGTTACTTGGTGAGCCTGCGATTCTTAAACAACAGGGAAGATTTGTTTCCACCTAATATTATCTTTGGCTTGTAGTACTTGAAAGCATTTTATTATATGTGCTTTTCTCCTATCCAAGAGTGGGCTACAAAGCAGAGCCTGTGGATTTAGCCTTCCTCTTCATCTCTTTCTGTGCTTCGTCACATAAGCATAATCTGCTGTTCTTTTTTTTTTTTTTTAAATCTCTTTGAATACACCATTACACATTTACTTTGGAATTTCTTAGACCCTTTGCCACACCCTGCCCAGCACCTGTTTTCATGCGTTGAACTGGAACACAATCCTGCCCATTTGTTCAGTTGTTCGCTGAGCATGGTGACTGTGGCCCTCAGAGCCTGTGCACACGCCCTTCTCTTTGCAGAAATGTGCTGACCTCCACACCTGGCAGCCAGCCAGGCTGTGGAAGCAGACCAGAATTTTACAGTAGAAGATCTGCTTTCTTCCTCATTTAGAAGAAATAGTCACTGCTTTATTTGACTGCCAGGGTTATTTTTAGCCAGCTGATCTCTGTCTGTAGCTCTCATATCAAACTACAATAAACTACTTGCATGCAGGAAGCAGTTCAAGTAGCAGATTGTGACGGAGGAAGCAAGGGACTTCCACGCTCACCCTCCTGTCTGCCTCGGCTTCATCGAAGCTGCTTCTTTCTGTGTGGATGTGCTGTGAAATTCGCCTCTTTGTGTGTTTGATTCTTCTCCACAAATAGAAAATGCCACAGCTAAATACAGGGAATTTCTGTCCCCAGGTATTTTTATTTTTACAATACAGGTTTGCAGAACCAACGTGTGTTATATGTGCAAGACTCCTTAGAGGGGGAAGCCAGAGTGTTCCTGGACCCCAACACTCTGTCAGATGATGGCACAATAGCACTCCGAGGTAAGTGCTGTGCATTCTGGCCTGCGGGGATCCTTGCATAGTCAGTCAGTTGACAGTCCAAGCAGGGTAGGGACCACATTGTAAAACAGCTGCGCATACCATGTTAGGAAAGCTAACTTTGTACATGTGTATGTAGAACACGTGAATAATCACATTCATCTTTCTCACTCTGAGGGCATGAAGCAGAACTGGAGAATGAGTCACACTAGACCCAAGTTAAGTTCTGGGATTTTGAAGTGTTGCTATTATTTCCCACCACGTCTGAGACCTATCTGACTTAACCCTCTTGCAAGAAACTTGAGCAATGCAAAGAATGTTCCAGTTATAAATGGGGAGGGTGATCAGAGTATTAAAATCTAGGCCATTGACGGTCTGTTAGAACTAAAATCAAAACCCCTCAACCTTGTGGAATTGAAACACTTGGAACCCTGATCCTGAAGATGCTGCTGTACTACCTGAGTCTAAACACTATAGATTCTCCATGTCTGTGTTAAATGTGCTCCCTGTGTGGCTGCTTCTGTGGGCCATAGAGAAGATAAACCTTGGTTTGTGCTATATACGCAAGAAGGAGGTCATTCTCAAGTCTTGTGCCTTAGTAGTTATATAGTTAATTACTGCTTAGCATGCCGCTGTTCCTAATGGAGGCGGCTCCTCATCTCCTGTACTGTCCACAGGTCCATGCTAAAGCCCGGTGCCCGTTTGCTTCTCTAGAATTGTGAAATTGGGACAGTGATGTTTATTGCTCACAGGGCCCCATTTCGTTGGATCTGTGTAAAGACCTTTTTGAAGACATTTGTGCCATTTCTAGCTATGCCTCTGTTACTTAGTGATCCTCTTCACCCTGCCCAAATAGGCTTAGTATATAAATGTTGGTATGTATGGAAGTACCAGCTGTCTTGATACAAGTATAGTAGTATTTCCATGAACCTGAGCCTGTGGTTTACAGTGAATTCAACGCTAAGTTTCTGGAGCAGTCATGAATCCTGTTTAAGAGTCCACACAGTTTTCACTCATACCTGTCTTTCAGCCCGTGCAGGAGGGCTGCATGCCAATACCTCTCACCCCAGTGGTACAGTGCAGTGATTTTTTGAGGTGTTCGCTCAAACAAGGTCACGATTGCCGCAAAGGCGAACTGCGCATGAGACCTGGCATATGATTCCTTACATATATTTTTGATCAGTAATGATGATGATTTGTTTCATTTTTTTTCCCTGAAAAAAATTTCAATTTATGTAGAAATAATCCAAACAGTTCAGTCTTTTATATAATAAAAGGTGAATATTTTTCCTCTCTTTTAAGACTTATTCTGTATCATCATGTACATACTCATAGTCATGTAGATGTGGTTGTGGATGTTATATAGGGCTTACAAGTGATTAGTGAGTATGTTAGCCAATTTTAAAGTAATTTGCTACTAACTGAAGGTCAGTGGTAAATATTGAGCTTCTTACAAATTTTAGATTCCCAATAAAATTTAGCAAGCTTCCCAGGAAACCACCTGTGTCTGAATCTTGTACCACTAGGATAGTGTGATATTATAACTATAGAAGCCAACACGAGAAACCTCCACAGGATGGGAATGTTGTTGGTTCCCCAGGAGTTGGCCCTGGCATGGCAATCCACAGACTGGCTGCTTTCTTTTTCTTTTGGAACATGCACAATTCGAACCTTCCTTGCACGCCCTCAGGCCATATTTAGCTGGGCCTGTGATGTCATGGTGTGGCTATTAATCCCCAAGCACCAGTAATGCGCCGAGAATGAGGCTGTGAAGAGTGATCTCAAATGCTCTGGAGTCTATCCCAAAATGACTTAATGGCTACAGTTTAAATTCTATTATATGCTACGTCTCATAATCCAGTCATTACTATAAAAGCAGATTTCCCACACTCACTCCCTTTACAGTGTAAATAAAATATGCTGCATGCCCCAGATGAGTTGTGCTTTTAACTGAGCTACCCATTGAGTTATATAAATATTTCAAAATGGAAGCATCTTAATGGACAAGGCTTCATTTTATGAAGGAAGAAGTATGGCCTGAGGGGGTTACAGGACCTTGGTATCATACTGGCACCTCCTTCCCCTTCAGCTGAGCCCAGGTTTCTCTCACTGCTAGCTTCCTATTTCCCCATTGCCTCATTTGGTCTCCATGCTGTGACAGGCAGCTGTGACAGTGTGGATGATGGCTGTGGGCAAGGTTAAGGGCTATATCCAGTGGTCGCATCTGACCTTCTCCTGTGCCCCATAGGTTATGCCTTCAGTGAAGATGGTGAATATTTTGCCTACGGTCTGAGTGCCAGTGGCTCAGACTGGGTGACGATCAAGTTCATGAAAGTGGACGGTGCCAAGGAGCTTCCTGATGTGCTCGAGAGAGTCAAGTTCACCTGCATGGCCTGGACGCATGATGGGAAGGGCATGTTCTACAACTCGTACCCACAGCAGGATGGGAAGAGCGATGGTACGTGAACACTTCCGTGAAGTGCTTCAGTGAAGCACGTTCTTATAAGACTGCAGTTTCTTGAGACTAAAAGGGAGGCTAAGCTGATGGATGCTGCTGGCCGTACAGGACATATCCAACCTTTTCACACTGCAACTCAAGTGTCGATGTCTCTAAACCCATCAATCAAGTTACAAAACATATTTTAAAAAAAAATCGTACAGTGTCTCTCAGCTGTAATTTTGCCGCTTTTTGTTTTGTTTTTCTTATTTTTTTATTTTTTTGTGGTACATAAAAATACCTCTCAGACTGTAACAGAGGGATTTGTGATTGACATAAACAGTTCATACTGTGCTTCCTCCTGGCACTCCTGAAAAAAGTGAGTGTTCTTAAGCACCATAAAATGTCTTTTTTTTTTTTTTTTTTTTTACATTTTTGGCATTATCGTTTATTGCCCCAATAGCTCGGTACATTGTCACAATGAGAAAGTAAAGTTTTAGTCTCATTATAGTCTTCAAAATCAGCAAATATATGTGAATTGCTTGCTGGTGATGGGCAGCCGAGGCATAACATTTGTAGAAATAAATGTTAATTTTTAGCAGAATTAGTAAAGGTACATGTGCATAATTAGCCAATCCGCAGTGACCGTCACCATCCGGAGGCTGTAGTTTACGTTAGGTTTACTCTTGCTGTTGCATATTCTGTGCACTTGGTTTTTTGTTTTTGTTTTTGTTTTTTTTTTTTTTTTTCATTGTAAAACAAAGGCTTTTTATGTAGACCTTCTAACCTTTTGGTTGGCTACCGTGCTGGGATGACGTGTACACACCACCGTCCCTGCTGGCAACAAGTCTGATGTCAGTCGGTATCAGTCCTTCAGCATTTCTCTTCAGCTTTGTGCTGTCAAGTGTTCTGAGTCGTTTTGTCCTCCCTCCTTGAAAATTTTAGAACCAGTTTGTTTATGTTTTAGTTTGGCTTCTCTTACTGTGATAAAGACCATGACCAAAAGCAATTTGGGGAGGAAAGGGTTTGTTTCATCTTACACTTCCAGGTAATACTCCATCGCTGGGGGAAGTCAGGGCAGGAACTCAGGGAGGAGCTGAAGCAGAGACCGTGGAGGAACGCTGCTTACTGACTAGCTTGTTCCTCATGGCTTGTTTAGTTGGCTTTCTTATATACCAAGGACCACCTGCCACTGTGGCCTTGGCCCTCCTGCATTAATCATCAGTCAAAATCAGATTGCCTGTAGGCATTTTTGCAGTTAAGGTTCCTTTTCCGAAATAACTAGATAGTGACAAAAAACAAACAGAAACCAGCACGACAGTCCCTATCCACAAACTAACATCCTGGCATCCTGGCATTGCATCTTAGGGTCGGGTTGAGAGAACTAACATGTTCATAGCACTGAGCTCTCCTTCCTGTTCATGGAGTATCTCCATCTGTCAGTTACTTCATTTTTTGGGGGGATGCTTTATAATTTTCCTTAAATACCATGTAGTACTTTGTTAGATTTATAGTGAATTCTTTCACTTTGTTGGTTGCTAATAGCAACTTAATTACTCTCCTTGTTTGTTGCTGGTGTGTAGGAGCATGATTGACTTTTTGTCTTTTAGCTTTGCATTCTGCAACCATATACTTAACATCTGAATTTGTTCTTAGGATTGTATAATGGAGGTAGATATTCTTAAAATGGTCTGCTGCATCTCAGTAAGCATCTTTTATTCTTCAGGCACAGAGACATCCACCAATCTCCACCAAAAGCTCTGTTACCACGTCTTGGGAACGGACCAGTCGGAAGATATTTTGTGTGCTGAGTTCCCCGATGAGCCTAAATGGATGGGGGGAGCCGAGGTATCGTATACTGTGAAATTTTGTCCTCAAAGACAAGTTTTATGGATGCAACTGTTAATATTCCTGATGTGTGCTTGATGTCCCAAAGATCATAGAAGTACTAGAATGTTTTTAAAATACTGCTTTTCAAATTGATTATTAAGAACAAAGATGGTAACTGTTAATTTCAACATTAAAGTCTTAATTAAAGCAAAAAAAAAAAATGCTTACAGTGATATAATGTCGTAAAGAAAAGCATGGACATCCCGGAGGTCAGTATAGTAGTTCTTCTAGAACGTTCCCCGCTGCCCACAGGTGAGTGTGAGACAGAGAAGAGCTTCCTCTGTGTGCTTCGAGCATGTGATGACTGCTCCTAGGCATTAGACATTTCCCCATTTTATAAGTATCCATACATCCCTCGGGAGGGTCTTAACAGTAATGACTGAAGTACTGTGCTCCTGAAATCAGGTGGCCATGTCGCCTTCTGTGTCTTGAGAGTCAGCCGTGAAGGAACTTGGCGTTTGCACAGTAAGGTCGGAGCTCCTGCCCGTGTACTAAGGCATGTGTGTTAAGGGTAGGTGACGAGCTGGGTGTTTTATTGAAAGTGGGATGTGACACCCCACTGTGGGCAGGGATCCACCAGGGCACACCGAGGCACTTCCCTTTTCTGAAAGGCAGGTAGGACTTCAGCAGGAGAGGAATATTTTAAAATTTTAATTGTTATTTCTGAGTCCGGTTGGAGGGAGAGAAGAGCCGTGACAGTGTTTTGTCCTTGTATCTTCATGTGTAGTAGTTTAAGTTGTCCTTCGTTTATATAGACCAGGAGTCAGCAGATAGCTGCCTCTCAGCCTAACTCGGCCTGCTTTTGTATAGAAAACTTTCCTGGAGCCAAGTCACGCGCCCAATGGCATTAGCCAGTGGTCACTGAAGTCCCTTGGCTCACCTGGAAATATTCCCCATCTGGCCAGTCTCAGGAAAATTCTCCAGATTGTAAAGGAATACGAAATGTATCTAGAGGCCTTATTCTGTTTTCTTAAAATGCATTTTTTTCCCTGTGATTTCTCTTCTAGTTCTTCACTATACCAGCTTTTCCTGTATAGTTACTGTCATTTTTTTATGTTTGTTTTTTTATATCGCTCATCTCAGTAGACTTTCTGTATTTGCTTCCTGTGTACTTATGTGTACAGATAAGGCACATTTTCCACCTTCATCTGAATGAAAGCAATTGGGAGGTTATATTACCAAAAAAATTAAAATGTTAAATCTCACATATCTCTCTACTTTTTTGGACAGCTGTTGATGAGGGAAACTTAAAATAGTGTATTTTCAGGTTCAAATTTTATTCCCCCTGGCTTTTTATAAAGTAGAAAACTTACTGTCTTAGAGAAATTTGTGAACTAATAATTTCATTTTGCCTGTTTTTGTTCTGAGACAGTCTGGTGCAGCCCAGGCCGACTTTGAACTTGATTTGTGGCTCAGGATGAACCTGGCTTCCTGAGCTTGCTGCCTCTCACTCCACAGTGCTTGGCTGATGGCTGTCTGGCTCTACAATAGACTTGTGTGGTCCTGAGGATCAAACCCAGGGCTTCATGTGGGCTAGGAAATTTCTCTACTTGCTGAGCTACAGTTCAGCTCTCAGGAAATATATTCTAATCAAGCTTATTTAGTTGCTATGATTGCAGGAACGTTGAAATTGAGGGCCAGCACACCTTAACCAAAGAACGGGAGAACTTGGTACTTAGCTGTTTGCACTGATCTCTACCTGCAACTGATAGAAGCAGCTAGGTTTGCACTGATTTAACTTCAAAATATATAGGATGATAAATATATAACACTCACAGTTTCCGTGGAATCAAGTATACATTTATATCAGTTTACAACCGGCACCAGTTTGCAATCATCTTGAGAACTTTTTCACCTCACAAGTTTGGAACTCAGTGCCCATGAAGCCCCCTCATCTATCTTCTACCACTGCCCAGCAGCTGCTCCTCTGCTTCCTGCCCCTTTGTATGTGACCATTCTGTGACCCTCTGTGTCCTTCTGTGTCTACCATGTGGCACTTAACCTGGCCCTCAAAGTTCATCGTACTGAACATTTGTCCTCCTTTCTGAAGCCGAAAAGATTTGACTTTGCGTATGTACATTTTTCTTCATTCATTCATTATTCATTCATTCATTCATTCATTCATTCATTCATTCATTCATTCAGGGACACCCTGAGTGCTTCCTGTAGTTATTACCACGCTGCTGCTGTGAGCAGCTAACGTTACAAAGGGGAAGTAGCTCATGTGCACAGTTAGCACATGTGTGATTAATGCCATTAGCCAGGGAAACAAAAAGAAAGCCAATCTTCAAGCCAACCTGACTGCATTAGCCTAAGGCTTAACACAGTCTAGACCACAGCCTTGAGAACGAGTGGCTGCTTCAGTCAATGCGTAGACAGCGTCAAGTACCATCAACACGCAAGGCGTGGATGGACGGATGACATCCCAAACTGTTTATATCCCTAGCAAGCACCCTGCAGCTTGCCTTTCTCATCAGTAAGAAAGAGGCCACCCAAGAGTGGCAGCAAATGAAGGGTGCTTGTGTTCCGCACGGAAGCAATAAGCTGAAAGAAGTATATAAATACATGGGCAAGTAGAGCCATTTTCCTTCCTGTCCTCGGGCCCCGAGAGTCTGGATGCTGCATTCAGCAGTGTCTCAGTGACCAGATGAGCTTGCTGGCCGAGAAGAACGGTCTGAGAGAAGTGGGGTACATTGTTCATCCTTGGGGATGAGGCTAGAAAATGCTGTAGGGCAGGCTGGAGCTGCCTCCACCCTCCTCCCTTTGGCCTGCTGTTGGAGAGTGTGGCTTACCTTCCTTCTAATGTTTGGGGCCTCTGACTTGTCTGCTCGGACAGGTCTTTATCACCTTGTACGCAAGAGAGAACTTCACTTTATAGTCTAAGTTCCACTGGTCAGTAACCTTCCTTTTCCAGTGCTCCCTCTGCTCTTCCAAACAGGCCTCTCTCACCTGGAGCAGGGAAGGTGGATTCCTAGAGGGAAGTAGCCTGAGTGTCCGGCTGTTGTTGCCTTTAGCGACAGTCACTAAAGTCATTGCAGTCCAGATTGATACCCAGTCTCCATGTGGGTTTTTCTGGCCCTGGGTCTTTAGGGTGTCAGGTGAGGTGAGGTCTGGAAGGCTGTGCTTCTAGTTTTAATATCTAAGGTAGCCATGAAGGAAGGAATTAGAGAAAAGGGTAGGTAGGGTATGGCTTGAGCCATCTGCTTGGGTGATTTGTCTTGGTTTGTCTTGGTTGTTCGGCATCCCTTTGTGGCAGGGTTCCCGTTAGTTCCTGGGGGCTTTGCTGTTCTTCCCTAGCTATCCATTCATCTGCCTGCCAAGCTTCTGTTTCTTCCCGGGGTATTTTTGTGAGGCTCACACCTCCACGCTTTTCAAAAGGGATCTTTCAAGGTGACAGACCAGCCACTCTCCTGGTGCCTCCCAGTGCTGGGAAGCCTTGCCTGCTCACCTCCTCACCTGCCTTCCTGGGCCACCTCTCCTTCACAGTCCTGTGCACCTCACACTGCAGTGCTAGTGGGGAAAACCTTCTGAAGTGGGTGGGAGCTGGGGCATAGCACAAAACAGCTGTCATTTGACTAGATGGGAAGATGTCAGCTGTTCAGTGTAGATGATGAAATATAGTTGGGGGGACACATGGAACGCTCATGAGTGTTTTAGGGTAGGTCAGGCCTCCCCACACACACCGAAACTTTTCTTATTTTGAAGTCATTTCTGAACTTTTCAGGTTGAGACAACAACCAAAACCCAAACAAAAATCTAAGAACGTAAACACACTGAGGTGGTGTTCCCAGCAGGGGGCGCTGCGAAGCGAGGATGGTGGATATGGATGAGGTGAGAAGGATGCGGACAGCTGAGTCCTACACTAGGGACCTAACTCTGACACACCTTATTCTTGAAAGATTTTTTTTTAAATCCTGAATCCTAAGATTTATCACATATTGCCGTAAGCTATTTCTATACTTCAGCTTGTGTTTCTGCCACACTTGTGGATCTGATGTAAGCCCTCAGCTACTGCTTCAGCGTCATGCCTGACTGCCGGCTTGCTGCCGTTATCCCTGCCATGATGGTCATGGCCTCACCTTCTGAAACTATAAGCTAGCCCCAGTTAAAGCTTTCTTTATGAATTGCCTTAGACACGGCATCTCTTCACAGCAATAGAACAGTATCTAAGGTACCTAGGGACACTCCAGTGGAGAAAGCCCATTTCCCTTTCCCAGCAGGTGTCAATTCCAAGTAAGTTTCTTGGTGGGACTTTTGTCTACTTCTCCTTTTTCATGCTAGGATTGTGTCTGGTTTCGCCTGTGAAGGTCTTGTGTCCTGTCACAGTCTGTTAAGTGTGTCAGCCATCTTGTGTCACCCACCACCTCCGACTCTTAAAACCTTCCTTTCTCCCTCCCTCCCTCCCTCCCTCCCTCCCTCCCTCCCTCCTTCCTTCCTTCTGTTTTTTTGAGACAGGGTTTCTGTCCTGGACTCACTTACTCACTTTGTAGATGAGGCTGGCCTAGAACACTCTGAGATCCGCCTGCCTCTGCCTCCCTGAGTGCTGGGATTACAGGTGTGCACCACCACACCCTGTTTTCTTTTTTCTTTCTTTTTTGGAGAGAGAGAGAGATAAAGAACATGAAGTTGGTTGGTGGAGATGTGGGGGAAGGCTCTGGGAGGGATTGGGGAAGGGCAAAGAATATGATCAAAATATATTAAATAAAAAAGTTTGAATAAAAATAATCACAATTTTAATTAATTTTGAGAATTCTATACATGCATTGATATATTTTGGTCACATTTACCCACTAATTACTCCCACATCTTTCCCTCACTGCCTCCCCCAACAACTGCATGTCCTCCTTTTTTTAAAGTAGCTCACTGATTGAGATTTTTGCTGCCCATATGTTCATAGATGCGACATCCACCGTCCACCAGAGTGTGGTCGACCTACTTGGGAGTGCACCCTGAAAGAAAAGTGGCTTTCCCTCCCTTGGAAGTTCTCAGTTGTCAGTAGCTCCTGAGTTAGGGGTAGGAACTTGATCTTGTACTGGTTTTGTGCTGCTGTGAGGTCAGTGAGGTCAGGAGTGCTGCTGTGAGGTCATGGATGCTGTTGTGAGGTCATGAGTGCTGTTGTGAGGTCATGGGTGCAGCTGTGAGGTCATGAGTGCTGTTGTGAGGTCATGAGTGCTATTGTGAGGTCATGGGTGCAGCAGTCAGCTGTGAGGTCATGGGTGCAGCAGTCAGCTGTGTCCAAAAGACACTGTTTTGGTCCAGTCCTCCACGACCTCTGCCTCCTCATCTTCCCACCCCTCTTCTGCAATGGCCCCTGAGCCTTAAGGAGGTAGGGTGATATAAATACTGCATTTGTGGCTAAGCATTCCATTGAACTTATGCTTTAGACTTTGATCAGCTGTGACTTTTTGCATTAAGCGCTATCCACTGCATGCACACACACACACACACACACACACACACACAGACACACACACACACACCCCAACCTCTGATGAGGTGATGAGGTCTGAGAGCTGCACTAATCTGTGGGTTTAGAGATAGGAATTGAGAGGGCAGTTTGACTATGTCCGTTTACCAAAACGTTAGTTCTCCTGTGAGTCCTATGAGTTTCCCAACCACTGGTTCTTAGAGTACCAGGCACGCATCTCTTCTTGAGGTGTGACGTTAAATCCAGTCAGAAAATAGTTGTTCACCTCACATAGCATGCTTGCTGCTGTTGCACCATGTGCATTTCTCGCCCAGCTGGCTGTTAGCGTAGCCCAGGGTATGTGGCCAGGCAAGACTGTTAATGGCCTTTGTACCCAGAAGACTGCACAGCACCTTCCAGTTACCATACCGATTACTACAAGGGGAAATCTCCACAGGGTGACTGGGAAGACGGAAGGGCCCAGAAACCAAACTAGAGACCTGCACGTGGGCAAGCAAGAGGGCCAGGCTGCGCCTTACAAAGCAGCTACTGATGGCAATTCCATTCCCTAGTGGAGATTAAGTGTTGCCTTTCTGAAGTGCTTGGGGCCCGTATCCTTCAGATAGTATAATACTTGCATGTACCTAATGAGACACTGTGGAGATGGGACCTAGTCTGGTTTCTTTTCCTGCTGCTATAATAAACACCAAGACCCAAAGCAACTTGGGGGAGGAAAGGATTCATTTCATCTCCCTGGTTATAGTCAGTTATCAAGGGAAGTTAAGGCAGAAACTCAAACAGGGACCTGGAGCACAAACCTTGGAGAACCCACTTCCTGTCTTGCTCTCTGGCTCATATCCAGTTAACTTTTCTCATACATGAGTTAGCAATCAAGAAAATGGCCCACAGTGTGCCAACAAGCCAACCTGGTAGAGGCAGTTCTTCAGTTGATGGCCCCTTTCCCAATTTGCAAGGTAGATAGCCCTCCTAGGACACCAGCTGATAGTAATGGTTTATAACACTTGCACAGCTGCACGTTATTTTTTAATGTGCTAGCAAAAGTCCCTTGAGCACAGGTGTGGCATTTTCCTACTCACGGTGTCATACGTCAGCACCCCCCATCATACGTTTGCCACAGTGCACGTGTGGAGCTCAGAGCACAACTATCAGGAGCTAGTTCAGGCCTCCCATTCCCAACCAAACTCAGGTTGTCGGGCTTGCTTCTCCACCTACTGAGCCGAGTGCATGTAGTTTGGCATTTAGAAGTTTTCCTTAATTGAGTGTTGGAAACACACTCTATACCGAAGCGCTGCTGTTATGATTCAGAGCTGTTGTGAGAAGAACCCGGTAAATTTGGTAAAGATTACCGCCCTGAGAGGAACGTGATGAACTGTCAGCGCTGCTAAAATCCGTTTCCCTTCTTCTGACAACTTCCAGTTCCAGGCGCCACTGCTTTCCCGGCACGTTTTCCACACACAGTTCTGTTATTGTGACACACAGAAGAAAGCACTGTCCTTCTCTTGACGAGATGCCTTGTATACTCAAGTTAAAAATAAACTTACTCGCCCTCATTTCTAAGCAGATAAGCTTTAGATTTTATGTCCATGTTTGGGCGCTAACACTGGGCTGTGTGACTCCTGGGGCCAGAAACTACACAGGTGCCTGTGTTCTTATCATATGATGAACATGTCATGAATTAACGTATGGTGAATGCTCACAATGTTGTGTTTGCAGAAGTGGGGGGTTGGCCCTGTCATGTGAAGGCCAAGTAATTTTGTAGAAGAAATGATCAGGAGGCTAAAATGGTAAAGCATTTTCTGTTCACTTCTCCCTTTACTGTGAGGTTGTGCGGGAAGGCTTGCTGCTAGGCAGTTGGGAAAGCCCAGGTACCCTGATCGTGATAGTGGTAAGGCTGGTAACAGCAAAATTCATCAGATTTCAGTTTTTCCTGATGCTGGCAGTCAGAAGCGTACGGATTCATTTTTAGAAATACACAAATGCCCCATTCTCCAGACACACTGCTCTTATTAGCATGTTCATAGTGATGGTTGTCTCTGTCGCCTCTATTCCTCAGTCCAGTCTTAAGGCAGGGCTGCTGTTCTCTACGTAGAGCAGCTTGACTGAGAGTCTTGTTGTCAGTGCGTCCCTGAGGCACTGACGGAAAGCATTTATAAAACTGTTTATTTGTCACTAGATGCCCCTGATAGGTGCTGATCTCTTTTAAGTCAGTGTGTCATCAGGTTGGGAGGTCCTGGGAGCCATTGTGTGTGTGTTGGACCAACCTGTGAGAACCTGACAAAGTAAAGTAGGAGAGACGCGCTGCAGTAGCCTGAAGTGTTGTTCAGGTAACCTTTGCTAGCTGCACTGGAGCGTGATAACGGTGTGCACAGTTGCGTTTGTGAATAGATTTAGATTATTGTGGTTTTTGTTGGTGGTGGTTGGTTGGTTTTTTTTTTTGTTTTTCTTCCATTGTTAGGTTTCTTGAGATAGGGTTTCTCTATGTAGGCCAGGCTGACCTCGAATTCAGAGATCTGCCTGCCTCTGCCGCTCAAGCCCTGGAATTAAGGGCCTGTGCCACCACTGCCAGGCTACTGTGCTTTTTAAGGACTCTCCAGACCTTCTGCCCTGGTTTTTGATGAATGTAAATGAGTTTGGCATTGGTAGCAGCCAAACTGTGACGGTTTCTCCGGTGTGCATAAAGCATGCCGCCGGTAGGAAACCACAAAGGGTGGAGGGAGGAGCATTTTCCCATCCTCTTGAGCCCTGTGCTGAGGGATGCTTGACTGTGGTATCCTGGTGGCTGGATAGCAGAGGTTGGGGGCTTGTGACGTAGCTGCCTCACGATCCTTACTCAGCTTGAGTGTGTACTTTATTAGCAATAAAGTCGATTGATACCCTGGTTCTCTACCTGCTGGCTCTTACTTCCAGTTGATTCAGAACCCAGGGAGAAGTGACGATACCCAGACTGGGCAGAAGACCAGTGGCCATGGGCTCTCTTATTATACATACTATATTTTCAGGGTGTTAATCAATGTCTGGCATGCTGCCAGATACTATATCCTATGCCACAAATTTAATGTGTATGTTTTCTAAACCCCTTCCTTCCTGGAGAGTGGAGATACCACGGGAAGGTGAGCTTTGGTATTGCACTAAACAGGTCTTAACCAACCATTCAGAGAGCTCGCCACCAGGCTAGCCTTTCAGCCTTGCCCTAACTGGAGAGGAGGAGGAGTCAATGTCAAGACCTTTATAACCTGTACTAGCCAGGCATTGTATCCTTCAGAGTCAGGAAGACCTCCTTCTTAGTAGAGTGCTTATCTTCCCAGTGATCTCTTAAAAAAAAAAAAAAATCATCTTTAAAATTGCCTTAAAATAGTGTAAGAAGCTAAGCAACTGATGTTACTGAATACTTATTAATGGAGAAAGGTGTCTTTTAATCTGTACATTCTGAGGAAAATAACGTATACCTGATTTTGAGATTGCCAGTTTGAGCATTGAAAATACAGAGGTGTTTCCTGTTAAGCGAAGTGTTTGACTGAATTGCGATGATCACGAGGAGGAAGAAGCCTGACTAAACAGGTGACCGTGGTGTGCCCTGGGACTTCTGCCTTGGGTTAAATATGAACTGCTGAGAGTATTAGTCTGTTGGTGCTGGGGACAGCTCTTGGGATATGCTAGCAGCAGCTGCTGGCCAAGGTCTGGTGCTCTTGCGTGGATGTGGCTGTGCTGCCTTTCAGTTGACTGAGGCACTGCAGCTGGAGTAGATGTCATCTGTGATTGATGTGGCGTGGCTTTAAGCAGCTGCGCAGAGTCTGAATGCATTAAAAGGACAAGAGCGCAAAAGCGTGAACTAATGTTGAAGAGGCTGCTTTCGATGATATTTGATAAAATTGTAATTGTGGATTACCGATACTTTCAGTATAGGATGGTTTTAAAAGGTGGGATTAAAATTGTTAACATTAGTTTCTTAGCTTCCTTTATTAAAAGCTGAGGAGAAATAAAATGTATCCCTGTCACATAAATATGAAATGACAAAGAGAGGCTCATAAGGAAATTGATTTTGAGTTGTCATAGTGAGTCTTAGCACTCAGTAAGTGGAGGCAGGAGGATCAGGAGGAATTGAAGGACATCTGGTTGCATAGTGAGTTCAAGGCCAGCCTGAGCCACATGAAGTATATTCTATATTATAGAATATTATAGAATATGTATATTATACATAATATATTACTATATATATAGAATATATAAAGTGTCTATTATAATCTATTATATATAATATATATTAATACAGGCTAGGAGTATTGCTGATTGGTGGGAACATGCTTAGCCTTGTGAAGCCTTAGGTTCAGTTTCCAGAAGAAGGACAGAGAAAGAAAGAGGAAAAGGCAAGATGAATAGAACGCTAGAAAGAATTGATAGCAGTGGTTTTAAAAACTGCAGATTCTCAGATTGGATATTGAAAAATAAATTATGTTCATTTAGTTTCAACAGGCCCACTGGACAGTAGGCTATTTTTCACTGTCCGCACCGGTGTGTGTGGTACTGGCCTCAGCTTCTGCCCTGCACAGCTAGAAAGCTGAATGGAAGAGAAACAAGACAGCAGTTTGCAGAACTTGTTATCAGATAGTTGGGAGTGATGCACGAGAGAGGTTATTCCTCCAGTTGCCCAGCCTTCTGCCTCGAGGTGTTTTAGGGAGCCCAGCACGAGGATGAAGAACTCTGAGCATTTCATTCTCACAGAAGTAAGGTTCCAAAGAGACTGAAGCTACTAGAATTTGTAGAGCAAAATGTTGAAGGTGGGAATTTCCTATGAAGTGTCCCAGCAATTTGCTTTAGGGTCGTTTTGTGGCTTCAGCTGTTTATCAAGAACTGTGTGCATTGAATGAGGTTTCCTAAGTCAGGCTCAACACGACACCCAGGAGCTATAAACTACTAAAAGCTTGACAAGGAGGAGTGACTCATGCCGTGACAAAAGTATCGAGGCCTTATGAGCACCCATGGTATTCAGTGGCGTCCCTAGAGAGCTCATGTTTTTGCAGTCAGGCTGCAGACCCTAGCCAGCAAGCCTGGATGGAACTGGTTTGCCAAGAAGTTAATTGATTCAAAACATTTTACAGGCAGATTAGAAAGAGAAAAAGAAAATCCGGCCAATATTCCAAATGTCCTGAGTCCAACTCAGAAGTCGCTACATGTTTAATGAAGCAGAATGATGTGACTGAGAGCCAGGACAGTTCTTAATCATAGGAATAGATTCAGAAATGGCAAATGAGTTAGCAAAGATTTTTCTTAAAGTTATAGAAATGATGTACAAAGGCTTTTAGAAAATGTTAGGCAGGACCAAGTGAAGCTCGTTCTCTATTTGAAATGCCAGGATAGAGATGAGGGTGCTCTTAAAATGTAAATGAGGAAAATGCAAAAGAAAGTTATGTTTTATAAAATACCTAAACCCTCAGATTCAAGAAGTACAGCAAATCCCAGGCACATTATTATAGTCGAGTCTGTTGTAATCAACCTGCAAATAAGTGAAAGTGATGAAAAAAATATTAAAGCCTCCAGATTAAAAACCGAACACTTGACATATGGACAAAGTCAAATAAAATGACAGCTCCGAAGCAAGGGCCTACCCCAGTGTTCATTTTAAAACTACAGGCCTTCACCATGTGTCCTGTCTTCATTGCTAAGAGCTCTTCATGTCATTCATGGCGTGTGTGTGGGTGTGTGTGTATGTGTGTGGGTGTGTAACATATGGCATAATGTTTACGTGTTTAACTCCTTTTTAGTTGTGACACTTTCCTGAGTGATATATCTTTAACATACCGAAACAAAACTTAGGCTTGAGCTTGTACATAGATCTTTAGACTATGTCTGTGGAATGACCAAATTAAAGAATAAGAGTTGGAAAAATGTAGCAGGGTTCTTTTCGGGAACAAGAGCCAACAGTGTTTGTATGTGTTCATAAAGACAAAGCGTTTTAAGAAGTTGCCCCATGACTACGGCGTCTTGTCAGTTCTCTAGCCAGCAGAGTGAGTTAACGGTTGGAAACTCTGCAAAGGGTTGTACTTGAGTGCTGAGCCCTGAGCTGTCTCCTGTTCTCTTGAGTCCTATAGCTGATTGAACAAGGCGCAGCCTCAATATGGAGGGAGGTGTGCTCTGCCTCGTGTCTGCTCACTTAAACACAACCTCACTGAAGGGCCATTCCCACAGAAGCTTCTTGATAATGCTTAACCACTTATCTGGACACTGGCTCAGCCAAATAGACATAAAGTTAACGATTATAATAAGACTGTGTAGATAATATTATATGTAATAATATAACAGGTATGGGAATCCCGTACGCTGCAGGCAGGAAATGGCATAAGTTGGTACAACCATCTAATAAAGTTGAGTATATACACGTCCGAGGGCCGATTACTTCTGTTTTAGACCTACCACCTGGGAAGCGCTGTAGGTTAGATGTATTTAAACTTTTTTCTAAAGCATTGCTTGTAGTGTGAAGAAAACTGAAACAATCTAAATATTTAGGAGTAGATAGGGAGAAGGCTCAGTTGTATGGTATCCCCAGATTGCGCGTATAGTTTGCAGCAGCTAAAATGTATCAAGTAGATATATATAGGTCAATGCACGCTCCTTGCCGAAAAGGTGTTAGTTATGGAAGGACATGCTCATACCAGGACTGACAACTCAAAAACACTCTATCACTTGTTGAAGTAGATTTTTATCATGATCCTTTTCACTACCTATGGGCATATTTGTTCATACTTGAAATTTCCAGAAGTCAAGGCTCTTCACCTCTGAGATTGTGTGGTAGGGTGGACTAAGGCAGCGTATAAAGAACCAATGGGTAGAAATGTGCAAATGTGACCCCGGGCTTGCTGTCTACGTCCACTCTGCTAACCCTTATTCATTTAGAGCCATAACGTTTAAAATGGGCAACCCATGAGCAGACCTAGCTGTCAGATGTGCTGGTGTTGGGGATGTCACATTCTTAGATAGTACATGAGATATTTCAATAAAAATTATCTACTTTTCTACTTACCCACGTTCTTTTTTTTAAAGTAACTTTATTCTCAGGTCCTGAGTGTGGAGTAGAGACACTGCGTTTGAAGTTTACTTTTTTTCCTCAGTGTTTGCTGTAGTTGGACATAAAATGTCCTCGGCAGCCTCTTGAACATGTGGTCCCCAGTTAGTCGTTGCTGTTTTGAGAGGTTGTGGGTCCTTGAATGGATGTGGCCTATCTGGAGGAAGTATGTTACTGCGTCATGGACCTTGAGGTTTGTAGTGTTTCCTGATCCACTCAGATGTAAAGAGGCTTCTGGCGCCAAGCCTTCTTTGTCATGGTAGCCTGAATGTAGCCCCTTAAACCGTGAGCCCCAATTAAAACCCTTTCTCCTTCAAGGTGATTTTTTCCAGCTCTTTGGTCACAGTGATAAGAATAGTAATTAATGTGTACTTAACAGTCTGCTAGGGCTTACACACTGTTTTTGCCTCTTCGTAGTTATCCGATGATGGTCGCTATGTCTTGCTATCAATCTGGGAAGGATGTGATCCAGTAAACCGACTGTGGTACTGTGATCTCCAGCAGGAATCCAATGGTATCACTGGTAAGTTATTTTTAGACCTATACAATTATCCCAGGATACTCCATTAATTAGTCTGCCAGTTGACTCTCAAGAAGCCTTCCTTTCTATCACATCATATCACTTCATACAGATTTTTCTTTTTGTGCTTTTCCATGTAAATAAAGACAAATGAGATGAAGCTGGCCCTTAACTTTGCATTTTCTGAGCGGATTGAGCATAAGCATGTCTTCTGCATTTGCTTGTGATGAGATTCTTTGTGTTAGGGAGAAGCTGGGCTATTGGTCCGTAGTGGTTTAAAGTCATACGGCTTAAAGTCATATAGAATGCAAACTGCCCGGGGCAGGTGGTTAATACAGATTAGCTAGTAATCATCTGATGACCCTTCCTGAGTTGTGTACACAGAAGCAGGCTGATTTTGCTTTCTGAAGCCACATTTGTCATCATAGTGAGCACAGAACCAGTCTCTCAAAAATTGAGGGCAGCCACCAGGTGGGTAGTATAGGCCTTTAACCCCAGCACCCAGGAGGCAGAGGCAGGTGGATGTCTGTGTCTGAGACCAGCTTGGGCTCCTTAAAAGGTGGTCTCTTGAATTGACATCAGACATTAAAGCTTTTCAACTCCATAATGTTGATGTTTGACCAGCCCTGAAAATCTATCACCTAAGCCAATAGCCAAATGAGGATGCCTAATGAACTCATTAGGGTAAAATAATGATATCTCAGAGACACTTCACATGGGTTTTCAAAATTCTGTAATAATTTACTTACCTCGTTAAACAGTACCCAGTGTTCTGATGCAAAGATATTTCCTTGTGATTTAAACATCTGAGCAAGGTCCACATGCTGTCATTCTAGCTATCACAGCACATTTCGCCATGTGGCAGGATGGTTGGGAATTTATTATACTGTTGCCATGCATGTAAAAAGGTAGTGGCGTCTATTTTGGTCTCAGAACTACAGCTATCGCATCAGTGTTCACTGTCTCTGTAAGGAAAAGCGCTCCGGCAATTTTCACAGAGTCTCTGAATAGTGGAACAAGCCTCTTTAGATTAAGCCCACATGAAACAGTGTTGCTGTCCTGGAGCTCCACCCAGGTGGAAAGGATTTGGGCTTCCCCTGCCTTATTAAAATTCCCAGTTACAGTGTTCCTTCTCAAGAGAGAGCTGCTGTTTACAACTTCAGCATGTCGGTAAATTACTAAGTAGGCTGATGCCGTTAAAGGATGCAAGCTGACAAATTAAAAAAACACAAATTGCTTACCTTAGGTAAGGAAATTCCATGTCCACACATGAGGGCACTGAGCTACAATTGCTAGCCCCCGCCTTACTGCCGGAGAGCCGTAAGGTAGAGACGGCTTGGGAGGTGGATGCTTCATGGGTGTGTGTGTAGGACAGAAGAGAGGTGGGGTTGGGAGAGAGAGTGAATCTGAAGGAAGAGTACTGTTGCAGGGAGTTGGCTTGCATGATTGTGGGAAGCATTCTTGCAAATGCGGGCTCTGCGGGGCCAGCTGTCAGGAAGAACAGACAGGCTGATGCCGTTGTCCCCAAATGCAGCTTCTTCTCCGGCGAAGTCTCCCCTCCAACCTTTTGACTTTTCAGTTGTTGATCAGGGCCCACCCATAGTCAAGAGCTGTGTCCCGCGCCTTATGACGTCACAGCCGCAGTGCACAAAGACTGAAACACTAAGTTAGTATGTTTGATTGGCTGGCCAGGCCAACAGTCCTTGCTCCCGGGAGCCACATCAACAGCAGTGGCGCAAATGGGTCTTACGACACTGACCTGAGTTCACAGTTGTCATAAGGTTACTGAGCTGGTCGGTTCGGAGGTCACTGCAAGCAGCTCATCATTCCCGTATGAGCTCCAGAAGCAAGCCTACCTCCAAGTGAATATCAGGGCGGGTGATGTGAAGCTGTGAGCTACTTACCAGTGAGCCTTCTGCAGTGACAGCTGCCAGTTCCTGAGCACTGCAAGGCCTAGCGTCCTTTCTGTTGTGTTTAGGTAGGTTTTTTTTTTTTTTTTTTTTGAGATTTATTGTTTAGATGTTTGGTGGTATTTTGCCTGCATATGTGTCTGTTGCATCCCCAGAACTGGACTTCTGGATGGTTGTGAGCCACCATGTGGTTACTGGGAAGCGAACTGGAGCTCTCTGGTACAAGAATGCTCTTTACTGCTGAGCATTTCTCCAGCCTCTTTTTTTTCCCCCCTAATAATTACTGTTTCACTAGCCTCACATTTGTAGATAACAGAAACCACAGTAGTAGGGATTGGCCCACTGGACCACTCAGTTTCATGCATGAGTTCAAAAGTCAGTTGCAGAGGACACTGGTAGAGGCATCTCGTTTGTTATTTTCTTAGTAGTCACCGGTTTACCGTGAATCAGTCATATGATTGCAGCTATTTAAAGAAGCAATACAGTTGTTCCCTGACACCCCCGTGACATGGATTCCAGGACTCCTGGCAGACACCAGAATCCTCCCGCCTGTTACGTGAAACGAGAGCGTTTTCCCGGAACCTCCCACAGCTGTCACTTCACCTCATTTCTAGACTACTTAATAAGAGCTAAGACAGAATGGATGCTATGTAAGCAGTTGCTGCTCTGTCTTGTCTGAGGGTTTAGTGACAGACTCTTTCAGTACAGATGCATTGTTTTTTTTCCTTTAGTGTCTGTTCAGTCTGGCTGTTTGGATCAGGGCCTTACCCACAGCAGTCAAGAGGTGGCTGCAGTATGTGTGCTCAGCCCCTGAAGTGATTAAGTCAGTGTAGGCTCTAAAAAGAAGACACGGTAGATGAGGTAGTGATTGTTAAGTTACTTACATAGTTTGTTTTAATTATAACTGAGTATCTTGATTTTCTCTCTCAAGATAACCATGTCTCCAAATGGAAAAATAATACCTGTTTCACAAGGTATTATAAATAGTGAAAATGCAGAGAACGGGGCTGAACAGGGTTTGGGTTCCTGGGATACAGAGGGCTCTGTCCTTGCTCCTCCTTTTCCTTGACAGAAGTGGGTCTTTGGCATAGCAACGCTTTGGCTTTAGTTAACAGAATAGTAGGACAAGGACACACTTAGAGGTGTTTTACTTGTTTGTTTTTAACTCCTAATTATCAAAGTTACTGTAAATACAGGTTTTGGTTATTAATGTGTTTACTACAAACCCAGATAATTCGTTTAGCACACAGTCAGAAGAGCTGTGTCTCTGCCGGAAGTGGTGGAAAGGGTCTCTGGCTGATGTTCAAGCTTGTGCCAGCTGGCAGGAACGAATACCACCCTCTAGCTCTTGATCTGCTCCCCCACCTTTGCCAACCTGTTTAAAAGGAAGAACAGCCATTGGACTTAAATGTCCTGTTTACCTTAAATATTGGTGAATTAGTCAAGAATATATGATGACTAAAAATCACATGGGATGTTAAAAATCCCCTACTTCTGTGTTAGGGAAACCTATATTCCTTTTGATGCACTGAAAGCCCTTTTGCTCTGATTTTAACCTTTCCCCTTCAAGGGCAGGAAGAACTATTAAAATTAATTTTTTTATTAAGACACTACAAAATTGCCTTTCTAAAGAATGAGTACCACCCGGGCCTTTAATCCCCGCACTCGGGAGGAGGCAGAGGCAGGTGGAGCTCTGGGAGTTTGAGGCCAGCCAGGGCTACACAAAGAAACCCTGTCTCAAAAAAACTTAAAAAAAAAAAAAAAAAAAAGTGAGTCATTTTGTTGGGCAGTAGTGGTGGAACACCAACACTCAGGACGCAAAGGCAGCCGGATCTCTGAGTTCTAGGACAGCCTGAACTATGCAGAGAAGTCCTGTCTCAAAAAATAAAAAATAAGTAAGTAAGTTCACTTCAATGATCTCCCTGAGCCTAGACCTTGCTGTCTTCTGCCCTTTTATTTGTCTGTGCATGGCAGGGTTTGGGGTCAGGGCCTGAACAGTGCTTGATGGTCTTGTAATAGCTGTGCACCAGCTTGTGGAAGATGACAAGATCCTTTTATAGGCCCTATGCCCAAATAACCTGTGTGATAAGCCTTCCTCCCTCTGTACCACCAATACAATTTACATTTGTTCTAGGTTTGTTTTTTAACTTTTGAACCCCTTTATTATGTCATAAAAATTGTGTCTTAATGCATATAACCCAATCAATGGTTTGGGGGAAGCCGTCATTTTTAAAATATTGGTTATAAAGACTTTTTCTAGGAAAATGGCTGTATGCCGCAGTAGAGGCAAATCAGATTTTAAAAGATCATTGTTAATAAGGTGTTCTGTTCAGAGGTGTCACATTTCGTTTTCATCACTTGAAGAATGGTGGGGTAATCAGGGTGTTAAGTACTGTATTTGTCATGTTTCCCGGGGCCAGGTTCAAAGTTACAAATACAGGTCCCTCCTTTAGTCTAATCAGGCCCTCATCCCCCAGTAGCACACTATTCTCTACCCAAGGACACAGCTTACAAGCCCGATTTGCTTCACAGCACCCTTTAAAGACAGAGATGTATTTTGAGGAAGAGGGGTGGTGGAGGAGGGATAAATAGGGCTAAGCATGTTTTTAAAAGCCATAGAAATTATGTTATCTTATCTAAAATAATGTGTGTGTAGCTTAAATGAAATTACACCACGGGGTAATAATGCCATGTCCACAAAAATCATAGACTGTCTAATAAAAATCCTAATAACAGCCATGAAAAACCTCCCTTTGAGTTGTTGGCCAGAGGAGTCCACAGGATTCCCAAAACAATATCTCGACCATGGCTGTTGCCCACGGTTACCTCCCCAAATTTTAAGGTAAGTACTTATGGATATAGGACTTGGAGGAGTAGAGCTGGCCCTGACTCAGCAGCTTCTTCCCTGAGGACTAGCTCTCGTAACCCTAGAAGATGCTATATAAACTGTCAAGGGAGAAAGCAATAGTCCCACCCAGTTTTTTATACCTTTTTTATATCTTTGAGCCACAGCGATAATCCATATGGTAAGGTGTCCCCAAGGATGCAAAAGTGGTACTTCGTCTTAGCAGTAACCAACAGCCATCCGATGGGATTTAGGGGTTGGGCCACTCAATAGGAGGGAATTCATGTCTGGTACTGTAACCTTAGGAACTTTCCATGGCTAGTGAGGCCACGGGACCATAGGAGAACTTACGGCTGCCACTTTATCAAACCAGTGTGATTTCCAGCTGCATTCTAAATAACCCTACATTCGGAGAGTAGTGTGGGTCTTGCACCTCATTAAAGAAGCTTATTTTGGCAGCCGACAGACCAGTACAGAAAACCACAACTGGTCAGAATGCAGAGGATTGCTAACTGGGGTGCCTAGCTCCGACTGATAGATCTACAACACAAGCCCTACATTTAAGGCTCAGGGAACATTATCAAAGAAGAGGAAAAACGACATTTGCCTTGAGATTGTGTCTTCTGTATATGACAGAGAAGGTATACCCAAGAAATCTCAACAGTGTGGCTTCTTAAATAAAACCTAAACAGTGACAGTAGCTGACGTGACCATGGTGGGAATCTCTGGGTCCCACCCTAGATGAATTACCTAGCTTTAGGTAATTAATTACTGGTGAGAGAGGGGGAGTCAATCTTCCCAGGGGCGAACCCATACGTGGTTATAAAATTCCAAATAGTGAGCCTTAAAAAGATATACATGCAAATGACTAGACTCAGCAGGATATGTTTATGTGTTTGTACAACAATAATAATTAAAGAAAAAGAGGCCATGACTTGAGTAGGAGCACAGCAAGGCTTAGAGGAAGGAGGGGCAGGATGTAAGTGCAACAGACATATATGAGACTAAATGAACTAAGACACGGGTTGAGGCCAGCCTAAGGAAGTCCTTCACGCCCAGGCATCTGAAACTTCTCCCCCTCAGCTACAGTATAAGATATCACCTCAGTCTGTTATCCTTGGGACATGGCAAGCTTTTATAGTTTGCATAAAGTGTAGAAGCATCTTTGTTCCTATTAGAGATTTTCACACATTTTTCCATGAGGTGTAGTTAGATCACTAATGACTTATTTTTTTAAAAAAAGAAACTGAAGTGTGTCTTTGCTCTAGGAAAACTGTAAGAGGATTTGTTTTAAGTTATTCTCCACCCAGTAAACAAATCATTCCTTAGCAAGAAGGAGGCTTTACAAAAAGCAAAGTTAACTTTATGGTGGAGAGGTTTGGGAATTGACTTCTAATGGCCTCAGAGTGAATAATGGCGTGTACGAAGAAAATGTTCAAAACTGAAAGGGTTAAAAAATTAAGCCATGTTTCTTTTGAAAAAGTAACTTTCCTGTTGTTCGAGTTTAAATCAACAGGGTTCTTACTTGTGAGTAGCAAAAATGAATGAGCCCCCTTGGGGCAGGCAAACCCCCCCTTTTTTTTTTCTTTTTTTGCAAATTGCTATTTATTTTTCTGTCAAAGCCCTGGAGCACAAAGGGATTTCACAGGCCTCCTTTTGAAATGTTCTGCCTGGTAAGGCTGTGGCCCTCAAACTGTTGTCTCAGCAGCCTTTCACAGTGATATTTGCACCTCGTGTTTATTGCTGCTTTTTTATTCACTGTAACAAAGAACTGGGATCAACCTAGATGCCCAATTTGATAATGGTATATTTATCAAATGGAAAACTCTACAGCTCTAAAGAAAAATGTAGTCACAAAGCATGCAGAAAGTGGGTGGACTGAGAATGTATAATGTTCAGTGAGGTCACAGAATCTCAGAAAGGAAAACGTACAATCTCTGCTACGGGGACCTAGCCAGTTACGATATGTACATTGAGACATGGGTACACTATAACATGCAGAAAAGAGAGTAAGAAGGGCTAAATATTAGGGGGTGCTGTAATGGACACAAACAAGAAAGAGGGTGTAAAGCTAATTGTTTTGCTAGTTCTAACTCTGTCGTGGATTTCTGGTTTAGGTGGTTTGGTTAAATGTATAAGATCCGTTGATGGCCACAGTGTAAAATCACTGTGAAGCCTCACAGCTACAGCGTGGCTGTTCTGACTGCATAGAAGTTCACTGTGAATATATAGCCTTTGGGCCTGGGTAATTCTGTGTGTGATGCTTTTTATTCAGCCTTATTCTGAGGAGCCGCAGACTCACAGTAGACAGTTACAGCTGGAGTCGGCTCTTCACAAGGTGAGGACGTGCGCAGGCTCATCTGAGGTTTCAGCATGCAGCAGAGTCTGGTCACTTGAGTAACGTTGCCTCTCTTCTGGCTCACCTGTGTGCACCACAGAGCCAGAGGATTTTCCTGTAGTGTCTTGGATCTGGCCCATACTCCAGTGATGTTGAGCAGGTTGGGACTGATATAAATGCCACTGTCCCAATGACTTTTTCGAGCAGAAACCATACAAAGGTTATGCTGTAAAATAAATGTTTCCCATCAGAAAATGCTTTACTGTCGGGGGGATATTTTAAAATCTGACATTTCGCTGGACCAAGATTTTGTGTTAACAAATGTCACAGTCCAAGAAATAGTGTTTTATTATCACTTTTACTATGAACAAATGAAGCTTTCTGATTATCTTCAAATGTCTGATTAGCAGCTAATAACTTTACTTACGTTGTTGTTCTAAGGCTTGAGTAGTGTGTGTGTGTGTGTGTGTGTGTGTGTGTAAAGCATTGTTTTATGTGAACAAGCTATGATTATACAGTGGATCACTTACTGAACACTCATTTGAGGGAAGCAATTTTCCACTTAAAAAGTTAAGAAGTGTAATTGTGCATCATATGCAGAGTGTAAGCTCCTATGAAGTGTGATTGTAAGGTCTCTGGCCTGAGAGTCTGTATGATTATGTACCCTGAGTAACCACTGAACTGAAACACTTGAAGTACTGCGAACAATAATGTGGAGCTTACCAAACGCATTGTTGTTTCGGCAGAAAGGGAACAGAACTCATAGAGGAGTTCTTAGCATTCGTGAAGGAGCTATCGACAAGATAAGAATTTTCCCCAGATGCATGAGAGACACCGACCTTCAAATGGAATCAACATTGATGCCTCTGAGGTCTAGAACGCCAAGAACTTAAAATGTTCCTATGTTGGTTGTATTTGAAGAGGGCAAGCAAAAGAAAGTACAGACCTTCCCTGAAAGGTTGCCACTTCAGTCTGGGCCCCACGGGCTCCCACAGACAAGATTTCGAAGGATATTAGCATCCCACAGTGAGAAACATCATACGGAGACGTTTGCCGGAGGGCGAGGTAGAGCCAAGTTACACCAGAGTGGGATTATCAGATTCCCAGTGTGAATTGTGTTAAACACGCTTGTTTGTTTTGTTTTTTTTGAGACAGGGTTTCTCTGTGTAGAGACAGGGTTTCTCTGTGTAGCCCTGGCTGTTCTAGAACTCACTCTGTAGAACAGGCTGGCCTTGCACTCAGAAATCCCCTTGCCTCTCTCTATGAGAGTGAGATTAAGGGTGTGTGTCACTACCACCCGGTGTATTAAATACACTTACCCAAAAATTAACAGTTTAAAAGAAGAAAAAACAATTAGCATAATGTTGCTGTTTAAACAACACAACAACAAATCTTGCACGCGTATGCAAGAAATAGACTATAAATGACCGACCGTCAGGTTTAGAAAACAGCTCAGGCTTTTAATTAGTAGAGCACATGTCCATTACAGTTAGGAAAGAGGAGATTAAACACAGCAAAAGGGAGAGTTAGTGAAAGAGAATCTAAGTATAAGGAAATTCCTAAAGTGCAGCCCACCAAAAAGTAGAAAAACATGAGTTACTGGGCACGAAGACCAAACTTCTGTACAAATGATAGACTGCAGGTTGGGAGCAGAAGGCAGCTTAGGGAGGCTGACAAGATGAAGAATGGCTGAGAGAGTGATGTAGCTACCTCAACAAACAGCAGAGCATACTTTAAAGCAAGGCCTGTCGCTGGAGATAAAGCTTCATGAGCACAGCCATCTCCAGGAAGTTTTATTTAAGTATTGTAGCTCTAGGGCTAGTGGCTACCACTCTAGCCGCATGCAAACACACACATTTAAAATGGCCCCACAAGTCCAGCCTTTCTGTGGAAGACAGGACGAATGGCAGAACTGCCTCAGATGCACAGTTGAGTAGTATGAGTAGGGATTATTTGACATACCATTCCCAATGAGTTCAGAGGCTTCTTCTTCAGTTATGTACACAATAGTTTTTAAGTCAAAAGGCTGTCCTAATTAAATTGAAAAGTATTAAAAAAAAAAAAAAAAGACCAGATACATTCTTTGACCGTAGCAAGGTTTAGACAAAAGTCAATAGCAATAACCAAATACTCTACAGACCTCACCAAGGTAATGTCTTGTGAAAGATGTGAGCTGCAAAGGAATGCTTGTGTGGTGACAGTTCGAAGACAGTAAACGGAGGCACAGCTCCAGTGTTTGCTGAGGAAGGTGGACAAGGTGCACATAAGGGCACAGTCGAGTGGCTCAGCTCCTGTGTGGGCTGCTGCATTGCTGGCCTTATGCTTTGTTTTTCCAGATGAGTTTTCAAATAACGGCGCAATGCCTGCAAACCTTACTGTGCTACATTTATCTGATTCTAATGGGATCCGTTGTCTCTTTGAAATACTGATTCTTCGTATGTAGGGCTGTTGTATATTTTTATCTTGGTGTTTCCTTAGAAAACCTGGGAGGTTTCGTTTGCTTGTTTGCTTTGGTGTAGTCCTCACATTCCGTGCTAGGTCCATTCCTAAATGTTTTACTAAGCTTGTCTCACTTGGTTTGTGTTTTTAACTGATTATTGCCAACCTGTCGGTTTGCTTTAGATTTTTATTTTTACTGCTAGTTTTATTGGTCTTAATTGAAATTACTCTTAAAAATAATTTTACTATGGAGTAGATGCTGACAGTCACTTTAAAGATAATTTTCATGTATCCTGTGATTCTTAGTCGAAGGTTGAGGAAATAAGGCTAAACAGGATAAAGAGATCACTCATAGCTACACAGCTAAACAGCAGGAGAGCTGGGATTTTGATCCAAATGTGTGTGACCACAGGACCGGGTCTCCCGTGTGGGGATTGCACTTTCCCTGACATGTTTAATTCCACGCGTTATGCAGAGAGATTCTGTGGGTGCAAATATGACCTGAGTGTAAAGTACTTACAGCGAACAGTGGGATTGCCCATGAGAAGCTGTGGAATTGAGGTCAGGAGATGTTTAGCGCTCTTTTGTATACATTTTCTAAGATGGTCCCTGAGCCTCTGTGTCAGGCACGCCAGGCGTCTTCAGGGTGAGCTTTCGATCATTACAGACGATTTACAGGATGATGGCAAATGCAGTTCGGAGTTCGGTGGCGACCACTCCATACCAGTCCTAAGGGATAAAGGATTGTTCTAACTTCACTCGGTACAGCTTGTGAGCTTGTGTGCAAGCGTGCGTGCATGTGTGTGTGTCTTTAAAGTACCTGCAAGAGAGTGTGAAGTAGCAATTAAAACCTGTAAGTTAAATGCATAGCTCTGTCTTGAGGGAAACTGCAACAGGTGCATGCCTGGTGGCCACTTGAGAGCAGGCCAAGCAGAGGACACCGCCGGTAGCGTCCCCGAGCACCACAAGCGCTCACGGGGTGAGGAAAGACTTGGAACGAGTGAAGTTGGGAAAGGACTGCTGTGTGGGGACTTACTTCAGGGTGTCATGGGAAAGTCCCCGGAAGGTTCAAAGGTTCCTCATGAACCAGGTTAGGGCATTAAGGCATGTGCTGGCTGGAACAGAGTATACCAAGAGTGGCCGTGGGAAAACCAGGCAGAAGGCTAATGCTACAGGCCAGGGCTTCTCAGACTTGGCACTGTTACTGTCTTTTAGCTGGCTGCCGCTTTGCCGTGGTGGCCCGTTTAGCAGCATCTCTGAACTCTGCCACTAGGTGGCAGCAGCGGTCCTCATTTCCTAAGTTAGACCTACAGGCTGCTTGGAGAAGGGTCTGTTGACCCTGCTTGAGGGCCACTGCTGTGAACCAGATGGTGGGGGATGAGGACATTGTAGGGTGGCAGGAAAGGTGGAAAGGCAGGGTTTGATTTGAGACTTGCTCAGGTGGAAGAGGATTATTTAGCAGGTGTATGGAATGGTAGGACATGAGATACGGTCCTGCAGGCTCCCCTCAGCACCGGGGTTTTCCTTGGCATCAACCCACAGCTAGCCCTTGCCCTTTCCTGTGTGCTGGAGTTCCCAGTACCATCTGTGCTTTGTGCTTTGTAGAAAGAAAAGAAGCCCTCGCCTACAGAGATAGCTATATCGTTTCTTCCAGTATCAGAGAGGTGACGGGAATGCTTTGTCTCCTCATTCCAGGAATCCTGAAGTGGGTAAAACTGATAGACAACTTCGAAGGAGAATATGACTACATAACCAACGAGGGGACGGTGTTCACATTCAAGACGAACCGCAATTCTCCCAATTATCGTCTGATCAACATCGACTTCACGGACCCTGACGAGTCCAAGTGGAAAGTGCTTGTTCCAGAGCACGAGAAAGATGTCTTAGGTGAGACGGGCCCTCGGAAGCTGTGCTCGGGAGAACATCAGCAGTCAGCAGTTGGGCCTTCGGGTCTGCTGACTAGTTAGCTACTCAGTGCAGAGCCTTTGGCTTGTAATTATTAGGACTTCTGTGCTTAACCAGCGCGCACAGTCTGATAAAAGTGTGACAGATAGCTCTCAGCTGTTTGTTTCTACCTGTTGTAGAAGTGAGGGTGGAATTCCAGCCATCTTGCTGTTAAGGAGAAGAGACTGCCTTTATATTTAACTGAAAGCTACCTCAGGTGCTTACACATTTTTGTAAAAAAGTGACATGCTGACTTACAAATGATTGTGTGAAAACTGAACTTGTCTGGAAGGCTCCCTAGTCTGGGGAGAGGTTTTCACATAAAAGAGGAGTCCAGCACTTCCAACCAATGAAGGAAGAGTTTGCTTGTGGGAAGTGAGCGTCTGTGGTGAGTTCAGTGAGGAATCTCAGGCCATTCAGAAATAGATCGTATGTAGTGGAGAACCTCGGCCAAGCTGCCGGGTGCCTTCTCAGCCAGAGCACGCCTGCAGTGTGTTCTCCAGGGTGTTCTTTAAGCAGCATGTATGTTTTCAGCTATGCAGATCCAGGTTCTCATCTGGACCTGTAAGAAACTCCTCCCTGTCCGCTGTGCTTTGCCAGGAGTTAAGCCTGGGATTGCTGGGGTGGAAAGCAGGGAGCTGATCTTGAGATCACAGGTTCCCACAGGCACTCCCTGCTGTGTCTCTTTTCTATAGTTCCTGTAGTTCTTGAGGAAGATGAGTTTGCTTGGATTTCAATCCAGCCCTGGACACCCCCCCCCCCCATCTTGTATTAAGATCCCTACCTTCGGCCCACAAGCCAGTATCAGAAAAGCCCCCAAGACAGCCCTACCTGCCCTTCCCTGTGAAATTCATGCCTACAGCTCCAGCCCCCAGCTCAGCAAGGTTTGCCACTAAGGTAGCAGCTTGTCCTGCCTCCAGATCCCGTCCAGTGAGGGCGTGCCAGGCTGCTGCCGAGTAGTGCTGTGTCTGTCCCCGGCCTCAGTGAGTAGAACCCTACTCCTTAGTGAGGAGAGACTCAGAGCAGGAGGAGCACCTTCCCATCCTCCTCAAAACCATCTTCTCGGACTGCAGGTTGTAGAGCAGGCGCTGCACCATTTCATTTCCTCCAACGTCTTCAGGCCAAAACCCTTTCAGGGCAGTGTGAGAGCCTGATGACTCTTGTTTACGCTGAGGCAGAACTACCCCACGAGGTGGGTACACCCAGAAGCAGTGCCAAGGCGCCACGCCTGGCCCTACTCCTGTTTAAATGCCTTAAGTGACATCCTGTCTCATTTATAGAGAAATGCAAGTAATGGCTGGCAATTTGGTGTGGCAGACTTCCTTCTGAAAAGCTGGAGGCTCTTTAGCCGGGGAAGGGGAAGACTTCAGTGTTCACCAGGCTCATCACTTCTAAAGAAGCAAAGCTCGCAGTACCTGTCAGTGCAGAATGCCCTACTGCAGCTCCAGCCCAGAGGTGGCTCACAGAGGGCAGCCGTAGAGCAGCGCTTTTATCCATGACGCTCTACAGATCGCCTGTCCTTCCGATTCGCTCTGTCTCTCTTATAGTTTGGGTGATTCTCCGACAGCTGCCGTCTGCTCCACACTCCCCTGCCCCATGCTTCTCTCATGAGCACACACGAGCCGTACCGCTGGGCTGAACCAATCCTGAACAGGTTTACTTGTGGATGTACAAATTCTTGGTCTCCTTGTATGTGTGGTGATCAGAGCTACACAGGATTGATGCCCTGGGGATCCTCCCTGGGGCCAGTGCCCTGAAATTCTCAGGGATTTTCACATTTTGCGTGTGAGTTTCCAGTTTCTGGGGTTATTTAGTAAGCGATGTCAAGAACCCCTCAGGAGATCCAAGGAAAGCCTGTCCTTTGGGTACATCTGGCTTGTGGCTTGCTGTGCTGCCATTTCACCCCTCCCTGTGGGTGGTCTGTCCCCGCTTCAGGCTGGCGTCGCTGTCTGCTGTTCTATTTCTTCCCTTCCTTATGCTCTCTTCTTGTACCTCTGCCACTGAGCATTGTGAGCTTTCTACCTGGGCCATGAGAGGATCCCACATCTTCTTACCTCACCCTGCACATCCTTGTAGCTTTGGTTGTCATTTTGACACTGTTGGAAAGAGAGAGCCGAAATTGAGGACTTGTACAAATTAAATAAATAAAATAAAAATTGAGGAATTGTCCCCACTGGCATGAGGGCATGTCGACAGGACATGTTCTTGATTGCTGACTGATAGAGGGAAGTCCAGCCCACCATGGATGGTGCCATCTCTAGACAGGTGGGTGAGGGCTCTGTAGACAGATCCGTCCGCCCCTGGTTTCCTGTAGTGACAGACTATAACCTGCAAGCCAAGGAAAACCTCGCCTTCCTAAGGTGGTTTTGGTCATAGTGTTTATCACAGCCACTGAAACCAAATCAGGACGCCATGCTACAGCAAGTCCTGGCAGTTCTTCTTGAGATGTGTCTTCGCTTGGATTCTGGGCTTTATGCCCAGGGCTCTTCCCAGTGTATTACAGTGATGTTCACTCTTTATTTCCTTCTTCTACAGACTCCCCCTGTTTTGTATTTACTGGTCCCATACTGGTGTCCCGACTTACACTGACCTTCCACTCAACTGCCTGCTCAGTAGTGGGTAACTGAGCCCTATGCTCCCCTCCTCCCCAACTCACCAAATGCCCCAAGACAGACCACCACCAGCGTCACCATCTCCCAAAACGAAATGGCTTTTTTCTGAGTCTTCAAAATGCATCTCCTTGTCTTGACAGGATTGCTTTCCACCTCTTGGTCCTCACTCATTCGGGCTTACACTGCAGGCTCCTTTCCTCCATCTTCACTCGGGCCTTCATTCCTGAGTCACTGCCCTTTCTAACACCTTGTCCCCTGGAAATCCTCCCAACGTCTTCACCCCATTCCCTCACCCTCCCCTACCCTCCAGACAAAACTCATTCCTGGCTTAAGGACTCTCACCTGTTTGGGGCCTTCAACCAACAGCATGTATGTCCACATTTGTCCATTGTGTGCTCACAGGTGTGTGCCGTATGATCTCCCTCCCCTACTGGTCTCTCCCGGACCTTGCAGGGTATCTGATGATACAGCAAGGACTTAATACATTTTGGTGAAATAAGTCCTCTTGTTTGCATGGATTAAGATTGGGTTTTGTCTTTCCTCTCTATATCCCCTATAGCATGATATCAAATATCAAATGTGTATGTAGCCATCTTCATTACTTCCTATTACTTTGACAAAATACCTGAGCTAATCAACTGTAAAAAGGAAAGGTTTATTCTGATGAATAGTTTTAGAGGGTCAAATCCTTGGCTGATTTGCTCTGTTGCTTCTGAGCCAGTGGTGAGACCTAGTGGGAATCCTTACCTACCACAGGACAGTCAGAAGTAAAGCAAGAGGAAGGGAGAGGGCTAGGGGCCTCACATCTTCCAGGACACAGTGTCTTCTAACTGACTCCGTCCCACCGGCCCCATGGGCTGAGGGCCAAGCCTTCAACACGTGGGCCTTTCAGAACGCACTGTGCAAGCTAGAGCAGCAGGGATATTTGCAGTTCATACATCTAGGGTCCAGTCCAGAAAAGGGTAGCCATGAATGAGACCTAAAACACTATGAAATGGGTTCTTTAGTAACCTGAAGTTGTCAAGGCTGAACTTTCTGGGTGGTGTTGTGTTTCAGTGAGTGTCAGGAGGTTGTGCTCTCTTGCTTGCGCATCAGCCAGGTGGAGCCTGCTTTATTTCCTGAACATAGCAGCTGCCGTCAGTTATTAAAGAATGCCGCTGGAGTCTAGGTGTGGGATTAAAACGGATCGTTAAACGACTTTGAAAGTGTCGTGACAGCATGTACGGTAGGGCTTTAGCGCGTTGTCCAGCTAAGTGAGTGGCACGTTCTCTGATTTCTCTCTCCTTGTCGTTTCAGAGTGGGTGGCTTGTGTCAGGTCCAACTTCCTGGTCTTGTGCTACCTCCACGACGTGAAGAACATCCTGCAGCTTCATGACCTGACTACTGGTGCTCTCCTCAAGACCTTCCCGCTGGATGTGGGCAGCGTGGTGGGGTACAGTGGGCGCAAGAAGGATTCTGAGATCTTCTACCAGTTCACATCCTTCCTGTCTCCAGGTGAGAGGCCCTCCACCGTGGTGGTGATGTGGAGCTTCTTCTGGGAAATGGCAGTGCGATGCTATGTCTGTGCCCTCCACAGGCTGCACTATAGAATCAGAACAAAGGAAAATAAAAACTCTTCTCACTAACTCCTCTGCTGGGTGCGGGAACAGCCCTTGTTCTCAATGCCAACAAATGTAACTGTCTCAGTTAGGTCTTGACTGCTGTGAAGAGACACCAGGACCATGGCAACTCTTATAGAGAAAAACGTTTAATTGGGGCTGGCTTAGAGTTTAGAGATTTAGTCCATTATCTTCACCATGGGAAACATGGCGGTGTGCAGTCAGGCCTTGTGTTAGAGAGGGGGCTGAGAGTTCTGTATCCGGACCGGCCATCCACAGCAAGCAAACTGGGTTGAGCTTTTGAGACCTCAAAAACCTCCTGGCGATGCACTTCCTCCAGCAACGACACACTTACTGTAACAAGGCCAGAACCCCTGACAGTGTTACTTCCTATGAACCTATGGCAGCCATTTTCATTCCAACCTCCACAGTAACTCTTGGTCTAGGCCTTGATCTGTACAAAGATTCTCAGTACAGGTAACAACAACAAATCCCATGAACAGCTGTTCACCCACAGTAAAGAATTCCTTTTAGAATAAACTTTGATTCTAAAACTGCAGACTTAACTCTCATGGGGGGAAAAAATGTGTGTGTTATCCTGGATCTATCATGGAAGGAAAATACTTCTAAGATGATATTTTGTATTTCCTGATATGAATGAATTAATTTTTTTTCCAAAAGTACAATAATTCCATTTTATACTTTCTGCAAAGCTGGTTATGTTCATCTTTGTTGTCTCCCGTCCGTTGGGTAGCTTTGTCGCCAAACATTATGCTGTGCTTTACCCAGGAGTCTGCTCAGTTGTAGCCGACCAGGAAGAGCTGTTCTTCAAAGTGTCTGCCTAGAAAAGCTCCCATGCTTGCCTTGTTCATTTGCCAGTCTCCTCTGGAACACTTCTGTCCCTCCAAATTTGCTGCCATTATTTGCTGGTAGATGAAGCAGTTTTTGGGGAGAGTTTGGCAGGTGATGAAGTGAGCATCTTCCTCTTGGCATTTGACCATATTGCAGTGATGCCTCATCCAGATGCAGTTTTATTTGAGCCCCAAAGTCCGTAAGGAATCTTACTGTCATGACAGCCTGCTGACAGAGCTGTTGGAACTGAGAGAGTGATGTTGTTGGTAGGTCTGGGGTGCTTAAGGCCTTACTTCGCCAAGTGTCTTTCAAGGGATTGAGAGAACTAGGAAAAGAGTCCACGAGAGAGGAAGCCAGCCCAGAGCCAGGAGTCAGGAGCCAGCAGCAAGGGGACATCAGGTGCCCTGCCCCTTCCCCACCTTTTCTCAGAGCCTGGAGCTCAGCGACAGCCAGTGAATAGAGGGAGGCGACCTAGTCCTTAATGTCCTGGGGTCCACGTTGCATGCTTAAGCTTTCACAGGTTCTAGGCATTTTATTTTAAACATCTCATATCTTCAATAGTTTAAATGCATGAAGGACACAGAGTAGGGTGACGCATCAGCTCTTAATAAAAGCCAGGGTCCCCAGAGGCTCATAATCTCCCCCAGTAGCTCCATATGTCCATTTATTTCAGGAATGGGCTCATCTTTATCTGGGCTTTGGAGGTCGGGAGAAAACTGTTCCTAGTCGTATGCCACCAGGTGCTTCTGAGGAAGCTTTAACTTGTTACTGTAATGCTTTGTTTGTGTTCCTGTCTCCTCTCATTCATTCTCCTCCATCTTTCCCTTCTCTCTTAATGCAATTGGATACCTAAAGCCAGAGAGTGGAGTTCCCAGACTCAGGCCTTCTAAAGCCAAGTGCAAAGCAGCCACCGAATAATTAAGTTCTCAAGAAAGCAAGAGCTTCCTGTGTATATACACATTCAGACACAGTCACATCGCTCAAAAGATGTCCTGTGTCAGCCTACAGGTCAGTAGCAGAGGCAGGAAGCCAGGGCAGTCTAGAATAGGATGCAATGATTCCCTGTGACACAAACCACTTAGTCTTTGAACTGCTTAGCTTTGTGCTCGTGGAAGCTTAGGGCTTGCCGAGGTTAGCTTCAGCCAGACTTGAGCTGTGTAACAAGCCAAGACAGCAGCTTCCAGGCCTGACTCTGGGAGGCAGAGAGGAGAAAGCGCTTCACACATGGTTGGTTTTGGTGCTTTGTTTTCCTTTCTAATAGCCTTAAATCCTGCTCTCGAGTAGAGCAGACAAGGTAACATACCTGAGCTACAGAACGCCATTGCCTTCTCTCCGTGTGTCTTTCCCAGCTTTTCCCAGAATGCTCTCTTCTCTAAGGCCCTCTTCTCGTTTCTTAGTGCACACCAGCTGGTCTCTGCCTCCATCCTGCTTTGTTCATCAAGGAACATCTTAAGGACAGACACTCCTTTTGACCTTAAGGGACTTCCGTAACCAAGTTCTACTTTAAATCTTTAATTCATTTCCTAGAGAGCCTTCTGCTGTTTGTGATTCAGAAAGTTTTCTTCAAGCCCACTTTCCTGGTCTTTCTCTACATGGCCCCTGATCACTTGGGACATTATGTATCCATAGGTTACAGTAGTTCATATTACACTATTAAGAATGTACAGTGGACTAACCTGGGCTATACTATACTTAGAAAATATTGATAAAATACATTTATTATTGAAAACATCAAGCTTACCCCTGCCTGCTTTATGGAACCATTTGTGTGCCCCTTATACAGAATGGAGGGAAACCAGCTTCTGTTCTGTCTCTCTTTTATTCTGCTGTTAGAATCGCATCTCAGCCTTCCTGTATAAACGGAAATGTGGAATGTCTCCTCTTCTTCATCTTCTTATTGGGGAATTTAATTCCAGTTTATTAGTGGCTTGTCTGAGTTCACTGAGCTCTTAATTCTAGCTCCTAAGTCCTTCATTATTTGCATTGACGTCATGTTGAACCAGATGATCACATGGGACACGCTTGCTCTTTATTACATCTTACTGTTTTCTTATTTGTTCTCTCATACAATACATTTAGACCAAAGCCTCCCCTAACTCCATTCCCCATCCTCTACCCCCGAGCCCCAGATCTACTGCTCACCATTTTTCTTCAGAAAGGAGCGTTGGATCATCTTTTTTCCCCAGGGAGTCACACTCTTTCTGTGTGTTTGTGGTGGGTACCCTGTAGTGACTTTTAAAAAACAAAACAAGCAAACAAAGAAAGCCCCTCATTACCTTGTTATGTGGTTATATAGATACATACGGAATATTGTTTCTCAGCTACTAGGAAAATACCTACACAGTGGGCATTGGGAGGACAGAGAGCTGCCATTTTAACCCATGATCAGTCTGTTGCGCTGTGTCCTATGGGAGCCCTATTTGGCTCCTGGTTTTCCAGCAAATACTGAGGTCCCAGGATCACTTTTTCTTACACGTGATAATGTATGTTTAAAGTAGATGAGGTGCCATTTCCACACCAGCCTTAAAGGCTCGTTCTCTCAACCACAGCATTGTACTGCCTCGTTTCTTTGACTTAATTCTTCAAATATTAAGACGATAGCATGAAGTCCAGGAGGTAGAATTTTCATGAGTGGTTAAATAAGCTAGAATTCTTGGTATATATTAGTCATGTTGCATTGTGCACAATTGCTGGGACAGAGTGGAAGGTCTGACTCTGAAATGTCTTGTGACGGATTACCTTGGGTTCCTGAATGCTACTTACATGAGCATCCATGGCTGGATGTGTGTCAGAAACTCCAAAGGGACTGCTCAGGAGACCCCTGACTGGCCCTAGATCTTGGGAATTTCCTGTCAGTGTCCTCTCAGGTAAACGACTCCAAATGAGCTCTCCATTTTTCATTGTCAGGGAGTGCGGGCCTTCCATGCCCATATGACCTGGCGTGGAAAAAACTTAGTTAGCTTTCAGGCCACTATGACAAAATACTTAACAAAGGGGAAGGAAGGGAGGAAAGGTTTATTTTGGCTCACAGCTTAATGTGTGTGTGATCCATCGTTGTGTGTGTGGTGAGTTGAGTGAGAATGGCTCCCAGAGGCTCATTTATTTGAATACTTGGTCCCATTGGTGGAACCATTTGGGAAGGGTTGGGAGTTGTGGCCTTATTGGAGGATATGGGTCACAAGGGGCTGGCTTTGGGGCTTCAAAGGACTCATGGGATCGATTCCCAGTCTCCCTCTGTCTAGTGGTTGTAGATCAAAATATGAGCTCTGGGTTGTTCCATCACTCCGCCATCATGGACTCTAGCCCCCTGAAACCATAAGGCAGATTACATGCTTTGCCTTGGTCATGGTGTTTTAGCACAGCACTCTAACAGTAGCCAGACAGAGGGGAAGGCCTGGTAGTTAGCTCCTGGCTCTCACTAGAGCAGACCAGGGAGCCGAGAGAACCGAATGCTGCTGCTCAGCTGCCTTCCTCCTTTTTCACTTGTATTCAGTCCATGACCACAGTCTGTGGGGCGGGCCTTTCTCCCTCTCCAGAAACATGCGCCACAAACACCCAGGGCTTGGCTCTTGGGTTACTGCAAATGCAATCAAGTTGATAGTAAATACTAACATCACCGTGTTGTAGGAGGGGAGACAGTAGGTGGTGGTCCCGACGACGCTGCCACCACTCCTCCAGGGACTGCTCGTGTCTCACTGTCCTCATCATGCTGGGCACAGCCACCTGAGTGGTAATGGGCTAGGCGAGGCTGCTAGCCCCAGCTAGGACCTAGCATCCTTGTGGTCTTCATGTTTCATGAGACCGGGAGGTTGACCAGAGACTTTCTTCCCTTCTAGGTGTCATTTACCACTGTGATCTTACCAAAGAGGAACTGGAACCCAGGGTTTTCCGGGAGGTGACAGTGAAGGGCATCGACGCTTCTGATTACCAGACAATCCAGGTATGGAGAAACCGATCTCTTTAGCAGGAGAGTTGGGAAATCTGTCATTCCGGCTGCGGTTCACATTCCACCTTGTCAAAAGCCACAGAGCTAACCCACGGTAATACGGAGGACAGATATTTTTGGCACCTCTGCTGTTTCTAGGCATTGAGCCAGGCATTGAGCTCGGCAGTAGTCCCTGTGGTTGCTGCCCTCCTAGCCTTTGGGTTCTGCTGCCATGGCTGCTGCTCTTGACAGGAAACCAGCAGCATTTGCCTGTGTCTGTCTGCATACTTGAAGTAGAGGAGACTGCCAAGCTCAGGTCTTCAAGAGATTTGCTCTGTTTGTGTGTGTGTTTCTGCCTGGAGCACATCTGAATGAACGGATGAGCTAAAAACTTGTTAAGACAACACACGGTCAGTCCCTCATCCGTCTTTTCAGGCTAGTACTCCCCTTTTGGCTGGTGTAGCTCTCTGAGGGTTTTGAGGCTTCCAGAAAATGAATTGCTGTTTGATTGCCAATGGTGGAGAGTGGCTGTTCCTTTACAGTGAGAGATTGCCCATTGAATGCCAGGCCAGACAGGACAGGATGGATACACATATGAACTCACAGAGACCATGGCAGCATGCACAAGGCCCTCACAACACGCAGAGCCCTAGCGCTGAGGAGAGAAAGTAGACATGGGGTCGCAACCCTAGCCAAGAAGCTGTCTGTAAGTGGTGCCCACTGGCAAAGGGAAAAGCAGTTTTTGCCAGTGGAATCTTCCCTGGCACACCCCCGGGTAAGCCTCGTGTCCAGGAGTACTTGGCCAGCTCAATGTAGACATTTCACCTCATTTTGTTTTGTTTGGGAATTTTTGTTTGTCATGCTTGTCCTTCACTTGTTTATTTTGATTTCTTTGTGTGTGTGTGTGTGTGTGTGTGTGTGTGGAGGTTTTTCTTTTCTTTTTTTTTTTTTTTTAGTTATTTTTTGTTTTTCTTTTGTTTGAAAGAAAGAGAAAAAAGAACATAAAATTGAGCAGTTAGGGAGGTGGGGAAGATCTGGGAAGAAGCGGTGCAAGAAGGGAAAACAAATCAAAATTGTATGGTAAAATTCAGTAAAAATTGTTTTAATAAGTTTTTTTTTTTTTTTTTTTTTAATAATAAACTTTTAAAAGAAGCACACACAAAAAAATGCGGGCACTCCCACCTGGAAAGCTGAATCACACAGGCTATACAGATAAGGAACCAGAACATTGAAAAGACTAGCCAGGTGGTTGTGGCTCACACCTTTAATCCCAGCACTTGGGAGGCAAAATTGGGTTCATTTCTGTGAGTTAGAAGCCAGCCTGCTCTACGGAATCTCCCTTCAGGACAGCCAAAACTTGATTTGCCAGTTGAGCATCTGGGAGGGTTTCTGTATGGGGTTGCTGTCCTGTGTGTATAACGTGGCTCTGTAGATGATGTATCCCTGTCAGCTGTTGCATTTGACTTTCTTAGGGCCTTCTTCTAGCCCTTCCTGGGCATCCCTCCTGAGGATGGGGTGTGTACTCTTCTCAGCCCCAAATGGGAGGATAAAGCTTTGGAGCTCGGCAAGTGCTTGTGTGGAGTAAAATCTCTGAGCTGGGAACAGAGCAGCTGAAGTTTCCAGGTGGCAGTGTGCCTGGTCGCACTAGGTTCCTGTGTCGCTTCAAAACTCAGAGAGTCCCTCTGTCCCTGGCGTTGCATGTCTCAGAGCTGCTCTGACATTGAGCATCTCAAGCACCTAGAACTTTTCATTTGGGAGAAGATTTGTGGTGAACACAACAAATTCTCTTTCCACTTTTGGCCTTGCCGTGTCGAACGCAGAGCCTCGGGAATGCTGGCCAAGTACCTCACACCCCCGAGCCACGCACTATCCCCTGTGGTAAACGTTTAAGGAGAGCCTCGGCTAGCACACTGGCTCGCAGAGGGCAGCGTGCTGCTCTTTGTGTTCCCGTGCCTGTCACAGGCATCTTACTCGTTGCGTCATCACACCGTGGAGCTCTGCTGTCTCCGGCCTATTGGCAAGAGTCTGGGTTTACACTCGCGCAGCACAGTGGACGCAGGTGTGCTCAGGGTTTGACGGGGCTTTCTGCCCTGTTCCTGACAGTCACTTCCCATTGTCAGAGCGAGCGCTTTGTGCGTGAATGGAAAGCATCCTCACAGTGTGTTATAAAATGAGAAGTAAGTAGTTTTGGAACAACTCGTTCTATGTTCGGTTCAGTCTTGCATGACTGAAGTGTATGTCTTCCATGTGTGATTGGAACAGGCTTCCCCGGCTGCTTCTCTGTATGTTACCATGTAGAAGCATGGATTAGCCTGCAGGGTCAGCAGCCACTAATAGTGTTCGTGACCCCTACATCCTAGAGGTGCCTTCTTCCTGGAGGCATAGCGGACAAAAGGACTAAACGAAGGAGAGGGGGAGGGGAAGAGCAAGTTAGCACATGGTAAAGCTCCCTGCTGCCCAAGGTAGGGGATGTTTGTTAAGGAGTCTGTATTTCACTAGACCTGTGCGTTTTGCCTGGGAAGGTGAAGGGCTTGGTGTCAAGTTTTCCAGCAGCCGCTCAACAAAGCCAGTGTCTGTGTACTTTTTAATCCATCCTGGCAGCAGACTGCATCAGAAACGCTTTTTGTTACTGTCTGAGTTGCTGTTACTGTTCAAAGCAACAGGAGGAGCAAGTCTCTGAAAGTCAGATCCAAGAAAATTCACCGTCATCATAAGAATTTGTTTTAGGTGGATTTATTAAATCCTTAGCTGGTTATTATTTTCTTTTCTTTATTACTGTGAAACAACCACATCAGGTTTAATTAGAACCTATCTGCGTAAGTGTTTTCAAAAGAAGCTAAGGTATATTAGCAGTGTTATCTTACGAGACAGATTTGGGAACTTGGCTGAGGAAACTAGCAATGCCTCTCTTCCTTTTTAACAAAATGAAAGAATAGAGAAGTTTAGTCTATCAGTAGCCACAGATTTATAACACTGCCAGTGACTGTTTAAATGCAGAGGTTTCGTATGTTGGGTGCTGTTCCCTGGAAAAGGTAGTCAGGCCCAGGCATTGAAACACAAAGATCTGAGATGACCTGAGGACCCCAGGGCCACATCAGGGAAAGATGTATTGTGATTGGAGATGTTCCCGGCTAGGGGCTAGGAGAAGCCCTCTCGTGGCTGGAGACTGGGGAGGGGCAGGCATGAGGTGTGAGTGTTTTTATAATCCCCGACCTTCTTACTGCCTCCTGCCATTCCAAGCATGCTTCTGCTTTTTCACTGCTGTGAGATTCCTTAATTTCACAGTCAATTCAAGAAGCTAAGCCTCGAGTCCTCGGTATTCTGCGTGGTGACGGCGCCTCTGGGCCATGTCATCAGCGGATGGAATTGTGTGCTGTGGTTGAGCGGGCATAACAAAGAAATGGAGCGTCACCAGAATGCACTTTCTGGCTTCTCAGACTCTCATTGTGGTTCAGCCAGCTGAGAGATTGGTTTTTTTTCCCCTCAGACTAAAATGAAAGAAAAGAAAAAAATCATAGACCTGAAAATGGACCAGTAGCTGAATATACCCTAACTATTCTCTTTCCTCAACATTTTCACACTTTATAAAAGACAAAATAAATTAGAAGAAGCCAAGTATCCATATTCAATGAGCTGGTGCAGCCTTGCGTGGTGAGGATCCTAAGCATCCGGCCTTGCTGTTACTGCCTGCACCGTCCTGTGCACTGTCCTTTCTGCGGTGGCACTCACTTTCCCTTTCATGCCTAAGACACATCACTTCTTATCACACTGGGAACATAGAGCCCTCAGTGTGTAAATACCAAGGTAGCCTTCAGCATTTAGCCAGCGCTCTTGGATAACCGTGTTTATTCCGTAGCAGTAGAGAACCTTCTGTGGCATATAATGCCCGCCACTGGAATTTCCTCCTAGCCAGTTTGATAATTATGTTTTAAAAGCGAGCTAAGTCTGAACGTGGTGTCAGCACTTAGACAGGAGTGCTGTTTGAGGCTAGCCTTCATCCTTTCTCAACAGCATCAACACAACAAACAACAAAAATATCCCAAACTGTTTTTCAGTCTAAACGAAGCACTGGGAAAAGTAAATCAAAATGATCACGGCTTGAAGGCCACAGGAGAGCATACAGGGGGCCTAGTCTTGTCAAGGATTCCCACCTCTTCTGTTGGACAGCCAGCATGACTTCATGGTCTCGTGGCTGCTGGGCATTTGGCCACATTATAGCCATTCTTTAGCCCATCCCAGCTAGGGCTGTGTACGGGAACAAGGCACATGTTACATCTGTTAGCATGTTATGGGTGAAGAGTAAGGCCTACTTGCAAGGAGGTTTGAGATGTAGTTTAAATCCTAGGCGGAGATATGGGAAGACACCTAACAGCAGCTTTCCACAAAAGACAAAAGTAGGAGTCAGCTAGGTATTTGATGTAAGCCCTGAAAAAAAAGGACTGCATGCCTCCTGGCGGCCAGGTACATAAATCTTTCCTTTAGAGTTGGGGGAAAAGACTCACAGAAAATTGAAATTTTCTTGGTTTCTTTGACCCATTCATCATTCAGTAATGAATTGCTTATTAAGTACTGGGTTTGTGTACTTCCTAGAAATATTTTTGGGCTGTTGTTTTAAGTTTTATTATATTGTAGTCAGGTAGGATTCACAGAGCTGCTAAAGTTTTTTCTAAATTTAAGGGTGTGTGTGTGTGTGTGTGTGTGTGTGTGTGTGTGTGTGTGTGTATGTGTCCCAGAGGAACTTCCAGTGTCCTGCCAAGTAGAATGTGGATTCTTTGGTGTTTTGGTGGAATATTCCGTAGATAGCTATTAGGTGTATTTGATATATGACGATAATTAACTCTGACGTTTCTCTGTTTTTGTCCAGATGACCTGTTTAGTGGGGTGTTAGCATCACCTGCTGGTACTGAGTTAGACTTGGGTTGTGTCTTTAATCTCAGCAGCATGTTTTTTGTATGGAAGTGGGCATTCCAGAGTTTGGGACCCTTCTGTTTAGGATTGCAATGTCTTCTTGGTTAATTGTCTTCTTGATCAGGATGAATTTCCTTTATCTCTTCTGATTAGTTTTGGTATTTTGTTAGGTATTAGAATAGCGGTGCCTCCTTGCTTCCTGGTCTCCTTGGAGTGTTTTTTGGTTTTTGTTGTTGTTGTTGTTTGTTTGTTTGTTTGTTTTATTTTGCTTTGTTTTTTTCCTTAAGGTTGTATCTGGTTTTAAAAGTAGGATCATTGACATCAGTGATCACACACTACAAAGTCAAAAGCACTCTGTGTGCATATGTATATGTTCGTGTTTGTGTTGGGCGTGTGCATACGAGTGACATGCGAATGTATATATGTATGGAGGCCAGACACCAGGGCGCAGTCACATTCCACGTTAGCCTTGAGGCAGGGTTTTCCCATGAACCTGGAGCTCATCGATTCAGCTAGGCTAGCCCACCAGTGTCTCGTGGATCTGCTGACTGCTGCCCCAATCCCACCTCAGTGCTGGAATTAGATACAGGACAGCGTCTGGCTTTTAGGGGGATGTTGGAAATGGAAACTGAGATCCTCATGCTTACATAGCAGGTACTTTCAAGTGAGTTATCTCCCCATGGGAGTTTCTGAGGTTAGAGATGAGTTCTGAAGGATTGTCTGGGTCAGTGATGAAGCAAGGGAAGCCAGTGCCCAGAGGGTTCTTTGGGCATCTGACTTTGTGCCAGAACCTGATTCTTGCCTAAGATAACCAACTCCCACTTTCCCTCTAGCCTGTGAAGGGTGTGGACATGGTTCCTCCTTGGATGGGGGCCTATGGTATGGAGGGGGCCTATGGCACGGAGGGGGCCTATGGCACATGAGCCTGCAGGCTGAGGCTGAGCCTCTAGTTTCACAGCTGCCCCTTTGGCTTTCCCTGCATAGTATGTGTGTTTCCTTGTGGAGTCTGGCCCTGAGGACAGAGCTATGGCTTTTTTGTCAGGGTGTGGTTTGACAGTCACAGTGTGGAGGATCTTAGTCTCTGAATGGCTGTGCTGAGAGGAGGTGGTGCCTGGTGAAGGCCTGAGACAGTGAGGAAGATGCCTGCCTTTGGAAGGGATTAAGGCAGCACTCCTGAGGGGTCCCCACACATGCTCTTGTCACTGTGGTGAGTCTGTCATAGGCTGAAGCAAGGAGGCTACTCTGGCTTGGGCTTCTAGCCTCTGAGGCTAAGAGAAACAAGCTTCTTATTTTACTGCCTCTGATATTTTGTTACAACAGGGAGAGCTATAGATGCTTTCTAGTTACCTGTGTTTAGAGTTGGTCTGACGGTGCCAGCTCCTCACATGAGAGGAGATTAAAGTCCAGGCTGTGTAAGCACCTTAACCAAGGCAACATCAGGGCTCGAAGCTGCAGACCTGTGCAAATCCTTCATCGGCATCATTGTAAGTTAGCTGTTCTCTCAAAGTGCACCTTTGGTGTTTGTTTCTTCACCTCTCCAATAATTCAGAGGGGGGAAAAGGACCAATGGGAGTCTCCTAAATTGTCACTCTTGCCTCTATGCCTCTAAAACTCTTTCTGTGCCCAGGATCTGATAAGTACTTCATAAATTCTTATGGAACTTATTAAATAATAGAAATACTCTGTGTGTGCAGGGTGCAGAACCCTATAAATTTACATTCGTAAATACATTATTTATGACATAGACCATTTTAAGTGACAGATACTTTGTGGTATTTTCTTTCTTTTTCTGTGTGTGTATATGTATGTGTGTGTGTATGGAATTCTCCACTTAATACTTCAGAGCCTTGGTTGCCTGTGAGTGGAGACTCCTGTAGAAATGAGCAAGCATTTTCTATCTTCTGAGGGTGGCACACTTGGGGATGGCTGGAGTCAGCAGCACTGGCTTCAGTGCTGCCTTGAGGTGTCCTCCAGTGCTGCTGTGATCCGCAGGCTTAGACCCTGCTCCTGGGGCTGCTGCCAGGGCAACTTGTTCCCGTAGCTCATAGATAGGTGTTGGCTGAGGATGGAGGCCTCTGCTCTTCAACACATGGGTGTCTTCCCTGGTCTACTCAATTATTTTCCACCTCAAAGCACAGGCTTTAGTATTACAGGTATAACAAAGCCAATATGCCAAAAGCTGATTGCCCATGAAAACATAGGCTTTACACTTTAGTAGAGCAGTTGCCTGGTATGCACGAGGCTCGGAGCTTGATTCCTAGTGAGTTTCAGAGGTTTGGTCCATTATCTTTATGGTGGGGACCATCAGCATACAGGCAGACCCGGTGCTGGAAAAGGAGCTGAGAGTTCTACATCCTGATCTCAATGTTCTTGTTTGGCTGCTCATGTGAACAGAGACCTCACTAGCTTGCTGTTTGTATATGTGTGGCTTACACAGCACACTCACACTTGTGGAGAGTTTTATTTACGTTTTTAAATCTTGATCACCACATGGAAGCTTGCACCAGTTTAAAATATGTTCAAGAATGAAAGGAAATGGTGTGTTACTTTTGTCATTTTTCTCTCTGCTCGTGTTGAGGTGCAGAAAAAAATAATGGGCACAGGTTGTGGACACTAACCCGGGACATTGGCTCCTGTCACAGTGAGTGTGGGGAGCAGCTTCTGCAGGCAGACAGGCAGCCTCTCTGCCTCCACCTTGCAGGCAGGTATCCACTCTGGTGTCTGTCCCCATAGCTCTGCCTTCTAATAAGTGACATCAGGCAAAGCATTAAGAACAACACAGGAACACAGGCCATCTAGAAACAGGATCTGACTGACAAAACCTTGGGTCTTCTCTTCATTGAGAAGGCTGGTCTGGCACAGCTGGGGTGGCCCTGCCTGCTTTCCTGTCAGGATTCCCAGGAGGACACTGTGGTGGCCATCTGTGCAACTGCATTTGGCCTCCTACTGTACTCTGTCTTTTAGGGTAAGATGAGAGAAGAGATGATAGGAACCTAATGTGGGTTCCTAACCTACTGTGTAGTTTCTCCCCTCTCTCTCCTTCCTCTCTGCCTTGCCTGAAGTTACATGGATGGGTGGATGGCAGGGTGAGTATAAATATCCCCAGTGTTGGGGATATTCCATTACCTCCCTGGAGGAAGAACCATGATGAGCATAACTGACATTGGGCTGTGATGAGGGATGAAAAGTTTCCATCTCCAGACTCGTAATGCTTTGATTATATCATGTACTCTGTGCTTAGAGAAGCGGACTTGCTCATTCCAGCTCATGCCTGGTGGTGAGCAGAATGTACACGGCAGCACAGATGTCCTGTCCCAGCTGTATCCGTGGAAGGCCGTGTGAGAGCCTTTGCTGGGCAGTCCGTGTCTTCCATGGGTTTGCATTTGTTCTTAGAGCCTCAGCTTTTGATATTTATGAACAATGGAGTATGAGCTGTATGCTCAGCGCCTGTCTTCCCCTCACCATAACCACGTGTCATCTTCCTGCCGTGGTTCATGCTCACTTTTAGCACAAGCCATGTGACTTCATTCCACTATAAAAGTTCTCTCATTATTCCCGCCCTTGGGAGGACATTCCTGAGCAAAAGACAGGCAGAGGGCACCAGCTGTCATTGGCAATACAATGTGGATGGTGCACATGTACCAGTCTCTGTGCCCGTGGGCTCTGCATTGTCTCATTTCTTTGGAGGAGCGCCTCAGGGTGAGTTCTTCTGAGACACGGGGCCACCTCCTCTAATCAGCCTCTCACAATCAAATCTTGGATGCCTTGGCATGGTTCTTTTAGATCATCATGTTGTTGATGTCAAACACTGGGGCTTTATTAAGACCCTAGAGACAGTTTCTTTTTTGCCTTGGTTAATGTTTCGAAAGAAAGACTCGTACATCATCTACTCGGGCTGCACTGGTAAGTATGCCCAAGTTGATTCTGAAAAGCAGGAGATCATCTCTCTACTAGAGCCTGCTCAGTTAAGTCAGAAATGACACCAAGTCCTCCCCACCTCAGCTGGATACATCTATAAGTTTGTGTGTTGGAGTATGTATGAGTGTGCTTGGAAGCATGTTTTAAAACAGGATATGATTTTGATCTTAGTTCAAGTAGTAGATGATTCTGAGGTTGTACCTTTAAAGGAAAATCATTTAGGATACAAGTGGAAAAATCATTTTATGCATGCATGCCGTGTGAACATGGACCCTCAACTTGTCTGTGTTTTATTATATGAGCCATGTCTATCCATTCCAAAGTTTAGTGTGCGTATAGCTGATTTAAATATTTGGAAAGGACTGTGATAACGCACATATAATATGACTTGTTGGTGGCATGATCCTCGGGGATCTGTGGGTCCGGTTGTGTTGGAAATGCTGGCTCTGCAACTTGCTCCAAAGCCTCAACGGTAGGAGCAATGGCAGAGTATTCCAGGCATTGCTGAAATCTATAGCAGTAGGCTAGGTAATAGGGAAGACTGCTGGAGGAGAACAGTAGAGTTACAATCACATTGCAGGGAAGATTATAAGGCATGGAGAAGCCTCAGGACTGAGCCCCCAGTATGGATACCTATCATAGTTTGAATGAGAATGGTCTCCTTAGGCTCCTATTTGAAAGCAAGGACCCAGTTAGTGGAACTATGTGGGAAGGATTAGCAGGTATGGCCTTGTGAGAGGAGGTGTGTCACTGGGAATGGGCATTGTGGTCTCTGCTTAGCTCTCTCTCTCTCTCTCTCTCTCTCTCTCTCTCTCTCTCTGCCTCGTGGTTGCTGTCTCAGCGTGGAAGTCCTCAGCTGATGCTCCAACACCAGGCCTGGCCACCTGCTGCCATGTTCCCCACCATGGTTGTCATGAACTCTAACCCTCTGGAACCAGGAGACCCAAGTCAGACAGTTTCTTTTATGTTGCCTTGACCACGGTGTTTTGTCAGGGCAATAGGAAAGTAACTAAGACAACAGCTTCTGTGGGTTGATTGGATGAGGAAAGGGCAGCGAAGGAAGAGAGGGAGGGAAGGAAAATGCTGACTTGGTGGATGAAGAGGCAGAAGAAAGAAGAGAGTGGCAGAGCGTACTCTCCACTCTTAGGTGCAGAGCTGGAGGAAGATAGGGTTTAGTGGGGCTTGTGGCATCGTCTCCTAATGGGCAGGAGTTGGCAGTGCTGTCAGCACTTCCGCTCCGCCTCATTTCTAACAGTTCTGTAGTAACGCTGCAGGAGGAAAAGCTTAACAGTTTTTAAGGAAAACCCCCTTTGGTAGCTGTGCCCTACAGCAGCTTTCTGGTCTTCATACTCTTATTTCTCCAGGTTCTCTTCAAATGCGTCATTTGTTTTTGAAGAATAATTGGCATAGCTGTGCCAAGAAAACTTATTTATAAATGAGATAACTTTTTTCTTCTCACAAGGTTTTCTGTAGCCAGTGGTCTGAGTTCAAAGTTAAGGAGACGTGTGAAAAATATTATACTGAGACTCCAGCCAGAAACCACTTGTTCATTACAAGCCACTCCAGGATGTCAGGGCCTTAAAGCTAGAGACTATTTATTTTGGCAGCACCGGGCATTGAGCCCAGGGCCTTGTGCATCTTAAGCAAGTACACTTCCCTAAGGAGCTGCCCATGCTCATGTATGTCCATCCTGCTGTCAGACCTCATCTCCGCAGCCCCGCATGCTAAGAGCTGTGTGCAGGGCCTTCCCACCCAAGCATTGCTTCTCCCTGTGGCACCGAGGCGTAGGGTTTGGCCTCTATGGTGGCCTTTAATCCTTTTGTCCAGGAGTGACATCTCCTACGTGTCACATATAACACAGGCTCAGACCTTAAGAATGGGCAGAATGGAGAGCCAGTCCTATGCTGTTTTGTAGGATGCGGTGACTTCCTAACTAGTAGCCTGTCTCTTACAGTTGTGTTCACCTGCTAGTTTTCCAGCCTTGAGTGTCCACAGGCCCCCACAAGCCTGGCTCTGCTCCTCTCTCTGCTTCCTCTTCTGCCACCCTCCCTCTCGTCCATTAGAGTGCAGCCATCCTGGCCACCTTGTTTTGCTCATACATGCGTGCCACCTCCACACCACGCTTCCCTGGTCACTCAGTCACTTCCTTTGTCAGTGTGTCCACAGCAGCCCTTCCTCCCTGGGTCCCGTTTTCATCATCTCTTCAAAGCCCTCCCTGTGAGCTGACTTCGCATTTTCACACTTCTTTCCTCCCTGTGGAATGCAGTTTCGCCCACTGCTGCATGCTCAGAACACAGAACAGATGTGCATAGAGGCTTGGCTGAATGAAAACAGCCGTGACAGGTGATGGGCTGTAAAATAGGCTCATTGCCAGAAACCTGGAAACCCAGGGCTGTTCTCATCTGCAACATCTCTCTTGTATCAAATCCCTGTTCTGGTCTTGTCCGCTCGGAACAGACTGAAGACGGAAGCAAGCATTTGCTGCAGTTTTACTGTAGAATTGTTTTTGTAAGATCTAGTCTTTAGGAATTATTTCTGTCGTACCCTATTACCAAAGCAGGAAAAGCACTGCCTTGCTTTAAGAGAATGAGAACAAGATTTTCTTTATGATTCTAGGCATTGTTTGTGTTTCTTCAAAAATGCCCTTCTTTGTGGCTTTATTCTAAACGAGGCCCCAGGGTCACCCCACAAAAGGACCTGTAGGGTGCTGAGTGGGAATGGTGGAAGAGCTGCTGAAGCAGATAATCCTTTCAGAGACCCTTTTTAAGCACTGAGCCTTTACCTGGCAGCATTGGTCATGCTGAGTTGTCTAGCAGTTTAATGGGAGTGAGAAGGAGTTATCAGGTAGTTCCTAAGGAGCCCAGAGGAGAATTATCGAGGACTACTTTGGAAGGGGGCATCCTAGAAAGTTGTTCCAAAGAGAGCAGCCTGCCTAGCAGGGAAACAAGAATACAGCCAGCACCAATGATAGGGAAGCAGCCCCAGTCCAGGCCCGACAGGCTGCCTCTGCCCCTGCAGGACTCGCATGGCCTGTGTGGATTGCAAATGGGGTCATCTTCCTTACGGGTCATCTTCCTTACGGGTGCTCAGATAGCTGCAGAGATGTGAAGGCTGGCATGGGCATGGTGGTCACTGAACCCATGGGCACAGTTGCAGTTGTGTGTAAGGAGGGAAGGGAGGGAAGTCTCAAAGGGCACCAATATTTAAGGTACCGGGAAGAAAGAGAACTTGCATTGTGGAAGCCAGAGAGAAGAGGTTCAAGGTGGGGTGGTCTGATGGAGGAGAGCAGTGACAGAGACAGCAGTTACTCCAATCCTTGCCAGCCTTGGCCATGAGTATTTGGCCACACGTGGAACCATTGAGTGTTGGGGAGCAGAGGATGGGAGGAGCACTGTAGGTGGGGTTGCTGAGCCACTTGCTTCCAGTGGAGCCCAGGCTTTGTGCGGTAACTGTCAGGAATGTTCTATGAAACTCACTCAGTGGAGTTTTTGGTACAGTGTGTGTTAGCTTTACAGGCAGCTTTTCTGCACATCCCTGATGCTCTGTCTGTCATCAGTACAGCGTTCGATGTTCCATTCATGACTCCCATGAATACACTTACATTATTCATCTTCTGCTTTTCATTTCCTTGATTACCGCTGATGATAAAAAAAAAAAAAAAAAAAAAAAAGAAGGCTGTGTGATTAAAAGTATATTTTTCGGTGCTTAGGAACATTTCAAAGCAATACACAAACCTTTTCATCATGCTGGCTCTCAGGGTAAGAGTACAGTTTCACCCGTGACATCTCCAGGCACAGATACAAAGGGACACTTCACACAGCCCAATTTAGAATATAAATCAGAAAGGATTTGTTCCCATATCCTCCCAGCAGGAATTCTGGACTTTGTGGTCTGCCGAGCTCCTCCAGACACCCTCTTTTTCCTCCCCCCTGGTGATCTGCCTCTGCATCTCTAGACAGTCCTTCCTAATTGACAACAGCTCTGCAGACTGCCCACGTTTCTCACTGGGGAACTGCACAGTACAGTGGTGCCCCTGGGCTCCAGAGGTGCTTCCTTGAGTAACTCGAAGCCATCCATCATGGACTCCTCTCCTCTGACTCAGCTGGAGAATCGATTTTGATGGTTTGTGTCATCCAAGAGATTCAGATCAGAAGATCATAGCAGCCTTGGGTTTGTCTAGCACCAGATTCACCCCGTGGGAATCTGGCCATTTGTTTTCTGCAGGGAAAACTACTTTGTGTATACTTGCCCCGCCCCTCGGGGTCTCACGATAAGTATGAGGTTTATGTTGAATGTGCAAATAAAATAATAGTCATTGGACATTACGCTGGGGTTAGATTTCTAGTACATTTGACAGAGCCACTCTTTTCCGTAGTCCTTTTTAACCCCCCCCATGCTGCCTTGAGTTGCACAGACCCTGTTCCCGTTTCCTCACTAACATCTGCTCCCTTCAACAGTTCCCCCTCTTAACTACCACCCACAAAAATTTAAAGCCACACATTTCCCTCTAGTCTGTAATTGAACATTCTACTCAGGGCATTTGGGTATTTATTTTGTTTTTCTAATACAGTAAATAAGTGTTCTGCTACAGTTCTGAGTTAATGAGAATTTGAACTGAATTTCAATATCTTTGTTGAACTTTTATGACACAGGTGCAGTCTCTTGCAATAAATTACCAGAGTTAAACAGTTTAAGATCCATAAAGCTCTCTGCCCTGGCGTTGCTAAATTAATAGATTAACAGCTACACATAAGGAAAATGTCAGATGTTAAATATTTTTTACTAGTAATAGGCTGGGAATGTGTGACCTTAAAAAGCTTATATAATCTCTTACGTCCCTCAGCCAGAGCTAATTTTATTACTTTCCAGGCTGCAAAGCATTTAGTGGCCAGATTCTAGGCTACTGTTTGTGTGTGGTGTGTGTGTGTGTTTAATGAAAGGCCATTTAAAATACTTACACTGCTTAATTGAAAAAGGGCCCAGTTGGGAAACTCATCTCTGCATTTACCTAGTGTGTGGTTTCTAAGCACAGACTCTTCTACGTACACGCTGAATGCAGAGGCAGACAGACACACAGCCTTGGAAAAGGTACAGGACCACCACCAAGGTCTCAGGAGCAGCCCCTTGAGTGTCCAGGGAGTGGCCAATTCGCTGTTTACAGTAGCTAAGATCATGGAGTATGGGGCCAGAAACCCCATCTAGACCTCAGCCCCATCATTTACAGGATGTGTGGCTTGGGCCAGTTCATTTTCTTGTCCATTTGCTTTTGCTTTTCTCTTGTAGTCCATTCCTTGTTCTTTGAGACAGAATCATGCTGTGTAGCCCAGGCTGTTCTTAAACTGACACTCTTCCTCTCTGACCTGGGATTACAGGCGTTAGTTACCTTTTACCTCTATGGGTCAGAATAGCCAGACTGGAATGGGCAGATCCATAGCATAGACCTCCTGTGGCTTAAAAGGAGAGCATCTTCAAGTCCTTAAACTGACACGTGGCCCACCACAAGGGTGTCACATATATCCGGTAAGCCAGTGTACATTTTAGCAGAATTACAAATGAAGGAAAGCCTGTTGGGAAAAACAGAAACTGATGGGCAGTTTGGTGTTGCCTTTTATTTTGTGGTGTGTATGGGTTGAGCGGGTGACAGAGAACAACTTGTAGGAGTTGTCTCTTTAGCTTGTCTCATATTGACATAAAACCATCTAACACAACATGGGTCCCTGGGATTGAACTCAGGTCATCAGGATTGGCAGCAGGCGCTTTACCTGCTGAGCCATCTTGGGTTTGATTAGCTTGCATAAGAATGCACTGTCACTAGGTTCTGATTTGTCTGTTTTCTTACGGTCTTGGGTAATTTTAACACTTTCAGGTAAAGAATAACTTTCTAACAAGCTCCAAAATGGAGTGAATGGTCGTTGCAGTATTTGAAGTTTCTGTCTCTGGTTTATTAGAAATATTCAAGCAAAGAATATCCCTGCCTGATCGGTAGCTTTGAAGTGCCTGCAGCTGGACTGGGGGGGGGGGGGGGGGGGGCGAAGATCAATATAATGAGCTGCGGGGGGTGGATGGGTGTTTGGTCAGTTGTAATTTCCTTTGTAAAGGAATGTGGCATTGGATTCATTCGGCTTTGAAGGTATGCATTAGCTGCTTTTCTAGACAGGGCATTGATGCCAGGAAGGCTTCACCAAGGGCAAAGGCAGACTAGTCTTGGCTCTGAGGGGATTGGAAATATGTCTGTAATGGGAAGTCACCCACATTAAAGGAGAGGCTGGGCGGGGGGCTGGAGAGATGGTTCAGTGGTTACGTGCACCTGCTGCTGCTCTTCCAGGGGCCAAGTCTGATTCCTGACACCCATATCAGTTAGCTCACAACTGCCCATGACTCTAGCTTGGTGGGCAGGGAATCCAACACCCTCCTCTCTCTCAAATTAAAAAAAAAAAAAGAAAAAATTAAGGAAGAGCCTCAGAGGTAAATCCAGGTATAGGTCCTCAGAGTCTGAAAGTAGGAGTCCTGTTGGAAGGCCAGGCTGCCATGCCAAGGGGCAGGAATGGTTTGAGCCCCAGGAACAAGCTGGCCTGGGTGGTTTTAGATTAGAACATTCATTCAGTGTACAATTCTCCCTCTGTCGTTCCCTCAGCAGATACTGATTGATGGCAAATGGTGCCCGGCTCATAACCCTGGATGATAGGTGCAGCCTTCTGGTCTCAGACATGAGCAGACAGCATACCTGCACTCAGTGAGCAGACTAAACCCCGTCCCAGTGGCAGGATCCTGGCAATGTCTGTCTGTTCCCCGTAGACGGTGTTTCCTTTGGCCTCTGCTTGGAGGTGGGGACATCCTTGCCCTTGATGAAAATGTCTGGTCACACTCTCGCTGATCACAGTGAGATGGCGGCAGTGGGACTTTCTGTTCTATAATTGTGTCACATAATCACTGTAGTCTTCCTGGGCTTTTAAACCCAACTGCCTCTGAGATCCAGGTGACCCACAAAGGTGCCACCCGCTAGGTCGAGGTTGCCTCCAGCACCACCTTTCTCTCCTGTGCTAAGAGTTTGCCTTCTGCTTCAGGGCTTACCCCACAAAATGAGACAGGAAGAGACTCACCACTATGCCTAGAAATCTGTGGCCACCTAACGGAGGTAATGAGTGTAGCACCCACATACACATCGTTGGCGCCTCATAATGAAAACAGTCTGTTATATAGCCCGACACTGCTGTATTGAGGTTCCCTGCAGGAATTAAAATGCCTCCAGTATTGTGAGAATGCCCGTTCACCCCTTAAAACCCCAGGGCAGTCTTTGCCTGGATATCTTTTGCCCCAGGGTGACTCTTAAACTCCACCCCCTTTCCCAAAAGCAAATACTTGAAGAACAGATAGGATTACAACCTTCTAGTGCAGGCTAGTATTTTCATGGTATTAAATATACAGCTACTTTTCAGAACATGGTTTCAAGCATGCAGAATTGGAAATTATTTTAAATTTAATTCTCATCTGCTTAGTCTGTTTTCTGTAACTGAAACAAAATACACCTAAGGTTGGCTTATCAGTAAGGAATTGTTTATTCAGCCCATGCTTCTAGAAGGTAGCTGGGAAGCCTGAGGCCTGGCTGTAGCTAGGGTTTTCTTGCTGTGTCATAACATGGCAGAGGGTGGACAGACAAGACAGCAGGCAGGTGTCTGTCCATCTCTTCTGAAGCCAGTAGTTCACCTCTGGTGACCTATTTATTAACATCCTCTCCCTTACCCCTCCCTAGGCATCACCTTCAGATCCCATCAACATAGGAATCTGGGAGGTGAGCATGGTGACTCACGCCTTTAGCCCCAGCACTTGGGAGGTGGATCTCTGAGCTTGAGGCCAGCATGGTCTGCAGAGTGAGTTCCAGGACAGCCAGGCTACACAGAAACCCTGTCTCAAACAACCGGATGGATGGATGGACAGATAGAGAGAATAAAGCCTTAATTGTTTTTTGTTTTTTTTTTTAATACTATTGAAACTTTTACTGGAAGGACGTGGCCATATTCTGTGGTGTTTTCCTTGTTTAATAATTGGCTGTCTGGAGCAGGGTGGGCTTCCTGGGAGTCACTCTACCTCAGTGATCACCATCTCCGTGTCAGATACAGCTTTTAAAGTGCTTCATCGAGTCTCCACTTTCAGGGTATAATGACAACAAAGCAAGCAAGAGTGTCTCTAACACAGGGACATTTGTGCTAGGAGTGCCCCAGAGGTTGTCAGTCACTATGTTGAAAGGAGAGAGATGCTTTGGTCCAGCCCACACCTGTTCAGACATTTGCAGCATTTTCATAGCTGTGAGACGTTTACAGGCATGAACAGGTTGGAAGGGCTTGGTGAGGGGATCGAGGAAGCTGTGGGCAGAGGTGAGCAGCTGACAGCCGGTGGTGATGCTTAGCAGCAGTCTGTTTTCTTGGATTTTACCTTGGTGCTTGTCAGATGAGGGGATGAAGTGTTGTGCTGACCTCAGAGGCCTGACGCACTTTAAAGTCCCAGGATTATCTAGTCAGATTCCTTGACCTTTGCCCTGTGAGGCTTCCCGTCACAGAGTTTGGAGCCAGTATGGAGCCCCCTCCCGGGATGTGGCTGATCTTCATGTTTGTCATTGTAACTGGTCCTGGCCACTTCCACCAGCTGGGCTCCTTTGATTTCTATGTCAGCTTTTGTGGAGGTGACAGTCACACAGGTCTTCTATGGCCTATATGGCCAGGGTCTGGTCCTCCACAAAGTGCACTATTAAACCCCATCTTTTCTCACCTCAGCATTAGTCATTGCTCAAAGGACAGGTGGCTTCTTACTAGGGACATTATCTTTGCGAAGTTATCTTTTCAGCCCTGCCTAAGAGCACCTGCTGTGTCTCTGCTATGTCTTGTCTTGGCACTGTGAACAAGCCCAGGCAGCTGAGCAGCTTAACAACCCCTACTCTGCCGTTGAGGGGCATCTGGGTTGTTTCCAGGTTCTGGCTATTATGAATAAAGCTGCTATGAACATGGTTGAACAAATGTCCTTCTTGTATACTTGAGCATATTTTGGACATATGCCTAGGAGTGGTATAGCTGGATCTTGAGGAAGCGCTATTCCTAATTGTCTGAGAAAGCACCAGATTGATTTCCAAAGTGGTTGTACAAGTTTACATTCCCACCAGCAATGGAGGAGGGTCCGTGGACTTGGAGAGGGGCATAGGAGGAGATGAGGGAGGGAAGGTGGATTTGAGAGGGTATGAGGGAGGGGGTACAGCTGGGATACAAAATGAATAAGCTGTAATTAATGTAAGAAATAAAAATTTAATTAAAAAAAAACAGTCGCTACTCAAGGTCTGAATAAACTAGATAATTATTCCTGGGCCAGCTGAGCTGTGTACTCTGTGCTGGATAATCAGTTCTGGGTCTGGGTAAGCTAGGTACTCATTCCTGGGTACTCACTTACTCCAGGGTCTGGGTGAGCTGGTTGGTCACAGGAGATACTTTTTGCTGTTAATTGAGTCTGGTTCTTTACATGGCACCTTGATAAAAACAGGGTTGACTAGGAGTCCTAAACTGAGCAAGAAAAGACAAGGATAGCTGGCAGCTAAAGACGGTAGAGACAATTGTGTGTCCCAAGAGCTTTAGAAATGATAACAGTTGCCTAGGAGAGTATCTGAGAAATGCACCAAGCCTGCAGGTCTAGGGACTCCTTAAAATGTTTCTTAGATGCTTAGACCCAGCCACGGAGGATCATAAAATCACGGGTATAGACCTAATGCAGAGTGTTCTGGTGGAGTTTGTGAAGGGAGTTTGTTGGCTTCTCCTAGTCTAGCAAAGTGGCCTCAAAAAGAACCCAATGTATGATGGGAAATGCCTAGACTACCTCTTTTTTGTTCTGTTTTCATTTGGATTTTTCTGTTTTGTTTGTTTTGTGGTTGTTTGCTGTATTTTTTATTGTAGATGTTTTACTTGCAAGTATGTCTGTGCCGTGTGTGTGCCTGGTGCCCTCAGAGGCCAGAAGAGGTTATCAGATCTGGAGCTGGACTTAAAGGCATTGTGAGCTACCACATGGGTGCTGGAAATCAAACCCAGGCTCTCTGGAGAGCAACCAGTGTTCTTAACCACTGAGCCATCTTTCCAGCCCTGACTCCTTTTAATGACAATTTCCAAAATGTTCACAGAGTGAATTGGGCTTCAGTTAAGGCTCGGTTATCAGAAGAAAAGGTGCAATGTGTGTATTTTAAGATAAAAATGGCCTTTTCATGGGGTGTTTTCTTGCCCTTAGACTTTTGGACAGTTTAAAATACTATGATTATAGTTGGAACCATGATTATAGTTGGAACTCTGATTAAGTTGGAACCACCCCAGCTTAAGTCATGGTTAAGTGTCTTCACTGGAAGACATGGGGGTTCGGGGTTTTCATAGCACTGTAGAGGTATGCTTTGGTCCCAGAGCCAGCTGAGATTGAGCTTGGGGGAGGGGAAGCTAAGCAGGGACTTGGGACAGTGCGTGCACATGTCCGTAGCTGCAGGGAACACTAGGTTTCGCAGCTGTTTGCTTTATGAAGAGACACGTCTTTTCCCTTGTCCTGTAGCTGTCATTCTTCTAAGGTGGCTCTTACCCTGTATTTACTGTTTCCTGCCACACAGTCACCCTCTACTAGTGACACCCAGCGTAACTTCACACAGAACTGTTCCCTCTGATCAATTTGAATCTGCAGAGCCCCCCCCCCCATGGTTTCCAAACTGCCAGACTTATTCCACGTCTCAGCAGCATTTCTTTCTATAGTCAGAAATCATAGTTGTTTTTTTTTTTTTAGCAACAAGTTGTTTTTTGTTTTGGGGGGTTTTTTGTTTGTTTGTTTGTTTGGGTTTTTTTTTTAATTTTTAAAAACAAGATGAGTGCTCCCCACTGCCCTAGTTGCTTTCAGTTGCTGTGATAAAGACACCATGACCAAAAGCAGCTTGCGGGTAAAGGGTTTATTTGGCCTCCCCATCATGTTTTCTTACTGAGGGAAACCAGCGCAGGAGCTCAGGACTGGAACGGAAATAGAACCGTGGAGGAAGGCCACTTACCAGCTTGCTCCTTGTGGCTTGCTCAGCCTTTCTTATACCGTCCAGGACCACCCAGCGGTAGCACCACCCATGGTGAGCTGGGCCGCACAATCATGAATCTAGAAAATACTGCAGACCATCTATAGGCAGTCTAATGGAGGTTTTTTGTGTTTTTTTTTTTTTGTTTGTTTGTTTGTTTGTTTTTTGTTTTTTTTCAGATGACCCTAACTTGTGGCAAGTGGGGGGAGTGGGGAGACGAGATCCAACCAGGACAGCCACTCCCCTGTAATACCTGTTCCTGAATCCATTCTGCCCACATTCTCCTCCCTGCTCCCTCTCTTTCCAAGAACTTTGGGGCAGCTTTCTGGTGCAGAGCTGAACCCCCTAAACTTTCTTCTGGTGCAGTGTAACTCTTAAAATCAGAGCGTAGAAACTCGGTTCTCTCTCTTGTGACCTAGGTCAACAGGGTGCTTCAAGCCCAGCTGAGCCAGGCCTCTTCCCAGTGTCAGGAGGGTTAAAAATACATTTGCTCACAGAAAAAGCTATTTGCAGCATTCTGTTTATCTGCTGTTTGTAGCTTATCACTTAGTCTATGGCTTATCGCAGGAGCCGCATTTAGTGTTCCCTTCCTTATCCTTTTCTTTCAATCCTTTATCCCAAAAGTAATGAATATGGAAATGTTGACTGAACTTACCCTAGATGGCCCAGATTTAGAAAAGGTTTATGAGCCTTGATTACCCACACTGAGAAAATGCTTTGTTTAGCCAAGAATAATAGGATTCCATGATGTCCCTCATCAATTCTCTAAGCTAATCTTTTTTGTTCTCACTAACATTTGTTTAATAGTTAGACATAGAAAAATGAAGACATATTGAGTGTCTTGACCTTTAGAGAGGAAGTTGAACGTGAAATTTGTCTTCAAGACAAGAAGTCTTCTTAGATTAAATTGATTGGCAAATCACTGAATGCCTGTTCTCTTTTGTGGCTCCATGAAGGCCCTGAGATGAGCATGCTGGGCACATTGGGTGATTAAAAACTAAGGCTGAGGGAAGATGAACAGCCTGCCCAAAAGCACCTAGCTAGAGATGGGTCAAGAATTCAGGCTCCTCTCTCAGTTTCCAGATTCATGTTATCGGCTCTCAACCATCTCTGTGAAATGAAAACATGGTCTCACTGTCACCTGAGCCCTTCAGCAGAACTAGATTTTCACCGTGATTTTCCTTGAGCAGAGAATTCAGTAACTTTTCTTTTTTCACCTTTAAAACTATGCACATATCTCCCACATCCTGCTGTAACTAAGGATTCTGTTTTCCTTCCTTGTAGGTTTTCTACCCTAGCAAGGATGGCACAAAGATTCCTATGTTTATTGTACATAAAAAAGGCATAAAGCTGGATGGCTCGCATCCTGCTTTCTTATATGGCTACGGTGGCTTCAACATCTCCATCACACCCAACTACAGGTAAGCACGGGACACTTGACGTGTGCTTTCTGCACATAGTGGGGATCTGCTAAATCACCTGTTTCTTGCCTGCTTGGTGTTTCACAGAGGGGCAGGACTTTAGATAACTGCTTGCATTTTTACTTAGTAACTGTAGGGCCATCACAAGCCAGTTTTATGATCACTATTATCATTATCTGATGCCCCCGGTAGGATAGATTGTTCGAGGAGTAGCTGCCGAGTCTACAGCTGCCTGGCTGTAAAAGATAGCAATCCCTTGCAGTCTTACGAAGACGCTCCTGTTCTCAGTGCTTGCCACTGGCATCTGCGTCTCTTCAGAGGAACGCTGTCATAGCTAATGATTGTATTTTCTCAGCAGAGGCCTCAAATGCACTGTGTTAATTTTTCTGAACACTCTAATGCCTCATTCATTTTAAACTGTTCTGTGACTATTTCCCAGATAACAAATGCTTATATCTTCATCTGTGCATTGCTATTGTTTGTTTAAGTAGTTCATCGGGTTCTTTTTTTATTTTTTTTTTAATTTTCAACCTCAATATTTTATTCCTAGTATGAAATGGAATTTGCTTTGAGTGTTTTTCATAAAAGGATTTTCATGCTTGAAGCATCGCCATTAAGCTTACTTCTGAATAGTACCTCATTTGAAATCTGGTTCACAGATTCACCCAGGATCTTTTCTATTTGTGAAGAGATTTGTGGACTGATGATGACTGGGACATACTAGTTCATATCCATCAACCAGCTGTCCTAAACGTGACTACAAGAAAGCTGTTGCCTTGTTTTGGACATTCAATAACTGTAACTGCTCGTTATTTTAGATTTAATGAAGTTGAAAGATGGCCCATGCCCTCAGAATCCTGTAAATGAGACTGGACTATGCCAAAGAGTTGGTTGTTTGTTTTGGTTAGCAGAACAAAGGGAGCTCTTGTATGAAATCATGGTAGAGCAGTATTTCATGATGAGGTTCCAGTGGAGTGTCGCTCTGGTGACACTGCCCAGGGCACAGCCTGAAGTCAGGCTGAAAGGTAGCAGCGGTCTTACTGCTTGGGACCCTTCTCCTGGAAGCTGTCAAATTAGCTCAGCTATATCTCTGTGGTCCAATCACAGGTCACATTGGTTCTGAGACACTCAGGCTAGTGTCTGTTAGATGAGCCTAAACATGGCATTGTTTGCTACTCTTTTTATAGCTTCCAATGAGAGTGCTATTTAAAAGCAGGGGTAGTGACACATTCTAGCCAATGAGTAACAAGAGACGTGTCCACTGTTCCCAGTTCCTTTCATCCCAGTAGGACCGAGACCACAGCGATCCCTGAGTGGGTCTACTGTGTCTAAAGCTAGTAGTCTGTCCATTTGCACAGTAAGTTCTTTTTAGACCTCTAGGCTAGGAATCAAGAGATGATCCCTAGACCCTTTGATCCCAACAGTGGATGCCATAGTTTCAAGAAAGACCATCAGAGATGCATGAAAATGTGAAGGACCAAATCATTAAGTCATTTCAGCTAATTGGGCATGGTTAGTTTGAGTGTAGCGACCTTGTTCTGACTGCTTTTCATCTCCTCAGTGATCCCAGTCTCACCTCTAACAAAAAGAAGGACAACACCAGAGGTAGTGTTCCAAACAAAATAATTTTCACTGCACATGTTTAGGGTCAGAGTAAAAAGAAAAAGGAAAGAAAATCCAGAGTTTCCAAAAGGCTTAGTATTTTTCTTTTCTGGACAGTCTGTGCTATAGAGTCTTTTATTTCCAGAACACACTGTCCAGCCTCGAAGCTTGTTCCTCTCCAGTTCTGTGTGCTCTCCCATCCTTTCACATCCCGTATTGTCTGAGTGTCATCTAAATTTCCTTAGAAGTGGAAGTGTGCATGGCAAGTCCTTGTTCCAGAAGGAGCTTGTTTTTTTTCTCAGTTGGTCAGTGCAGACAGAATTACCCATTGGCGGGTCCACTGTCAGGAGTGACTGGGAATACCGCATCGCTCCTGCCTGGCCCGACGTTGTTCTGTTGGCCATGATAGCCATGGCACAGGTAGACTGGTGTGAAAGGGGGGCCTCTGGCCATTCCTGTATCTGCACTATGACTCGCACAGTGAACTCTTTACCAGTGTAGGAACGTGAAGTGCACTATGAAAACACATGAGCTTTGCAGGTGAACAGCAATCCAGGGTTGCATATTTTTCAGTTCAGTCAAGTAATGTAGAAATACTGGGCTCCTATTTGGATGTGCGCTGTTCTGCTTGGGGTGTTCTTGGGACACGTTTTTACTTTGATAAGGAGGGAGGAGTCTTGGTGCTTGCTCGGCAGTTGCTGGAGGATTGAACTGTCTTCACTGTCTTGCAGCGTGTCCAGGCTCATTTTTGTGAGACACATGGGAGGCGTCCTCGCAGTGGCTAACATCAGAGGCGGCGGTGAATATGGAGAGACATGGCATAAAGGTGAGGTGTTTTCTTTGCAAAAGCCAGAGTCTGGCCTGCTGAGGCCCAGGCTGTGCTGATCTTCCTGTTTGAACGAGCCGGGACAGAGAGATGCGAGAGCTTTCTAGCGGAATGAGGCCCTTTTTGGACACCTTGCATGCATCACTCCCCCGTTAAAAACAGCTCTTTTCATGTCGTTTTCCTTGGTAGTCTAGGATAATGAAGCACAGTTTTCCAGACATTTTCCTCCTAAGACCATAGTGGGATTTTGGTTTTTGGGGTTTTTTTTTTTGTTGGTTTGGGTTGGGGGGGTTGTTTGTTTGTTTGTTTGTTTGTTTGTTTTGGGGGTCGATACCTGAGTTGCTATAGGAGGTGAGGGTTTCTGGTGCCTGGTTCTGCTCCTGGTTACCTTGCTTTCCAGTTTGGCATTACCTGGCTATCTCTAAAGAGGCTTCAAAGCAGGCAATATCTGCTAAGGGAAAGGAACCTCCTATAGCTTCCCTGTTCCCAGTATGGCCCTGTCCTAGCTCCCAGCATTTGAAGATAGTATGCCTGCCTTGCGTTGTGCTGAGAAGACTAAGTATATAGCTTTTAGACACAAGATTTTAGCCCTTATTCTTTCCTGGTTTTTCTATATCTGTTTGCTGGGCTTACAAAGCATGGTTACGACTTCCAGCTTCATCCTCTAGAGGGCCAGGGTTTGAGGTTTTGCTGATAGTCATACAGGGAAAGCTCTGTCTCTTCATTCGTTCTATATGGAGCCACTTACACCCTTGTCCAGACTTTCATGCAACCAGGATTGCTCTTCACTTGCTGTTGTGTAATTCCTTGTGATGCAGAACATAGACCGCTTTCCCTCCAGCCTTACACTTCCCAAACTCTGCCATCATTTACAACATGGCCGAGTGGGCATTAGTGCTAGGGGCTTTTCATCAGCACCAACCGACATGATCTCCTCTCACTTGCAGGAACATGTCAGACCATTTTTCTCAGCCCTCCCAGGCCTAAGGCTCTGCTTCCCACATCAATTCAGCTCCGAGAGGGAACCTATAAAAAGATTCCAAAGTGCCTAGAAGGGACTAAGTGCCGCAGAGGCCAAGACCTGATCTTGCTGTCCAGCACATACTCATGGGCCACCTGACATCAACCAAACTGCAGGAACATCACAGTTGTCACCATATTTGAAACAACACAGAAGTGACTTGATTGTTGACCTGATAGAAGGTGGATCTCAGTTATCATGCATACTGTGATATGAAAAGATGGTTGAAGAAAGGAAAAGAAAGTATATATGTAGCATAAATTTGATGTACATCCCAAATTCATAGGCTAAGACTGTCTTGGTTCATCTGATGATCCTAAGGCCACTCCTGAACCAGAGCCTACCTCTGGGAAAATGGACCTCATCTAATAGGGAAGATGCCCTTGGTCCTGGTCTACTTTCTGCACCCATTCATTAATCAGACCAACCGTTGTAAAACCTTGGGAATAGGCAGGTTGGAGCTGGACTGAGGCTAAATTATTTTTTGACTGCTTTAAAATGTTAGTGAAAGGACCAGAAGGGGACCTTTTCCAGTTATAGCCTGGTATGCAGAACGTTGATGAGTCTAATTCTCATTCTGTTCATTGAGCTTAAAATGTAATGCTCTTTAAAAAATAGGCATATACACCAAATGGTATTGTTCCTGGAAACTAAGTAATCCTAGCTGTTCTAATTCACCAGTAATTGCTTATTAAAATCTTAATAACATTTGTTTTGATGTTAAAAAAAATTCTTTCTGTAGCACTGCTTCATGTTTAATTGAATTTTTGCGCAAGTGCTTAATCTTGAATATCTAATTAGATCTGGGTCTGCTCTCTGCTCATTCAGAGGCAGTTACTTCAAGCATCTGTTCCTTTGAGGCCTTTTTTCCTTTTAGTATTCTGAGACCCTGTAACTGTTTCCTTCTGAGTGATTTCTCTGGCTTCATGGATAGGAAGGGCCTACATACAGGTGACAGGTGGTGATGCCCAGATGGTCCGGGGGGAGACATCTGATGTCAGAAATTCCCACTCTGGCCTGCTGCAGCACTACCTAACAGCCGGTCCCACCTTCCCTTTAAATTAGCAGCTGAGCACAGCTGGACCATTTCTTTCCAAACTACTGCTGAGAAGGACGGGTTCTGTGGAGCAGGACCCATGCACAGCCCATGCCAGCAGCTTCTGGTGGCGTGTGCTGGGGGAGCTCAGGGCTGGTGGCCACAGGAGTCCCTGTTCTGTTTCTCATTCAACGTCTCAAAGTCACAGTCCTTTTTATGCCTCGTTTCTCTTCCATGATAGATGATCCTTTCCTCTTTCTACAGTTCGTAAATCAAATACAGATTCACCATATGGGTTCCTAGTGGTGGTAGTAGTGAGATTTCCATAGTCCATAAATTCAAATTGAGGCATTTCTGTCAGCAAGGCTTAAGGAACCTTGTTGACACTGGCAAGTGCAAACCTTGCCCTCTCCTCATTGGACGTGTTGTCTTTAATTGTCTTTTCCTTTGTAGGTGGTATCCTGGCCAACAAGCAGAACTGCTTTGATGATTTTCAGTGCGCTGCTGAGTACCTCATCAAGGAAGGCTACACGTCTCCCAGGAGGCTCACAATCAATGGAGGGTCCAACGGAGGCCTCTTAGTGGGTGAGAACTGGGTCTTATTCATTGCGAACACTAGCTGACCCTCTCAGGGTTTTCAGACAGCCCCTGTTTCCTTCGCGGTTCACAGATGGGAGCAGTAGCACAGAGAGAGTAAAACTCATTGGCATTTGCGTATCTGAAAACTGACAAAGAAGGGTGTCTAAACCTACATCAGACTGAGCAAACTCAGCCTGCTCTGACGACTTCACCCTCCACAAGCTAAAACCACAGATTGGCAGCATCCAGCCGGCACAGAACTGAACCTGACCAGCCCCCGATTGTGCCACTCAGACCTGGTCAGATGTGAGCCCATTTGTTCAGAGCTGTGCTGTGTGATGATAAATTGTCGCGCGCGGCCTTTGCCGATAAGGACGACGCAACAACCGAGGATTTCTTCAGCGGCAAGTTTATTGTACAGCTCTTTCTTGCAGATGGTGAAGGACCCAAACCCCTGGCAGCGCCCCGTTTAAATAGCCAGCAAGGCGACCTGTCCGTCTGTAATTGGTGCTCTGCTCGAGTCCTCATCAGTATATGGCTGGCAATTGGATTGCAGCCTAAACCCTCATCAACATAAAGCTGCGCATGCGTAAACTGCAGGGCGGCGCAGGCAAGAAGCGCGAAAATGCTGGCAAGAAGAACCAGGAAGCAGGAAGCCGGCGCCATCTTGTAATGGCGGGAGCGGCTCCCGACAATAAATGTCGTGGGCGCAGAGAGGGGTACACCAGGGGAGCCCGTACATTAGTGGTGGTGCAGAAGTGAAGGGAGTAGTTGATGAACACTTCACACTTGCTGAGCACCCGGCGAGGTGGACAAACTGTTAGCGTCCACATCTCAACAAACACTGAGCTCTTGGGAGCAGAAAATAGTGGTGCTGGGGTTTAGGCCTGGCACTCTTTCTAATGTTGGTGGCTCGTGAAACTTTACGCTTGGCTCCCTCAGCAGCACTGGCAATGTCTTGAACACATGCATGGCAGGCCTGCATTTTGTTTTTGTTTTTGTCTTTGTTTTTTGCTGACTCCTCACCCACTGACGTTTAGGGTATGAGGGGCTGTTTCCTGGTACTTGTGTAAACAGTACAGATGGGTGAGAGTTTTCGGCCCACTGTTTCCTGGGAGCTCAGGGTTGACTGGCCATGCATCTTTGTAACATATTGAGCGTGTCAAAGCTTGGATTTTTGTGCTTAGACTTTTCTGCAGTAGAACAGTGTTTAACCAAATGCTTGTGGGTTGGTAATAGTAAAGTGCTTGCCTAAAACACGGGAACCTGAGTATAATCCCCGAGTAGTGCTAAACAAGTGCACAGCTAGCTCCTGAATGTAAAAATATAGTTGTCCCAAGTGTTTGTTTGAATTTGGAAAGGGCGGGGCTGGAAGCGACGACTCAGCTGTTAAGAGCACTTCCTAAACTTCCAGAGGGATCAGATTCTTAGGACCCACATTGCATAGCTCGAGAGACATCAAGCAATGCCAGGCATGTTTTCAGGTGTTGGGCATAGGTGGGTCAGCAAAACAGATGCCTCTACCTTCACGGAGCGTTATCTCTGGCCAGATAGGTGAGACGTAAACCAAGACACTCAGACGAACAGAGTGGTGAGAGACGCTCGTGTCCTCAGAGGGCCAAGCAGGTGCCCCAAGGTTAAGCCAGAGGAGAGACTTTGAATGCAGCCTGGAGGTCCCACTCGAGCCTGGGAGACAGCAAACCTTTGGGAGTCTTACGCCGATGGGCAGGTCAGGGCCAAGAAGTTGAGCAGCCGAGAGGCATCCCTGGCTCAGCCCAAGGTCATCCCTGGAAGTAATAAGTAGTCTGATTCTGATGTGTTCCGAACTACAAACAAGGGATTCAGCAAAACTAAGGGCGAGTCCGAGGCTTGGTGGGAGGGGCCGTTGCGAACACTATGGTACCGGTGTTGTGATATCCTGGGTCATCCACTGACTGCTGTTCTTTTAGTTTATGCCTTTTAAGCCAAGTCCTTTGAGAAACCCACAGAGACTGAGCTGCGTCAAGATGCTGGTATGCTTGTTCTAGGCGTGCACACTCCTAACCCTCCCACCCCCAAAGAAAGTCAGGGGTTTTAAGAGAATAGCTGGGACTTCTGCACTGTTTATTAGAAAGTGATGAACTCAAAATAGAGTGTGAGCTTCATTGTTTGTTTGTTTTATGTTTCCCAGAGACAGGAAGAGTCCAGATCTTGTGACTGACTCCTAGTCATGCAGCTTTGATACACTCCTAACCAGCCTCCTTGGCTGTTGTTCACAGCCAGACCAGGGCCTCCACCCTACTTCATAGCACCGGACCTTCCTTAGCAGCAGCTTTGTCGTGCTGTGTGGTAATGGGTGGCAGGAATATTTGATCCCACTGTGAACCCCAAAATTGTGAACTGTAAAACCCGCTTTCTTGTTGGGTGTGGGTGAGCCCTATCACACAACTTTAATCCAAGAACTTTGTTTATTATAAACAGGTGACTATGATGTGGTGGTGATTATGGTGTGGTGATTCAGCCAGCCCTAGCACAGACTTTTAATCCTAGAGCTTTCTGTGCACAGGATTTAATAAGGTTAACCCTAGGTCAAGAGGTAGAGCAAGTAGCCGGCTGACAGGGATTAACGGAAAGAGGGGCTTTGAGAGAAGGGTATTTAAGACAGCATGGAGAAGTAGAGGGAGCTTTAGCTTTCTAGCTCTCTGGCTTTTGGAGCTTTTGGGCTTTTGAGCTAGCAAGCCTTTGACTTTGCATTTTTTGGGCTTTTTCCATCTAGATGTGAGCTGAGAAGGAAGGTCAGCTGGGTGCTTTCTCAGCCTCTCTGAGGTAGCAGGTTTTCACCCAGCATCTGGCTCCTGAGTCTTTATTGATAAAATAGAATGGTTGGGATTTCCCTCCATTTAAAACAACAGGAATAGCTCATTAAGTTGTCTTTCCTAGTGAATTTAGTTTTATTTATGGAAAATTATTGGAGATAATTTATAAGTGTGGTCTAATAATGTTTATTATTATCTCTATAATTATTACAGTGGTATTATCTAACCCACTATTATAATCAATGAAAGTCACAAACACTTGGCAGATTTTAAAATAGCCTTATTTCACCTGGGACAGGGCAGGTAGTACCTCCTAAGCTACCTTTCCCTCCCAAGCCCCCATCCATACTGTCAAAATCCTTCCTAATGCTCTTCATCTGGGCTACTTTCTTCCATCCATGGCTGTCAGGCAATGTGACCTCTCTCCTTCCTTCCTCTCCAGTACCTGTTTCCTTCCCATGATCTTTCTGTCCCAATGCCCACGTACTTTCCCTCTGCCCCACTTCTGCCCTGCCCAGATGTAGGCCCTTTAGTCAGCTAGTCGGGAATGGTTCTTAGACAAGTTTACAAACGTCATTTTGGGGTACATGAGTGTTTGCTCGTAAAAGACAACCAGCAGACCCCGGGAGCAACATAGTTAGCAACCAAGTACAAAGCATCAGACCATGATGTTACAGGAAATATTACTTGGCAAGTATTCAGCAGATCGTCCGTTAAAAAGCAGCAGCAAAACATGGAAAGAAAGGGTAGACTGTACCAGCCTTGGTTAGAGCCACATTTCAGCCCATCTTCTCCCCCAGAGATCTGAGTAAGTTCTTTCGTCTCCCCATCACCTGTGAAAGCGAGTTGGGTAGGAGAAGGGACATCAGTTATCAGGTCATCCCCCGTGACACTCACGTTGGGGAGTAAACATTTGTTACTGGTAAGACGCCCCATTTTTTCTCCTCTTGATCTTGCTGGACACTCAAGATGGCTGAATCATCTCTGATGAACACCTCTCTTCCACGGATGGAACAACCAGCATCCTGAAGATACAAAGTACTGGGTCCGTCTAGGTGTGTAATGATAAACAACTTCCCTTTCTCTTTCTTGGTTTTTCAGCTGCTTGTGCAAATCAACGTCCAGACCTCTTTGGCTGTGTTATTGCCCAGGTTGGGGTAATGGACATGTTGAAGTTCCACAAATTTACTATTGGTCATGCCTGGACAACTGACTACGGCTGCTCCGACAGTAAACAACACTTTGAATGGCTTCTCAAGTATGTTTTCCTTAATACTTACATATTAGTGACCATGGACAACAAGATCAGTGTTTGGTGTTTTGGCTGCGTGTAGTTTAAATCAAAGTCACAGATATAGTGGTACCCTTCTCTCTTCCTTGGGTTTTGTTTGTTTGAAGTGCTAGGGCTTGAATTCAGGACCTTGTAAGTACTAGACAAGTGTTCTACCACTGAGTCACAACCAAAACCCCAGATTCACATTTTCACCAAGATAGCCGTCTAACATTCCTGTCAAACACTGATCTAGGTCCTGCTGTGAAGGGGGTTTTCAGGCAGCAAAGGTGTCCTTGAGAACCTGAGACCCCCTCTAACTCACAGCCATGAAGAAATGGAGACCTCAGCCCTCAGCCATGTGAATTCTGCCAAGAACTGGCAGTAGTTCTTTTCTGGAGTTTCCCAATAGAAGCGCTGACAGCTCACACCTTGACTGACTTGGCCTTGAGAGACTTGATGCTGAGATGAAGCAGTCCAGACTGCTGATTACAAAACGACATGAGTCTGTGCTGGTAGTCATTTGTTACTGCAGGAACCAGGAATTAATATAAAACAGTATAAAGCCGTATATCAATAAAGAATATGCCTTTCTTAAACAAGGACATAGATATAGTTATGCCAATTTTTATGCACAGTATACCCACATATATCTGAACTTAATTGCATTAGTTTGTACACTTCCTTTATTTATAACCCTCAACAGCTTTGGTGATAACAGTGAATAAATGAGATATTTGCCTTCTCTTTGGCTCCTCACGTCCCACATGAAACATTAGTAGATTATTTATCAGCTGTATTTCCCATTGCAGTCTTCTCAGAAAATCATAAATTTTGATTCAAAACAACTTTTAATTTGTCAGGTTTTTGTGATTTATAACTAAGCTTTGTTCCTTATATCCTCATCTAAAGTGTTGTATTAAATGCTTTGAAACAACTAAATTTTATTCTCAAAAGGGAAAAAAAAAAAGCTAGCTCTGAATCCTGTGGTTATTCACTCATGTTCAGTGGTATATATAACTGTCCAAAGAAACTGTAATTCAGATAAACTGGAGATTTATACCTGGGGACAAAGATCTTTGAACCTTGATTAACTTGAATTATATGTCAAAGACATCAAAATATCCACAACATCTGATGGCATGTAAATCAATTCAAAATTGGAAAAAAGCTCCAAAAGAATGTATGGCATTCCTACTTCAGATTCTGTTTCTCTGGTCTTCTCATTCAGGACTGGGCCTCCCTTTTGTGCTAGTGAATGAGCATAGAGCTCAGTCCTCCCTGTCAGCTGGAGGGGCCCTACAGGGGCTCTGGGTGTGTCCCCGGAACACACCAGGAATTATATCAAGTGTTTTTCGTGCAGAATTTCTCTGAATTTTGATAGACGGGTTTCCACAATGTGCGGAGAATTAACCCATATGCAGTGGTTGGTCAGGCAGACTCACCGCTGTTACGCCTAGATCACAAGAGACCACCAGGAACACGAGTCCGATGGAAAACAAACAAGGGTCTTTATTCAAGCTCGAGCTTGGGTCACAATTCTTCCTGACACAGTAGGTTGGGAGAGCCAGCTCCAAGGGAACAGGGTTTTTAAAGGGAAAACCCCGGAGCAGGGGCTTCCAAGCCTTAGCGTTGGACAGAAGGTAAAGGAATGAAATGCACTTTGACCTAGTTGATTAACAGCACCTGGCCAAACCACAGAGAAGAATAGCTTGCCAAGAGGAGCACTGTGACCCTGGGAACAACTTACGTGTTCTTAACCGACCCCATCTTTATGGCTCTCCCTCAGTTGCTGTGTCTAGCTGCAAGCTGCTGAGAACATTCTGTGTGTTTGTTTTTGTTTTTGTTTTTCCTGAGAACTTAAGGTTAGGAACCAAGGTACTCCAGGGACAAGCTAACCTTGGATGGAGTTTGAGAAACAACAGAGTTAGTTCTGCTAATTTAAACCTTTCAGCGCCATCCACCACCTTACACAGTGACAAACTCAGCTTCAGACTCCCATTACTTCAGGTGGTAAATTGAGCAGAATTCATACTCTTCCTGTACTTTCGCTTCAAAAACTGAAACAAATTATTATGTCCATTAGTGCAAAACTTAGAAAACTGAGACATTAATAATGGGCAGAATGTAAAGAAAAGATGTGTAGATGTTCTTCTCATGAAACTGTTGTCAAGAACTCTTTAATTCGGTTCTTCTTAAAACCCTTCTTAATCAACTAACCTGTCAAAGTTGCCTTCTGCTTCAAAGTGCCTCCTGCTACTTTCTCTCCATTGGCCAAATGTCCAGGGGCTAGGCCGAGAGGACAGGAGTGTCCTTCCCAGAGCAACAGCCTTTAGCCCGAGATACAATCAGGAGAGCTGTTCAAGGACAGAGAACCAGTACAGTGCAGGTTCCAAATCCTTCAGCAATAGATAAGCAGCTAAATAGATAATACAAAATGTTAAACAGTCAGGTTATTTCATTGATCCAGTGACTTCCTTTCTTATACAGCCTCCCAAGGTTAGAGCTAAGTAAATGACTCGGATCCCCGGTCAGGCCTTAAAGGATGGCAGCGCAGGCTGCCGGGGGCCTTCCTGTGCCGTCAGCTGCGGTCCTCTGTAGTGAAGTTAGGCTGGCAGAGAGGTCCGTGTGTGGCATTGGCCTCCTTGCCTGTTGTCTGGAGCGGCTCTGCTCTTGGTATCCATCCTCATGGAAGTACCTTTGCCTCCTAGGTACTCCCCGCTGCACAACGTGAAGCTCCCGGAGGCAGACGACATCCAGTACCCTTCCATGCTTCTCCTCACCGCCGACCACGACGACCGTGTGGTCCCGCTGCACTCCCTGAAGTTCATTGCCACGCTTCAGTACATCGTGGGCCGCAGCCGGAAGCAAAGCAACCCCTTGCTCATCCACGTGGACACCAAGGCTGGCCACGGGGCCGGGAAACCCACTGCCAAAGTGATAGAAGAAGTCTCAGATATGTTTGCATTTATAGCGCGGTGCCTGAACATCGAGTGGATCCAGTAAAGGACCTTCAGCTCCTCCCGCCAGTCACAGGAAACCTCAAGGGCTTTCACACCATCCCCACCAAGAAACCACTGGGCCGAGCGCCGCCCCGCGTGAGCACCGTGCTTCCGCTCACAGACAGCAGCTGAGCAGAACTGCCGTGGGGATTTTATCTTTTCTAGGCTTCTCCTTTCTATCGAGCCCTTGATGTTTTAGTTTTTATTTTTACTTTTTTCCCCACTCTATCCAGGTACATATTTTAAAAGGGGGCGAAGGGGGGCATGTGTGGGTAGAATGGCAGTGAACATGTTGGGAATGTTCGATCCCTGAATTAGTGAGGGATCTGAGAGAGGGCCATTCTTGAGTATCCTCACATATAATAGCTCAATGCAGTTACTTCTCTAAGCATAGCATATAACCTCAAATAAATGGGAGCCCTCAAGGGGACTCCACTGCAATACTAATAAATGCTATTTAAGAGTGGGACGCTTTAGTTTTGGTTCCTTTGCAATGAGAGGGAGCCCTCAAAATACAGATGGCTACCAGAATGAAAAGTGTAACCACTGTGCAAACAGTTGGAATACTAGGACCACTGAAGAGAGGCCGACTCCATCCACCTCGTCTCACTTTGATGGGCGCAGCCATGGGAGATGGCTGGCCGTCAGTGCTGTTACCCACACGGGTAAACATATGATCGGGCTCTTTTTGGTTTATACGCCACTTTAAAAAAAAAAAAAATCTCGACTGGGATTGGGGAGATGGCTTTGTGGACAACAGTGCTTGTTCTGAGAGCCTGAGGACCTGCTGAGGTTGAATAAGCGGTGCCTAACCTATATAAAATGCCTGGCGAAGGCCAACCAGGTTAGCCAGAAATGGTGAGCTTCTGGTTCATTGAGAGACTGTCTCAAGGCAGTAAGGTAGGTGGATAGTGACCGAGAGAGACAGTGGACATCCTCAGGCCTCCGTGTGCCCCTGCACAGGCATACACGCATGCTCACACTATACACAGGAACCACACATAGACAGGCAAGAACTGTGGAGGGAGAGTTAAGATTATTCACCCGTTTGCCCATGTACTGCCTTGGTTACAGAGTGTTGGCGGAAATGAGACAACACAAGTGAATTGCGCAAATAGAGGCATTGAGCCAGTCTCCTCTCACACACTGGAACCTGCAGCGTTTCCCAAGCTCTCCCTCACAGACTACTTCCCAGGAATGCAGTTTCACTGTATTTTGTACATTTCCATCTGTTCTACCTGACACCAGCAATGTGTGAGGAAACGATACAGGTTCCACAGACTTAGGCTTTAGGATAATGCTCTGGGTGTGCTCTAACGTCCTTTGTCTGTCGGCTGGGGATGTTGATATCCAGTTTATAAGAAAAAGGATCTTTGTGTTGCTTCCTCAGACGTGATTAAAAGAAATAGCTTAACTTACACAAAGCTACTCAGCACAGATCATCCCAGTGACTGTGTCCAGATCACGCAAATCACATACATGCCCTCTCAGCATTGTTGCTCTTTGAACTCGTATCAAATTCTGATCAAAGATTAGATGACAGCATTTTCTTTCATGCCTGCTAATAGACACCAAACTGCTTAAAAATGGGACCAGGTTTGTTTTCCGTATTCCAGAATGATGCTGTCTGCTAAGCATTTGTTTGTGTGAGAACTATGCATAGTGCAGCCAGCACTGAACATGGACTCTAACCCATGGAGAAAAAAAGCATGCCACCAGCCTGCAGCTCATTCCGGTACTCAGAGCAGCAGCATTCATCTAGAGGAATGCTAACTAGTCAGCAGAGCAGCCCAGGGCCAGCATGGTGGTGAGAACAGGAAGTTTGCCCAGGGAAGCCAGAGGCAGCCTCTGCTGGGCTGTATAAGTCATTTGAGAGGAAGAAGCTGAGCTGTCCCCTCCCAGCGCGTCTTCCAGCTCAAGCAGAATCCGACTGAACCTTGCCAGTGAGGTCTCCTAGACAGCTGGAAGTGGAATGCAGCATGCCAGGCCTGCTGCGGCGTCAGTCTATATCCAAAGTCCAGCTCTCACCAGCACTAATGACCAGGAATAGAAAAGGCAGTATGTTTATAGTGCTGAGAGTATGTTACCTCTCTTTTCCAACCTGATTGTCATATCTGAATTTTAGAGGGGTACTGCATCCACATGCTGAAAAATGGCTCTGGGTACAAGCCAAGCCAGACAGCCAGAGTTAAACCCTTGGACCCCACATGGTGGAAGGAGAGAATTGACTCCTGCAACTTGTCCTCTAGCTTAATACGTGTATCCACAGGAAATAAGCATTAAAGCAGTTTTAACTAGGAACGGGAACTAAGACAGGAGGCCAGGCCTTTGCAGAGCTATCAGGGAATCTTTCCCACTCATCAAAACCTTCCTGTCCCTGCTCTGCCCTTCACCTGCCTTACATTTTCCTGCCTCAGGCATTTGCTGGTGGGCGTGTGTGTGTGTGTGTGTGTGTGTGTGTGTGTGTGTCTCCTCTGTGTGTGTGTGTGTGTGTGTGTGTCTCCTCAGAGCACCTTAACCCTAGTAAGGCAGCCACATTTATGGCGTTTTAACGTGTTCATACATGAAACATTGTGAAACCCTGCATTTAATCATGAGGCAGCTGCATCCAAATGGGGGTGCTAGTTTGGAAAGGAGGCCTGGCAGTCTCTCCACAGTTTGGTGAGTTTTCGCCACCACAGGGAGCTTTCCAGGGGAGATGACATAACCAATATTCAGAAAAGGATGCAGACACCCAAGGGCAGGTTAATGGTGAGCTAGAAAGCCAGGGGTAGGGGGTGGCCAGAAAGCAGCCAAGAGAAAAATTTGTCAAGATGTTCAGGCAAAAGGAATGAGGACCAAGGCTGATGGAGCACAGCCAACATCCAGGTCCTGTAGGTTTGGAAAGTCCTTTTCTCATCAGGTAGATCCTGATGATGTCGCTCAGGTGTTTCCCCTGTCCCACTGTGCACTTCCGCCCTGTGTCTGAACGTTTGTCCTCATGCGGCCCTGTGAAACATGCACTACATCCTTATTCCATTATTTAGCAGAAGCTCAGGGTTTCCCAGCCAGGAGGTACCAGAACCATAACCCTAGGGATTGGAACCTTAGGGACTGTTAGGATCTGAATGACTGTTTCCCCCTGAAACTTAAATATGAAAATCTCAGCTCTCAAAAGTGGTAGAATTAGGTGTAGCCTCTGGGGTAATTAGGTTATGAAAGGGATGGGTGCCTTTCTGATGGTCAGAACCTCATCCCTTTCACAGCTTCCTGGGCACAGTGCAAACTGCAGTCAGGACCGGGAAGCTGGCCCTCTCCAGAGACTATTTTTTTCAGCACCTTGTTCTTGGACAGCCTCCAGAGCTGTCCTTTCTGAATGTGAGACACCCAGTGTGTGGTATTTTGTTACAACAGCCCAAGCAGATGGAGACACTCACCCTCCTTCTGTTAAGAAGTCAGTGTCCAGCCAGGCACAGTGGTGCACACCTGTAATACCAGCACTTGGGCAGAAGCAGACAGCTCTCTGAGTTCAAGGTCAGGCAAGTCTGCAAAGCGAGTCCAGGAGAGCCAGGGCTACATGGAGATACCCTGTCTTAAAAAACAAACAAAGTCAATGTCCAAGGAATATCATTTCAGGAACTAGGAGCACCGAAGAGACAAAGCAGAACAGATGCATAGTTCATGACAGGAAATGCTATTTCAGCTGGCGTAACGAGGCCGCATTTCAACAAAGCCTTGGACAGAATGCAGGGACAAACTGAGCAGTAGTGTGGGGGCAGGGCGGGATTGCAGAGAGCAAGGCAGAGTTGGTGGACAGGCTACAGAGAGTAGAATCAGCCCAAGAAATGCCACTGGGGTGGAACTGAGAAGTGACCCCCAGAGGAGCCTGGGGGAAGCAAGAAGGCCTCTTGAAGCAGGTGGTCCTAGCTCCTTGAAGGGAACTGAGCGCTATGAGCCCAGGAACCCACAAATGACTGGCATGCTGCATCATAGAGGAACCTCAGCAACGTGCTAAGAACAGGCTCAAGTGACCACGGGAAGCATATTCTATTTAGGTGCAACCCAGTAGTATTGGGTTGGGGTGGAAATAGAGGTCAACTGCTTAGAGATAAAGGATGTTACTTGGGTCCATGAAACTTCCAATGCTGTTAAGGTGAAGGTTGCTCCACCCAGCAAACTTATGACATCATTGAATCATATGCTTCGTGAGCGTTCATTTCGTGCTATGGAAATTGTGCTTCACTAAAGATGTCAAACTTTGGTGATGAAAGAGGAAAGCAGCAATAAGTCTTTCTGGATGATGTCATCCTGGATGCACTGCAGTATCAAGTAAGAAAGGCCGGGACAGGGAGCAGTTGAGATAAAAGCTTGCATACCACTCCTGCTAAGAGCATAGGGATATTTTAAGCAGGGTCCTTACGTCAGAGTTCACATCTCACAACAAAGCTGTCTAGCTTCCTCCTCTGAGATTGCTCCTTAGACCAAGTCAGCCTGCTGCTTCCTTTATTAGCTTTAATGCTTGGCCATTGCATGTTTCTGCAGACTGCTGAAAGGCAGAAGCAGCCAGGAAGCCCCAGGGCGGGACAGGCCCACTCCTGACTGGCTCTGTTAAGGCTGGGTTAATGTCCAGGCTCTTGTTTTATCAAGGGAGCAGGGGGAAATGGGTGGCCATTTGTAGAAGTTCTCAGTATCAGGTAACCCTTGGGATTGTAAACAAATACCTTAATGGTAGCAAATGAGTTAGCAAATTTTTCACATGGATTGGCAATGGAAACAAAATTTCTGTGGTTCCTGAGGCTTTATAGTAAATAGCTAGAGGAACCCCCTTGTCACTACAACAAGGTGAGCCAAGGTTTAACCTGAAAACAAGGTCAGCATTGAGCATAGCCACCCAGATAAATCACAGGGGGAAAGCCTAGGAGTCAACTCAATACCTGGACATGGGAATGGAAAGTGGCTTAGCTGGCCCTGGGCACAGACCCTTGCAAACTGTTTCCCCAGGAATGCAAGATACAGAACACGTGGCTCCCCGAAGCCAGCTGCGCCACTGCTCTTTCCCACCGCAGTGGGAAATTCCATGATCCATCCAAGATACACTTAAGATCTGAGAGGGTGATGGCTGAGGACCTCACCACCTGGTATCCGCTGCACTTCAGAGATGCTTTTTTGCTATTCCTTATGATAAGAAATCACAGCACTCGAGAGTAAAGCTGACTTAAGGTTGGCTTGGTAAAGGAGTGAGCAGTAGTGTGGGGAGAGAGGTCCCGGGAAGGTGTGGTTTCCTGAGCAGACTTCAAGAAAAGATGCAAGGAAAATGGCCCTACCTCCTACTCCTGCTGCCACACAAGGTCAAGAGCCCCACGGTGCAGGCTCAACCAGCCAGGAGTGGTGTGGAGGTAGGACCAGAATGGATTCCCAGTACCCTGGCCACACCATATGCACAGTATCACACGCTTGGACTAGACCTCAGAAGCTGCACAGTTTTAGGAAACTACCTTTCATTATTCCATGGCCATAAAGTAAATGTTATATACATACATACATACATACAGGAAAGTTGCTTTTTGAATACCGAATACATCACCCCTCCATCCACATCTCCCCCATGTTGACATAGCTGAGGTTATCAGAATATATAATGTCATTAAATTACCCCCCCACACCTTATTTAAATTTAAACCTTCTGCCCCAAGAGCCTCTTTTGCACTTACTTACCATGGCACCTTAGTCTCAAATCTGGAACAATTCTTCAATCTTCCCTTGCTGTTTAATGACTCTTTTGAAGACTGTCATTTGCTTTGAGTTTATCTTTTAGAAGTTAGACGTGAATGGTAGAACCAGGTCAAGGAAATCCTCTAGATAGCCCAAGTCCTGTCTCTTGTTATGTAGCTGGCCGGTTTGTTGTAAAACTCTGGCCCTTGCCTTTAGTATAAAACATCGATTTAAAAATCTAACAAAACATCTTAAGTGACAGATGGTCATTAGCTCAATCATGGACTGTGAGTATTCTCAAAAGGGATTTAGATGAGAAGTAACCAGGAAACTGGTGGCACCATGGCACACATCTGTAATCCCGGCACTCAGGGAGGCAGAGGTAGCTGGATCTCTGTGAGGTCAAGGGTCTACCAAGAGAGTCCAGGACAGTCAAGGCTACACAGAAAAACCCTGTCTTGGGATGGTGGGGAGGGTAGTAGCCAGGAAAACTATATTGGTAGCTGTGTCTCCCACTAGGCAGGATGCCCCGAGTCTTCCTCAAGACTGCAGAGATGCAATTTCTGGTAAATCAAAAAACAACACCGCCAGGACATTTTGCTATACATGCGCCTTAGCAAGGGTCTGCCTTCTTCCTCACCCTCTGCCTCAGCACCCACCTTTTGGGTTTTTCTAGAACATGAGAAGAAAAAATACACTAAAAGGACTAACTAGTCCATCCCGACTTAGAGGGAAAACTATGCTGCCAGCCCCCAAATACTCATTTAGTTCCTAAGACTTGTTAAATTTAATTCCTCAGTGCCACAGGATCCTCTAGGAGATCATTTTACAGGGCCCTGTTGTCTTATTTTAAGGATGCAGGTCCCTGTTGTCTTACTTTAAAGATCCTAATCACTGAGTGCAAAGCTGTTTGCTAGGCTCCGGCCCTCAGAGCAGGAGCAGTAGGCAGGACACTCTGCATCAGAGTGACTCCCATGGCTTAAAAACAAAGATCATCTCCTGATACATGGGTTTTAATTCATTTTCAAATAAAAATTAAAGATCAATTCACGAAATCTAAGCTAGCAGTTGTTTTTGTTCGTTTGTTTGTATCAAATTCATCATTCTTTTTCTTATGGGAGTAAGGTTTTCTGTGTCAGACTCAGAAAAGCCTCAGCATAGTTTTGCACCATGGCCCTTAATTCCTTAATCTCCACCCATCAACCCTGCCCCAGGCCCAGGTTTTGTTGTTGTTGTTTTACCCCTATTAGATAGGTTTTTCCTTTTTAAATTAATTAATTTTTACTGTATGTGTGTTGGTGTTTTCCCTACATGTATGTCTGTGTGAGTGTGACAGATCCCTTGGAACAGGAGTTACAGACAGTTGTGGGCTGCCATGGGAACTGAACCCTGGCTTCTCTGGAAGAGCAGCCAGTGATCTTAATCACTGAGCCATCTCTCCCATTACATATATTTTTTTTGTTGTGTATCCCAGTGTGTCCTTGAACTTGCAATGTTCTGCCTCAGTCCCCACAGGTTCCCAAGTACTGGAATTATAGGCATACACCACTGCACCAGGTTCCCTCAGCTTCATTTCTAAGGCAGCTATGGAAGCTGGGAATAGGGTTGTAGCCCACTGCTTGTCTAGCATGTGGGAAGCCATGGGTTCAATCCCCAGCATTTACCCTTGTAATCCCAGCAGTGAACAGTCAAGAGACAAGAAGATCCTTGGTGCTCACTGACCAGCCAGCTTGGCATTCTAAGCAATCTGTGGGCCTATGAGAGACCCTGTCTTTAAAAAAAAAAAATGTGGTTAATAGGGATGGAGAGATGGTTCAGTAAGAATGCTTGCATCTCTTCCAGAGGACCCAAGTTCTGTTCTCAGTACTCACACTGGGCAGTTTACAACCACATGCAACTCCTGCCCCAAAGAATCCAACATGCTCTTCCCAGCTCCTCAGGCATGCAAACAGATATGCACATACATACACATAAATTGTAAAAGAAAAATACATCTTTAAAAGCGGTATAATATCTGAGAAATGACAGCCAGTTTGGTTTCTGATCTCAGTACAAATAAGCACGTGTTTGTATCCATGCTCATGCACATACATGTATTTTATGTACTCACACACAAAGGAGAGGCTAGAGTGAAAAGGTGTTGGCAAGGACAAAATCAAAACTGACAAACTTTCAACTAGCCTAAGAAAAAAGAGAAGACACAAGTAGAGATGGAAAGGCATTTACTACCAATGCCACAGAAACACAAAGGACCCTAAATAGCTTCTAAGAACTCTTCTATACCAAACCTGAGAAATACAGAGGAAATGGAAAAATAAAGCAGACAAATAAAGAGTAGTGAGATCAAAGCAGTAATTTACGTCTAAATTACTGTCTAAAAATAAATTGCCAGGACCTAATGGCTTCACTGATCAAGTCTATCAACACTTAATAGAACTAACTTGAGTTCTTCTTAAAATATTTTTTAAAACTTAAATGGGAAGAAATCTGTACAACTCTTTTAACAGAGATCAAAATTACCCTGATGTCAGGAAAAACATAAAAACAAATAAACAAAAGAGAAAACTATGGATAGACTCATGCCCCTGACGGACATAGGTGCCGAAGCTCTCAACAGAGCAAACTAAACTCAGCAGTATATCAAGGTTATACAGGGATGCAACGATGATTCAAATAGATATGTCAACACATGCGAAGAAGGAAGAACACGCAGCATGGGCTTGTAACAGTGGATGCAGAAAAAGCATGTAGCAAGATTCACTCTTTATGAGTAAGTTCTGTACAAGTTAGGCACAGGAAGGACAGACATACCTCAAAACACTGAATGCTGTCCACATACTGTGCGCATGTGCTCGCACACACACATACCTGTATCTACACTTACAACTACATCCTCTCTGCTCTGAAATAAGACAGGCATATCCACTACTCTCACTTCACTTGCGTGGGCTGCAGAATGAATGGCTCAGCAGATTAAGGCATGTGCCAAAAAGCCTGCTGACCTGAGTTCATCTCAAACACCCACGTGTGGTTGAAGAAGAAAGCCAGTTCCTGCAAGTTGGCCTCGGACCTAAATGCACACACGCTCACACACTCACACACACACACAAATAAATAAAGAAATTTTAAAACTTATTTTAAAAAAAGAGTAGCTAAGTAAACAAAGGACAAACAAATCAGAAAGTTTATATATCAATTTTTTAATATTATACATATGAAACCTGAACACTCTTTCAAAAAAAAAATAAACTTTTAAGAAATTAAGTAAAGCTGCAAAATGAAAAATCAACATATTAAAAAGTGGTACATTTAGCAAATGAGGTGCTGCATACCTGTAATCACAGCTACTAGGGGAGTGAAGGGAAGCCTGTTTCCAAACCCAAACTCAACACAAAAGCCCAACTGTAGCATATTTATACACCAGTAGTGAACTTGCTGAAGAAAAAAACTGGAAGAAATTAAAGAATAGATTATTAAATTTATCAGCAAAGAAAAATCTCTATACTATGAAGACCATAAGACACTGGTGAAGTTATAGAAGACATCAAACATGGGGAGACAGGCCTTATTAATGGATAAGAATTAATATTGTTAAAATGACTATATTCCCAAGGTGATCTTTATGCTCACTGCAGTCCCCATTGAAATATTGTGACTTTCTTCAGAGAAATAGAAAGGGCACTCCTAAAGCTCACGTGTCACCACAACAGGCCTAAAATAGCCAAAGCTATCCCCATGTGGAAGATGGCTGGAGGCATCACAGTCCCTAACTTCAAAACACACTATGAGGCTATAGTAAGGTTTACAGCCCAAACCACGTGACACTGGTGTACAAAACGGACACGAGGACAGCCAGGACAGAGCAGACATCCATCCGCGTTCACACAGCCTGCTGATTTTCCCTGAAGGTGCCAGGGTTGCCTTCAGTTGGTGCTGCTAGCACCCTTTGTTCTGCATGCAGAAGACTGAAACCAGAGCCCTCTCAGTGCGCACTCAGCTCAACCAAGCATGGATAAAAGGCCCTAACCATAAGATGAACAGCACTTCAAGGGGCTGGCATAGAAAATTGTTTTTTCTTTTTCAGAGAAAGAACCTGAAAGCACGGAAGACAATAAAAACAGGAAAATGCATTATCTCAAACTAAGAGTTTTCTGTTTAGGAAAAGATATAACAATGTTAAGAGGCAAATTAAAGAATGGGAAAATTATCAAACTGCCATCCAGCAGGAGATTAATGTTTACAATGTTAGGTGCTCAAGAGACTGACCACTAAAAACTCATAAATAAGCTTTTAAAAATTGTTTAGAGATCGTAACAGACATCCCTTCAGAGGAGACATACAGACATACAGATGTAGGTTTTAAAATTTTAATCTTGCTAATGACCAAGGAGAACCACAATGCAGTAAGTATTATCTCATCCCAGTTAGAACAGCTGTTATCAAAAGGCAAGAGGCTCAGGCATCACTTCTGACCGCCATTATGGAAAACAGAATGGCAAATCCTCAAAACAAAACCAGAACAATCACATGTCCCATAAATTCTACTGCTAAGAATATACACTAAGGAGTTAAAATCATTATGTTAAAAATATATTTGCGAGCTAGGCATGGTAGTGAATGCGGTTAATCCCCAGTGCTTGGGAGGCAGAGACAGGCAGATCTCTGGTGAGTTCAAGGTCGGCCTGGTCTACAGAGCAAGTTCCAGAACATCCTGGATTGTTACACAGAGAAACCCTGTCTCAGAAAATAAACAAGCAAAAATAATAAATAAATAAATAAATAAATAAATAAATAAATAAATAAATAAATAAATAAATGAGATATTTGTACACCCACATTTATTGGTAGAGTATACACATGAAACCAGCCTGTCAGTGTGTGGATGGATAATGACATTTATATACACAATAAAATACCATTCAGATGTTCAAAGAAGGAAGTCCTGTCATTTGCAGCAATGACAATGAAAACTGGAAACCAACATATTAAGTAAAATAAGCTGGACACACGGGAAGACAAGTACTACACACTCTCACCTTTGTGAGTGCTAAAAGTGAGTGCTAAAAGTCAGAAAGATGGCGCAGAACAGTGGTCACTAGAACAGAGAAGGGCACTGTAGAGAGAGGCTGGAGAACAAAGAGACTGGTGCTGTGTCGCATAGTGGAGTAACAATTGCTTTCAACAATCTAACATAGTTCCAAATTTCTAGAGAGACATCAAATCCCTAACACATAAGAATGAACGTTCCAGGACTAGACGTATTTACTTACTCAGTTGTCATAACTCTTTGTAGAAAGCACCGTTATGGTTTATCAATTGTTTGAATGAGTAAATATGAACTGATGTTACATAATAATATTAACAATCTCATTAGTTACTAAGAGTTAATTTGTTATAGCTATAGTTTGACTTCTCGTCTATCTATTTTTCAAAATAATAAAGGTCAAATGTTTCTTCTTCAAGAACTTTTCTTTTTGAAAAAATGAAGATTATTATATGATGTTTACTTTTGTCAATGAAAACAAAAGAAATATTGAAAATGTGATTCTCACTGTTACGTGTTAAGCTGTGTCCCTCAATAAACACTATAAGACCTAAAAATAAAAAAATAAAATTAATGTTTGACAAGACAGAAATGCTTAGATTCAGAGATCCTCCAAGACTGCTTCTCTTCAGGATGATCTGACCATAGACCTGGCTGCTGTTACCTATGTTTCCTAGATTTGCAATTTTGATTTTGATATCTGACATTAATATGTAAAGAGTCTCAGTCGTTATTTGTTTTAAGCCTTTCTGTTTCTTATTTCTTCTTTCATCCCTATTCTGAATGTTGCACCATTGGTAGTTGCTTCACAGTCATTTCTGCTATCTTGTTTGTTGTGTGTATTTTTTTTCAGTCTTGTTTTCTTCACTTCTCAGTTTTTGTTTTTGTTTTTTTTCTGTTGAGTGTTTTTTTTTTTTTTTAAGATTTATTATTTATACAGTATCCTGCCTGCATGTTTGCCTCAGGGCAGCAGAGCGCATCAGATCAGATGGTTGTGAGCCACCATGTGGTTGCTGGGAATTGAATTCAGGACCTTTGGAAGAGCAGAAAGTGCTCTTAACTGCTGAGCCATCTCTCCAGCCCCACTTCTCAGTTTTTTAAGTTTCTGTTAACATGTCCCCAAGCTCAGAACATCTTTCCTCAGCTGACTTCAGTCTTTCAGCAAGCCTACAAAAGTCGCCCTTCATGTCTTGCAATGGTTTTAGTCCCTGCCGTTTATAATTGGTCTTTTTTTTTTTTTTTTTTAGGTTTGAACACTTCTTGCTGACACAGCCCATCTGTTGTTTTATATGATGTCTACTTGATTCATTACAGCTCCTTTTGCACACCCATCACAGTCTCCAGACTGAATCGCAGCATCCTTGTTATGCCTGGCTCTGACGCTTGTTCCAGCTCTTCCAGTTATGCTTTTGTGCTTTGTAATCTTTCATCTTCCTGGTTATTGATTGGGTAAGAGGGAACGCCATAATTTGGCTTTTACAAATGATGTAGTTCAGGCGTGGAGTGTGGGGCAATGTTCTGCAGCCCTTGATGAGGTCCAGTGTTTCCTGAGTCTAGACCTCTGCACTCTGAGCTCCTGAGAGACCAAAGAGTTTTGGGTATTGGTTTGAAGTTTAAAGCACAAGCCTGAATGGAGGCTAGCTAGGTGGAGAAATGCCCAGCCACGTGTGGGGGGTTGGGGAAACCAGCCTTACTACATTTTTTCCTGCCCACTAGAGATTCAGTTGCTAGGAAACCAGCCCTTCTCCCCTAGGACAGCCAAACAAGGGAAGCCAGACCATTAATGGTTTTGGGGGCCTTCCTATAGCCAATCAAGTCAAAATGCAACATCCCCTTTTGTGTTTCGACCAATAGACGCTTGCCAGGCAGGAATCCCCCTGCTTTGGGCCCACTGGGAGGGACCAGACTCTTTAAATCACCCACCTAACCTGAACACAAGGCTCTTGGCTCTCAACCGCTTCAGCGGTGAGAGTGTGTGAGCCCCAGCTAGCTTGTAATAAAAAGATCCTCATGTATTTTGCTACGAGCTTGACTTCTCGTAGTCTTTTGGGGTCTCAAGAATTGGGCACAACACTCCCCAGCTGCTTTCTCTCTGCTTGGGCTTGCTTCCCACTTAGGTGGTACAGGTGCAGGGTGATGCCCGGCTGACTGAAGCCAACTGTCTACTTCCCAAGCCAGGTAGGTTCTGATTAACTACTTCATCCCAAGCATGAGTTTTAAGGACAAAACTTGTAGCATAAGAGGATTCCTTTCCCCTCGTTATTAGTTCCTTTTCTCATTGCCACAGCAAATACCTGACAAAGAGTAACTTAAAGAACAAAGTTTTTATTTTGCCACAGAGTTTGAGAGAAAACATTGTGGTCAGGAAGTGAGGGAGCTGGCCACACCGCATTTACAGCCAATCAGAAGTAGTGCTCAGTGGGTGCTGGTGGTCACCTTCTTCTCCTTCCCCCTTTTCATTCACTTGGTGATTCCAACCAATGGTGTAGTATTGATTACATTCAGGGTGAGTCTTCATCTTCAGCTAAATCTTTGGAAACACACACACACACACACACACATATTATTTATGTGTCATATATATGTCATATATATAGGAGAGAGATATATATGTACACACACACACACATACATGTGTGATTTGGGGGTATATATATCCAAAGTCTTGACTTCATGGTAATTCTAAATTTAGTCAATTAATGAAGATTAATGCCTTTGTGTCCAAAACAAAGGAGGGTTTGCTCTTAAAACTTGCTCTGAGAACCTGGACAATCGTTTTGGTGATCAGTCTCACGGTGTTGGAGGATTCCATAGGTAAGCGCTCTGTTTTAACTCTCCAAGGTGTCACAGTGCCCTTCCATCTACCTTCAGTTCCAGTGTGACTTGTCAACACCTAGGCCAGTTTTTATGGAGGCCCCTAACTGTGTGTGAGTTTGTGCTGTGAACCATGATTGCCTCATTTGCCTGCCAATCTCCCAACCTTGGGAGCAGCAGTAAACCCAGTATTCACCACTCTCTTACAGACCAAAGAAGAGGTCTTGGTTTTTCAGATTTTGGTGCAAAATACTGCTTAGAACATAATGAGGACTTCCAGATTCTTTTACATGTAAAATAAAAACTAGAAAGTCCACAAATACATGAAAACTGAACTTTTAAGAAAAGTTAGGAGACTTAAATAATGACAAAAATCATAAATGAGACATAAAGATTCTCACAGGTCATTATTATTATTGGTAACTGGTTTTAAAAAGAACACAAGTGTGGAAATAAGATCTTCATCACAGATTCTGGCCAAATGCAAAAAAAAAAAAGGACTTGAAAAATGAACAAAGTGTAACGAATTTGAAAATGTAATTCTTTGAGCTCAGAGTCTCAATTGTAAATGCAATAAGCTCCAAATGAATGAGCTGTTAAGTCATCTGGGGGAGCTCATCAGGGATCCCCTGGCAGCCCTTTTACGTTGTGTGGGATTTTTCACTGGGGATCACTGTGGCTTTTTATTAAAAGGTGACTGATTGGGTTTTTATGGCCCAGAGCCAAGTCACACTCTATTCTGTTTGTTTGTCATGTTAAGCTCCTGAGTGAAACGCTGAAGTTAGCCCTGAGACTAACTCCTAGATGAACTCAGTTGAATTACACTCAACTCCAGGAGCCTGGGCTCCTTAGCATTGGGCAGAGAGATTAGACACCTCACGGTGCTACGACATTACAATGGGGGACGTGAGCAGATAGTTTCCCTGGGTAAAAACAGCTCTCTTCTGAATCTGGTCTCTCTCCTTCCTCTTGGTTCTAGCCTTAACTATAGTCAGGTCAGGTCTGTCTGTGCCTTATCTAGTGATGCCCAAGGTTCAGTAGGCACAGCTGTCCACCAGCTGGCAGCAGTGTTCGGTCGCCACCTCAGCTGTCCACCAACTGGCCATTTCCTTTCTTACCCTACGGCATATTTTACCGCACAATGGCCTTTAAGTTATATTTATATCCTAACACAACTGGACCCGAGAAATAGATCATTTCTTATTCATCAGGTTTTTATTAGCTGATAATTTACACAATGTATTTTGGTCACATGTACCCCCTCTGCTACTTCTACTAGATCCATGCCCCCCGACACTCCGTTTTGTGTCCTCATCTTTTTTTATAACCCATCAGGTACAGCTGGTGCTGTCCATATCCTTTTGAATATGTGGCCTTTCACTGGCGCATGATCAGCCCACCAGCACCTTAAAGAAAATTGACTCTCTGAACCCAGCCAGGTGAGTGTGCCTGAACGTCCCCTCCAACTCATGCTATGCACAGCTCAGATCCCACTCTGACAACCCTCATTCCATAACAGGTTTTCAAGCCCCTCAGAGCTACAGAAATCTCTTTTGCTAGCTTAACAGTTATTTGCCATTCCTAAAATGGTCCCATTCTCGACCACTATTACACTGTTCTGTGTGATTATTCAGACATCTTTTTAAATTCCTTTCAGGGTGAAGTGCTGTTGACAAGGTGAAGATGGATAGGAAAGGCCTCTCCCCGCTTCCACTCCAGGAGAGCACAGTCCCGTGAGGCACAGACAAGGAGATAACGAACCACACAATTAGCTATAAGTAATCAGAAACTGGACCAGTACAAAATGCGATATGTGCGCCATAAGTGAAAAGAGGCTCTTCTCACATATGACATCATATCAACATCACTAAGTCATGTTCTAGAAAATGCTCCATGAAACTGGCTTCTCCTAGAGATTACTAATAAAGCTGCCTTGAATCAAACCACCAGAGTTCAAATCCAATAGCTCCTGATCAAGGCAAGGAGACTGAAGTGCTGGCAAGTCTCTCAAATGAGAAGGCATGCTCTGTGTCGGTCTTTGCTAGACGCCAGATCCAGGAGGGAGCGAGCGTGGCCATCTTCCACACTTACATAGTGTTCTGAAACCCTGACTGTTGTGGGCACAGGCTCTGGAAGCCAGGTAAGTGGGAGATAAGGTTGCTGCTGTAGCACGGGACTTCAAACCATGCTTTTCGTCAGCAGGATTTTCCTCTGGCAGACAAGTGTGTGACTGGAAGAGGGGCATCAAAATGAGACAAGGATGGGTGAGAGTTAGCAGTACAAGCACATAGGACTAATATCAAAAAAACAGATGTCTCTAGTACTAACATGCAGGCCAGAAATATGTGCATTTTGGTAAACCCAGGATGGGGAAATCAAAAGCAGGGAGCTAAGAAGAGAAAAAGACCCCTTTGAAAGGATACTAACAAATGTATAAGGAGAAATCAAGCAACTGAGAAAAAGCAACCCAAGTCCTCATTGGAAAAGTGCTGCTGGGATGCTGAAAACCAAAAGAGATGCCTTTAAGTAAACACTCGCAGGTCTCTTATTTCGCATCATGTGCTGGGAGCTGGCAAGGTTCTATCAGAGAAAGGGCACAGCTCTAGGCCTGGGTAACAGCCAAAGAATTCCAGGCTACTTGCTTCATCCTACCATAATCTGACAGCAGGAGATATACACTTAAGAAAATACCGTTCAGCCTAACAGCTAGGAAAAAAGTCAGTGGCCAGAAATGCAAGGCTCAGCCAGGCCTGCAAGAAAGGGATGCTAATTCTGGGTATCGTGTGTTTCTAGACAAGCTTAGAAGTTGGTGTTCTCGAGACCTGATAACTCAGGGAGTTTGAACCAAGCGTCAACACAGCAAAGTGCAAAATCGTAAAAGGTAAAGAAATGATATTTTATTGGATATGAATGCATAGAAGCTTAATCAGTGATAAATCTTGCCCCACTTTTTTTGACTAAAATGAAAAAAAAATTGTAAGACAAAAGTAGGAAAAACAAAATTCAGATGTAAGCTAGGAACAGTGGCATATGTGTGTGATTCTAGCATTCAGAAAGTTGAGGCAGGAGGGTGGTGAGTTTGACCAGCTGGGACAACATAGTGGGACACTTATCTCCTTCAAAACAAGAAAGCGAATTGGACTTTAGCTGAAGGAAAAAGAAACCGAGTCAGAACTTGCACAGAGCAGTTCCTTGGCATCTGTTTCCGTGATTTCACTGTAGATGACTCGCAGAGCAGGGTACTCAGAGTTGATGGACATGATGACATGAAGACAGAAGAGTCTGAAAAACATGTGCCCAAGACAACAAGTTTAATGAGGCATTCTTTAGGGCAAAAAAAAAAAAAAATAAGATCCAGATGTCAAACCACATTCTAGACAGAATCATGGCGCTTCAGCCATGCGATGGAGTGTGAAGAAGGTATGAATCAGCCCAGACACATCCAACAGAAGAATCACCTTAAGTGAAGCAATGTAGTTATCATCAAGATCAAGGATCTGGGGACAGACAGCAAAGTCTTATCCCATGGGAAAGAACTGCTGAGGGAGACTTTGAGGAAGCCGCAACGAAGCTGAGGATAGCATCTGCCACCTGCCTAGACCCTTAGTCACTCGGCTCAAAACTAAGGAACTAGATTATATGAGCCCTTAGGACAAACGAAGCTTAAAATATTCAACATCAACTGATGTTGAAAAGAAAACAGAACTAGGCTAAATTGAAGTTACCTATTGAAGCATTTTATTAATATCTGATAAACTAGGCTACTCAGTTGAAGAGCCACCACCCTAACTTAGAATTTGGACATAGCACATGAGTTAGTTCTAGAGTAGAATTTAACGTCTTTCTACTTGCAATTCCTTTTCACCCAAGAAATTATGTGATTTCAGCTATACATTAAACATCTACTGGTAATAAGTCACAAAGAAATTTAGTTAAAAATAATTCTTTTGTACACATGGTATATTTTTACTTATTGAAGACAAAAGCAAAATTCCGTACTAATGAGATGGATGCGTTTTTGTTTTTGTTTTTGTTTTTGTTTTGTAAAGAATTAGATCTTGCCTGGATATTTGAGATTCCAGGATATAGAGTGCCTTCAACATTTTTCAGATTTCCCAGATATTTTGACTTATAAGCAGCAGTGCTGAGAATATGGTTTCACATAAATAGTACAAAAATGGCAGAAGTACATAAAACTTTAGAAATTGTTGGAATTTTGTTCTAATTCCAAGTCACAAATAATTTAATGATTTACAAAACTCAAGGCAATAACTCAAACAGCAATTTAAAAAAAAAAATCAAACGTTTTTAACATAATACAATGCAAAGACATACAAATTTGACATGTACATGCTTATGAATGATGAAAGGAAAATGTTAACTGTCTTTGATTTCCACATTGGACCGTTGTGTTTCTGTAAGAGTGGAAAACTTTCTCTGCACAGGAAAAGAAAACATTGCAATTCAAAACATACAAATATCTCAAGTCTGCACTGAGGAGTCTCTGGTTACGACATTGATGTGATACAGTGTGGCGCATGCTCTGAGTTAGGCACACGTGTGTGGTCAAAACCAAGGCCGCAGTGAAGCTCCGCGGCACAACACAGCAAGCGCTTGCTGGAAACACCTCATATCCAGTCCGTGTTTGATTTTGCATTAATTTCTGGTCATGTGCATTCAGAATCCTTTCGGTGTTGCTAATTCTTTGTTACATTCCGCTATGGAAGCTCATGAACCACTGTTGAAGAAGCCGGACCTGGCAGATCCTGAGGAGGAAGTCATGACGCAAGGGAAGACTTGTGGAGAGCAGGAAGAGAAATGTAGGGCAAACAGCAAGTCAAAAGGTAAAATTTTTAAATGAATTAATATTTTGTAATCTCATTACACACGTTAATAAGCGCTCAGGAAGCCCATGGAGACAACTCCTGGTTCTAGTATAAGATGAAAAGACACATTGAAGATGACGGGAAGGAAAGATTTGTCAACGTCATTCCCTCCCCAGATCGAGCAGTGTCAAAATAGTTTCTTTCTCCTCGGGACAAGGAGAAGAAACTAAGTCCAGATCTTAAACGTCAGGGCCAGTACCAGGTCCATCATGGTGAGCTACGACCAAACAGAAATACCTACAGCCAATGGACTCGCCTGGCAGAGTTGGCATTATCTGTGTGCATGACTCACTCCCCCAAATGCGGATGGCAGAATGAAGGCAAGGCTCTGTTCTATGGGTATAGGGATACAAAAGCTAGCATAGGAGTTTGCTTTGGAGCTCAGAGTTCTGTGCAAAGATTCTGGTACCAGGAAGAATCCTAACACCACCCCAAAGCTCACAAGTGGAGCCCCTAGACTTGCTTTGGTATCAAGCAGACACATGCCAGTAGGATGAACTTGAATTTTCATCTCCATCATTGCCCACACTGGATCGGGCTTAGGATGCCCTCCTTGCAGATTCTACAGGTTCTTGCAGTTATAAAATTTGGGTGCTACCCAGTTAGCCTAAGTAACAAAGAAACTGCTCTCACCAATGCTATCTCAATCTTAGACAGTGTTGCATACAATAGAACTAGATTTTAATTGCTGAAAGTAGAACAGGGTTTAGCACAGGAATTTGCCTTGGATCTCAGTGTTACGATAGGAAAACTAACACCAGATGCATCCTAACAGTACTCATGTCCAAGCCAGTCCACAAATGTGTCCTCAGGTACAACCCACATACCAACAACCATACGGCTTGAGTGTTTAATTTGGCCAACATCACCTGTGGCTGCTTATAATGTACTTGGATAAAAATCCACCTCAACCATAGGCACCCTATAGCAGTGTGGACATTGATCCTTCCCAGTGCTGTGTTCATTTGGAGGCCTAGTATGACAGAGTCTTATAGGATTGGTGGGCAAGAAGGTAGACTATGAAAGGTGTGGATGGTTGTTCCATAGTAATTGTATCTGGAGCTGAGCCAGACAGAAAAATCACAGTTCCCTGTTACAGGCCTGTGACTGGAAAGGTACCTGAAAGTGAAAGTCTACCTAGCCAAGGGAAAGGCTCAAGGAACGGAATTCTCCCTGGCTCATGCTGTGCAACTCAACACAACAAACTGGGGCTTGGCTCACCCCCTAGTACTAAAAGAGAAACACCACACCAAGCCCGAATTCACTGCAAACCTGGATGTGGGTTTCCATCTAGTGTTGACATCAGAGCAATGACTACAGGTTGAGAGGAAATAAGATGAAGAACATCTACAAAGAGAAGCCCAAAGGTAGATTAAGAACATGGAGACAGGGCTAGAGAGATGGCTCAGTGGTTAAGAGCCCTGTCTGCTCTTCCAGAGGTCCTAAGTTCAATTCCCAGAACCATGTGGTGCCTCTTGGGGAGGGAGATATAAATGCACAGTCTAAAGGGTTTACCGGGAAGGTAAAAAGGGAGCCATACAATGAAAGAAGAGCTCTAGAGAGGGTAATAGCAGGATGCAAACGATTTGAAGGGGGAAGTAGGTAAGACGGGAGGAGGGGCTTTAAATGAGATGGAGGTCAATTCAGAATGAGTAGAAGGGAGGGTAAAATAATACTAAGGAGTCTAAAAAGGCCATGATGAGTCATATTATTTACCTAAAAATAATGCAAGTCTGTGCATATACATACATACATATCTATTAAAAGAAATTGTTCCACTTGGGTTGATGATGCTCTTCTGAAAGCTGTAGACTATCTAACAATAGCTCTAACACCAGGCATTAGATATTCCCTTTTAAGTTGTTGGTCAGAGGAATCTGAGAGACTCTTGAAACAATATAGACCACTGCTATTGTCCTTGGTTATCTCCCAGAAGCTGATGGTAAGTCCCTATTGCTGAAGATATTATTCATTTTGGACTCAAGACCTGGAGGACCCAATCTGGGTTTTACTTGAAAGACTCTTCCATGATGACTGGCTTTCATAGCATCAGAAGGTGCTGTGCAATGTTTTCCAAAAGGACACAACCAAGAGCACTACTCAGCTGTGATGCCTATGAGCCACAACCATGACCACCATAGCAAGATATTCCTAAGGATGAAATAGTGGCACTCATGCCTAGGATGTAGCCAAAAGCTGTCTAATCAGACATAAGGCCCCTCAACTGGAGGGAAATCATGCCTGGTACAGCACTGTAAGGTCACATGTGTTAGAGGAGAACCTGCCACAACTACTTTACAAAACCAGCATGTTTCTTAACCGCATTCTACTTATCGTCATACTCAGGTAACTGTAGCTTTGACCCCCGATCAAAGAAACCTTTCTTTGCAACAGATAGAACCCATTACAGAAACGACAGCTGATCAACATGCAGAAAACAAGATGGGTGCCCAGCCCTGTAAGAAGCTGGTTAAATCTCCAGATTGATGCTGAAAAGTTGAAATGGGAAACTGGGGGCTCAAGGCAAGAGGATGTAAAGTACAAACTATCACCAGGCTCATTTTTATTGTTATGCCTCCTTTGATAACAGAGTTACAAGTTTACATTTAATCAAGGAAGCTTTATTCATAGGTCAGCGTTTTCAAGGTTACATAAAGCACGACAGTGTTATATTTCTTCAGAAAAACATCTGAGCTATGGGAACGTCATATGCCCTAACTATTATCAGTATAGTGGTTCCTCAGAAAAATAGGAATCAATCTGCCTCAAGAGCCAGCTATACCACTCTTGGATATATACCCGAAGGATGCTTCATCCTACCACAAGGATGCTTGTTCAACCATGTTCATTGCTGCTCTAGCAGCAATATCTAGAAACTGGAAACAACCTAGATGTCCCTCAACAAAAGGATAGATTAAAAAAATGTGGTACAATTACATAATGGAGTATTACACAGCTTTTAAAATAGATGATAACACAAAATTTGCAGACAAATGGATAGAACTAGAAAAAAAATCATCCTCAGTGAGGTAACCCACACCCAGAAAGATAAACACGGTATGCATTTGCTTATATGTAGATGTTAGCTATTAAATAAATGATAACCAAGCAACAATCTATAGACCCAGAGAGGTTAGGTATAGAGGAACGGACTGGAGGAAAAGCATGGATCTCCCTGGAAGGTGAAAATAGAATAGATTTTATGGGTAGATTTGGGTTGGAGGAGACAGGAATCATGTTGTCACTATCATTTCAAAATACAACAACAACAGCAAAGATGAAAAGAGACAAAACATTAAGCAAGGAATCGAAAGGACTGAAGCTAAGCAGGACAGTGCAACAAGGAAAGAGACTTCTCAAACAAAGTGGAAGTCAGGGACCCTCACCCAGGGATGCCTTCTGATTTCCACACATACACTGTACAGTGTGTCCTCTCTCTCATTCACACACACACACACACACACACACACACACACACACACACACCATATACACAAAAAAAGTTTCTGAGACATTTCTCTAAAAATGACACAAAAATAGGCAAAAAGAGGCCTGAAAAAGTACTCAACACCTGTGATCATCAAGGAAATGCAAATTGAAAGCTCAATGAGAAAACACCTCACTTCAGTAAGAAATATCAAAAAGAGTAAAAATAGCAAGTGCTAGCAAATATGTAAGAAATATCATTAGCAGGAATAGCAGCCATTAAAGCCATTATGGAAAACAGTGTAGATTCTCTTCATTAAAAGTAAAAATAGACAGCCGTATAATCCAGGAAATTTGCTCCTGGGCACATATGTAAAACAAATGAAATCAGTTCATCAAAGAGACATCTGCGCCCCTATGCCCTCAGCATGTCCACTCACCACAGTACTAGTCAAACAGGCAAGACACGGAAACAGCCTACGCGCCCGTTAGCTGATGAACAAAGGAAATGTGGTGCGTGCACAAAATGAAATGTGATTCGGGCATAAAGAAATGAAATCCTGTGATTTGTAACAACATGGGCGGTAACAGTTGTTAAGTGAAATAAGCTAAGCATAGACAAGTCCCTCGTGGTCTCAAGCATATGCGGAAACATAGAAGAGTCGATCTCACAGAAGCTGAGCCTAGGCTGGGGGTTGTTAGAGGCTGAGAGAGCGGAGGAGCTGGGATGGTGGGAGAAAGCTGGTTAGTGGCTACTAAGTCACCGAGAAAGGAGGGAGATGTTCTAGTGCGCTATTGCACAGTGGGGCAGTTGTACATAAGGATTGTGCATTGTGTATAACCAAAACCTGGAAGAAAGGAGCTTCGAGGCCTTTGCTATAAAGTTGAAATAAAGATTTGAGAAGCTATGTTTAACTTGATTTAAACATTGCATGTGGTATACATGCGTTGAAGCATGTACGATTTTATGTTTGACAAGTCAGTTAAAGTAAGGGTAAGGGCTGGGGAAATGGCTCAGTAAGCAAAGTATCTCTGCATACACCGGAAGACCAGGTTTCAGATCCCTAGGATTCATGTAGAAACATTAGCACAAGCATCTCTCCCAGCATTCCCTGCCAGGAGATGAGAGGCAGAGATGGGAGAGTCTGTACAAGCTCACAGGCCAGCGGCGAAGTTGGCATATGCAGAGGAAAACAAGGGCCCTGTCTCAGACGAGGCAGAAGCAGAAGCTTGAGCCTGTCCTCTGACTACTACACGTTCACTGTGATGCACTCACGCATGCCCTCGAGCACACACGCATCATATATACACAAGACTCCACTTAAAAAGTAAATATTAAAAGTAAGTATCTCTGTTGAGACGCACCATGGCAGGTGGCCACAGCAGTCGCCTTACTGAAGGTTGGTCTGATTTGAAAGCGCCTGCGATGAGTGAGAGACAGTACTGAGGCAGCGCTAGCCAAGAAGACTCAAGGAACCCAAGCAGCATGTGACGGCCGGGGACTCGTGCTTGAGGTGAACCTTCCTCGTCTGCAGAATGACTGACCTGAATTTAGAGAACACAGATGTTTAGGACAAACCTGCACGACTTCCATGGCGTGTGGCTAACCCTTGACAGAACATCCCATACACAAAAACTGGCAGGGAATAACTGAAGGGGGGATTAGGGTTCAACTTATCAGTGGACATTTATTTCATCTATTCTGTGTTAGCTTTAATCAAAAATGTGACAGCCACATCGGGAAGACCTGTTATACTCAGCACCAACAGATTGGCCAGATCTGGAACAAGTGAAGACAGTCATGACTCAATAATCTGAGAGCCAGGTGTGGTGGTACACACCTGTGATCCCAGCAGTGGCAGGCAGATCTCTGAGTTCAAGGCCAGCCTGGTCTACAAAGCAAGTCCCGTACAGCTGAGGCTACACAGAGAAACGCTGTCTTGAAAAACCAATAATAATAACAACAACAACAATGACAAACTGAAAAAGTGATCAATAAATGGACTACTGCCCAGCACTGGAGAAGCCTTGCCAACCTCCTTATCCTCTTCGTGGTCGTCTGCAAGAAAGCGAAAAGACACAGCGCTCATTCTGAACTGAGGGACCTACTAGAGATGCTAAAGTGGAACAAGAAGGTCGATGTGTGTGAATGCATATTGTGTGTTCTTTTGTGAGTGAGAGTGTGTGTGTGTGTGTGTGCGCGTGCGCAAAGGTCAGATGTTTTCCCCCCCAGGCTCAGTCCACCATCGTTTGTTTTTAAATTTTTAAACTGTATTTACTTGTGTTGGTAGGTGAATGGGCATTATGCCACTCATGTGTGGGGGGCTCAGAGGACAACTTACACATTTCCGTCTTCTTCTCCCATCATGTGGGTCCCAAGGAAAGAATTCAGGTTGGCAGGTCTGGAGCAAGCACCATATCCTGTGGGCTGTATCACCAGCCCCACCTTGTTTTGTGAAACAAGGTGTTTCCCTGGCCTGGAGCTCACCAAATAGGCTAGACCGACTGGCCGGTATCTCCAGCCAGTCTTCCTGCCTCTACATCCCAGCTCTGAGATTAGACATATTTGGCATCCATCAGGCTCTTTTCAGTGGGTTCTGGGCATCAAAGCCTGAACCTCATGCTTATGTGGTAATCACCTCACTGGCAGAGCATCTCCCCAGTCCTCTAATGTGAATGTATTTATTATTTCAGATGTGTATGGATGCCTTGCCTGCATGTGTGTCTGTCTGTATACCATATGCATGCAGTGCCTGCTGAGGCCAGAAATGTTGGCTCCCATTGGACTGGGAATACAGATGATTGGGAGCCACTGAGTGGCTGCTGGGAAATGAACCTTGGCTCTTCTGCAATTGCTCTTAACTTAACCACTTAGCCACCCCTTGTCCCCCTAAAATTTATATTTTTAATGGTGATTAAAAAGTTTTATTTGTAAAAATATTTTAAACTTGTGAATGCATCATAACCCCAACATCTTGGAGGTTAAAGAAGGAAGACCCTGAATTTAAAGCCAGCCTGGCTTACACACGGAGACTTTGTCTCAGAACAAACAGCAGACCGAACAAACAACTTGCCAGCATAATTTCAAAGCCCTTCACAAAGCACCAATAGTTGATGTTTTCATTGTCATTTAACTATTATCAGTTGAATCCCAGTTCTTTGAATCCCCAGTACAGTCAGCTCTGACCTTAGAGTATTTCAATGTATGCTTAAAAAACAGAGGCTGAAGCTAGGCGTGGTACTTCCTGCCTTTAATCTTAGCATTTGGAAAATGCCATGAGGCTAGCCTGGTTGATATATTGAGTTCCAAGCCAGTCAAGGTTATAAAGTTAGACTCGATCTAAAACCAACCATCCAAACAAACAAAAACCCAACAAACAACCCTCCAAAACTATAACCTTCCCCAAAACAACAATAACAATAACAATGACAAAAAAACGGAAGTTGATAACAAACATCATATATGCCATTGAGACAATTATTTTGACTAAATAAAAACTTTAAATAATGATATTGCCAATGGAGGCAGGTCAAATAACCCCTAAAAGATACAGCAAGAACACATGGTTTTGGTACCCTTTGAATTATTACTGTGACCACTTGTTCAGGTTTACAGATGGTTTCAACTGAGCCCTTAGAAATTGCTTATGTTTTCATCAACTCCAAAGCAAGAGGAAATGTAACCCAAAACTGAAATAAAGGTCATAATGTGCCATTGTGAATCATCAGACATTTTTAGATTCCCCGACATGTATTTCTGGAAAATATAGGCCAGTTTTATGTGATTAGAGTAATCCTTTTCCTAGCTTTTGTCACCTTCCCAAACATCGTCTTCCTCCCTTCGCTCCCCTGCACTAAGAAGGAAGTCTTCGAGGCTGTACTCTGCCGTTTCGATGACAGACACCTGCGTGAGCCAAGAAGTAGCCTAAATGTTTAATGAGGCAGGAAAGTCATTCTCTGGTTGCTATGTGGAGCCGCTGACAGTCTGAAAAGATCACCTCCGCTTGTTTTAAACTGGGAAGAGGTTGATGAATATTTAATGCGTGCACAGCGTTGTGCTCGGTGAGGGGCCAAGCAAGGGTCAGGTTAGGGCTGCCTGCTGTTCCGGGGAGGCATCAAGGTGAAACTCAGTCTTCGGGAGCACTCTGGACAGCATTATGTACATAGGTATTTAAGATGGGAAGCCACACGCTTGCTCTGGCAGAACATTATCACGAGTCAGGAGCAAGCTCTCAGAACAAATGAGGAGCGGGCCTTGACATTGCCACTATTCCCAAAGGTATTAGGAAAGGGGCCATCAATAATCCTTATTATGATTGTGCTGAGGGAAAAGACATTGCATCTAGTTGATTCCATGACTTATTTGTGGCATTAAATCACTTAAGCCCAAGAAAGGATCCCTTTGTGAGCAATATCCTCATAGCCAAATTCACTCAACTGATTTAGAGTCTGTTTCAGTTAAATGGATGAGAGTCAACAGAGGCTTGGAAAGCAGCAGAAGTAAAACCATGAAATGTTGGCTGACAAAACGCATCATGGGTGACTCCAAGGCTTTTGGCCAAAGCATGCAGAATGGGCATGCCACTCACTAAAGAATAAAAAGGCAAGAGAGAAGTGGGGTGAAAGAAAAATAAAAACTTTAATTTCAGAGAATGTTAAATTTGAGATACCCACTAAATAATCAAGTTTGGATGTATATCAGACAGTGGGGAACGCTATCGATCTTGTGGAGACTTTTTGCGTGCAAATATATGAACCCAGCTAAGCCAAACTGCTTGGGGGATGTAAGGTAGAAGTGTGCTGAACACTGAATGCCAGCCGGTGGGAAGAGAACTAGAAGAGAGGACACAGTGGGAACCCAGTGCATCCCACCGCCTCTACCAGGGAACAGAGGTTATGTAGAAAGCGCCTGGGGGCTCTGTGAAATAAACACTGCTCATTGGACTGGGCATGTGGAGGTCACTGATGCCTCCAGTGAATGTCTGTCTGTAGCGTGTAGCGGAGAAAAAAAAGCTGTGAACACACTGGGTCAAGAGAGGATTCTGAGGAGGGCAGGTGGAGAATGTAAAGGACAGAGAAGAATTTTGGTGTGATGGCTGGCAAGCAAAGGGGGTTAGGGACGGGGCTGGCGGAGGGAGGCAGGGGATGATTGTCTGTTTTCTGTGCATTTTGAGTGAGAATTGTTACCCTGCATTTGCATGGTGGAAGGGGCAACCCAGGCAGCAGGGAAAATGCCAGCAAGAAATAGAGTACCGTCCTTGCTAGGCAGAAGAGGGCGGAGCCTGCACAGATAGCATCGGAGCAGGCATCATTCAGCTCAGGTTCAGGAAGAGAGCAGATGCAGGCACACAGAAGGACATTAATAACAGAATGAGGGTATGCTGAAATAATCTTCCTGATTGTTTCTATTGAGCTTATCTATTTTTAATGTCTTGAATTACATAAACTGGATTATATTGGGCTGGTAAACATCAAAAGAAATTCCCAGATTTCCAGTTGTTCAGTGAATTGGGAAACATAATATCTAACCCCCCCCTCTCTCTATATATATATATAGGTTTCTTAAAACAGGGTTGTGTGTGTGTGTTTGTGTGTGTGTGTGTGTGTGTGTGTGTGTAGCTTTGGCTGTTCTAGAACTCTCTCTTTGTAGGCACATATACAAGCAGAATACTATAAAAATAATAAATAAATAACTACATGCATAAATAATAAATCTTTTTAAAAAGTCCCTAGTTTCTTAACCATGCCATGTTTTCAGAGCTTTTCAATAGATATAGAGCAAAACCCTTTGTAAGGGACAAGCACAGACAGAAATACACATAGACAGAGATTCAGACTCATACACAGGCAGATACGGAGCAGACACAGGCACAACAGACACACAGGCACAACACATCAGACACAGAAATAGAGAGATCAGACACACACAACAGACAAGAAACAGGAAGACCAGTAACCACAGAGTAAAAAAAGAAAAATGACACAGGGAAAACTGGAGAATTCAAATTTTGGCTTATATTTGTCAGACAACTATAAGAGGAAGTGATTTCAGTCTTAATTCAACATTGCTGCAGCAACTCCAGTACTGACACAGCAAAAAGATTATACACCATTGTTGTTGTTAAAAAAAAAAAAAAAGAAAAAGGTGTTTGGCTATATTGTATTTTTTATTAGCTCTAAGATAATCATGATGTATTATTTAACCTCTCATCACAAATAATGAGACACAGATACCTGTTAGATTAATAATTGCTTTATTTACCTTGGGCTGGGCAGATATCCCTACCTACACTGTCTGAATCACTTCACCATCCATCTTCCAGCTCCTATCCAATGCCATCCTCCTTAACCATCCCATCTTCCATCCATAATCTTTTAAATACTCCATCTGGCCCTTTCCATGCCATTATTAGAGTCCTTCCTTGGCCACATAGTGTTTTTTCCAGGCTAACCCATCCTGGTGTCCTCCTCCTTTCTCTCTTCCCATCCTTTTCTCCTTCCCATGAACCCTGTGTGATTCTCCAAAGCCCAGAGACCATAGGCACACCTATCTCACTTTGCCCTGCCCAAGTATAGACTATTTAATTATTCAGTCAGGTATAATGACTTAGGCAGGTTTACACAGAGGGCCAGTAATCAGCACCAGACCATCCAAAACACAGTGATAAAATAGGCATTATTCTGTAAATGCAGGTGGTTTAACATATACACATTAAAAAGTCTAATATATTGATGAGTTTAAAGAAAAAAAATCACATGATCTTCTCAACAAATTCAGAAAAGGCTGTGACAAAATCCAACATGCCTTCATGAAAAAAGTCCTAGAGACAAGAGGACTAGAGGAAACTTGTCTCAATACATCAAGGGCTATGCACAATAAAACCACAGCTAAAAGTATTCTAAATGAAGACAAATACAAAGTTATATTATTGAAATCGGGAACCAGACAAGGCTGTGCACTATCCTCACTCCTATCCAATGCAGGGTCTGAAATGCCAGCTAAAGCAATAGGGCAAGAGAAGAAAATGAAAAGGAATATAAAAAGGAAAAGAAGTCAACTTACCTCTACTTGCATATGATATTATACATAAGAGATTCTAAAACTTTTACCAAAAAACATCCAGAAGCAATCAACAATTATAGCAAAGTAGCAGCATACAAAATCAACTCAGAAAACCAGTAGCATTTCTATTCAGTAACAACAAACATGCTGAGAAGGAGATCATGGACATGTTCCCATTTATGACATCATCAAAGAAAATGCAGTATCTTGAAATGAACCTAACCAAGGAGCTGAAAGACCTCCACAATGAAAACTTTAAATCTCTGAAGACATAACTTAAGAAAGGTACTAAAATGGAAGGATGTACCATGTTCATGGATTGATAGACTTAATCGTGAAAATGACCAGTCCATCAAAACCTTTTTACAGATTCAATGCAATCTTAATCAAAAGACTCATTTTATTTTTCATAGAAAAAAATTGTAGAATTCATATAGAACCACAAAAGAGCCTAAATCGTTGTGACTGTTTAATACAATTCCTCATTTTGTGGTATTGCCCCAACCATAAAATAATTTTTGTTGCTACTTCATAATGGTAATTTTGTTACTGTTATGAATTATAATGTAAATATCTGATATGCAGGTTATCTGATATGAGAATCTCCCAAGGGGTTGCTACCCACAGGTTAAGAAACACTGTCCTAATAATCAAGACAATTCAGAACACAAAAAACAATGATGTAGGGATTGCCATTCTAAATTTCATGATGTATTACAGAACTATAGTAATAAAAATTATATGTTACTGGCACAAAAGAGCATGTAAGCTAATGAAACAAAACTAATATAATTACAAAACTAATAAAAAGAAAACTAACGTAACTACACATATCTATAGACATCTGATATTCAACAAACATGCCAAAAATTAGACTGGAGAAAAGACATCTTCAACAAATGGTTCCGGGAAGATTGGATGTTCATGTGTGGAATAATGAATTTAGACCTATATCAATCATGCTATACAAAATATAACTCCAAACAGATCAAAGACCTTATCCTGAAACCTGGAACTGCTAGGAGAAAACACACACGACACTCTATGAGATATGAGTGTAGGAAATACTGCTTTCTGAATATTACTCCATTTGTCCAAGAATTAAAGCCAACAATTGACAGGTGAAACCAAAAGGCTTCTGCACATCTAAGGAAACACTCAGTTGAGACCAAGTGAAGAAGAAGCCCGTGGAATGGGAAAGAATCTTGGTAGCTACACATCTGACAGAGAATTAATATCCAGAATATATAAAAATGTCAAAAAACAGAGTCAAGAAAGCAAATAACCCAATAAAAAATGAGCTGTGCTTTCAAACATAGGATTCTCAAAAGAAGAAATGAAAGTGTCCAAGAAATATTTCAAAAAGTGCATCCTTACTAATTAAAGAAATACAAATTAATACAACTTTGAGATTTCATCCTACCCTAATTATAATGGATAATATCAACAAAACAGCTGACAACAAATGCCGCTGAGGTTGTGAGAAAGTGGGAACTCTCCTTCACTGTTAGTAGGATTGCAAGCAGGTATAGCCATTCTGGAAATCAATATGGAGAATTCTCAAAAAGTTAACAGTGAATCTACCAGATGATCCAGAGAGATTGCTCCTTGGCATATGTCCAAGAACTTAATGTCCTTTTCCACAGATACTTACTTAGCCACATTCTTCAACACTGTATCCACAATACCTAGGAAATGGAAACAGCCTAAATATCCTTCAGCTGATATTTGGAGAATGTCAGTGTAGTCCACATTATACTATAGAATACTATTCACCTGTAAAGAAAAATGAAATTTGCAGTAAATGGTTGGAACTAGAAAATATTATACTGAGTAAAGTACCTAAGGCCTAGAAAGACAACTGCCTTGTGTCCTCTCATTTGGGTTCCTAGCTCCAAATCATCAGATGTAAGCATATAGCCTGGAGTAACTAAAGGAACCAAGAAAGCAAAAAGGATCATGATGGTAGTCTAGAAAGGGGAATATCAGAATACAGGAAAAAAAAAAAAACGGGTTCAGAGACTGTGGTAGTTTGAATAAGAATGGTCCCCATAGGCTCATATATTTGAGTGCTTAGTCATCAGGGAGTGGCACTACTTGAAACAGACTAGAGGGTGTGGCCTTGTGGAGGAAGTGTTGTCACTGGGGGTGGGCTTTGATATTTCTAAAGCTCAAGCCAGGCCCAGTGTCTCTCTCCTTCTGCTGCCTGTGAATCCAGATTTCAGCTATTTCTCCAGCATCATGTCTGCCTGTGGGCTGCCATGCTTCCCGCTGTGATGATAATGGACTAACTCTTTGAAATTGTAAACAAGTCCCAATTAAATGCTCTTATAAGAGTTGCCTTGGTCATGGTGTCCCTTCACACCATGGAACACTGACTAGGACAGGGATTAATTCTGGAGTCCTTAGGGAAGACAATACAGAAAGAGAGGGGAAAATGAGTGATAAATAAAACTAAGGATACTTGAAAATTTTCAATACAGGAAATCATTTTATATTTATCTAAAATTACATATAATATGTGCAAGTGTATATGTCTATGTACATAAGGCAATAGTAAAGTGTTAAGAGAAGGAAGCAATAACTATTCCTACCCAACTATAATACTTATGAATCAAAATAATGAACAATAGCAAGATAGTCCTAACGCTGTAATTGTAGTACTTATATCTTAGGGGTAACACCTGCCTTATCAGGCTCGAGGCCCACTTAACAGGAGGAAAATGATACCTGACACTATAAACCTAGCCAAGTACAGGTGACTAGTGATGTCATGGAGCTTGGATAAAGTACTACCACCACTTTGTTAAACCAGAACAATTCCTAACTGGTCTATAAATGCTTATCATTAAGCCCACAGACAAGTGTAGATCTCACTTCTCCCAAAGAAGTTTCTTTTTTTGCAGCAGAAGTAGACCATTACAGAAGCTGTAACTCATCAAAGTGCAGCAAACAACTGACTGTGGGGTTCCCAGCCCAGTAGATCCACGAACAACACAACGACACCCAAGAGGCATGGAAAGGGTAGAGCCAGTATGGAAATCAATGTGCATCCACCAAACCACTCTGGAGTATTTACTAAATCCAAGTTAGTAACACAGTACAGAGATGCTTGCTTGTTAATTCACAACTATTCACAACAGCCTATAGTGGAGGTTTTGGTTTCTTTAAAAACTCAGTTATGCTATGTAAGCAGGGTTTTTTTTTTAATCCCAGGTGTGGGATATAGGGCTGCCTTAGTTTGTAGACAGCTGATAATTGCCTTGTGTGACTGGGAGAGGGGAGTGGTCTTTGCTAGCTGGAGTTGGGGAATTCGGATGACTCTGGGAGAGTATAAATATGAGAGCCCAGAGACATGAACCTGGGAGTGGCAGCTTGGAGGAGATGGACAGAGAGAACACTTTGATAATGCTTCAAAGAAAGAAGACTGCTTGCCGCATTTGCTGGTTTGCTGTTGCTGGACTGAGGTTGGTATTTTTCCAAAGAACATGAAGACCCTAACCAGCCCGAACTAAGTCTAAAGAGGGCTACGTCCCCTTTCCATTCTCTAACCTTTCTCTCCTATCGAAGGTTGGAGGTTGGAAGGGAGGTAGAGGCTTTAGAATGCCCAAATAAAGTAGAGCTTAAAAATAGCACTTGCAACAGCCCAACTACATACCCACGCTGGGTACCCAGACAGAGGAGAAGAATAGATAAAAGAAATGTGGAGTAAGGTTCTTCCCTAGGGTCCTCCTCATTGTTTAGCTTTTTTAAGACTATAGATTTTAGTATGTTTATCCTTTATTATATGGTTAATATCCACTTATAAGTGAGTATATACCATGTGTGTCTTTCTGTTTCTGGGATACCTCACTCAGGATGATCTTTTCTACTTCCCACCATCTGCCTGCAAATTTGGTGATTTTCTTATTTTTAATAGGTAAGTAGTATTCCCTTGTGTAGATATACTACAATTTCTGTATCTATTCCTCTGCTGAGGGACATCTAGGTTGTTTCCAGATTCTGGCTATTACAAATAAAGCTGCTATGAACATAATTGAGCAAATGTCCTTATTGAATGGTGGAACATCTTTAGGGTATATACCCAGGAGTGGTATAGCTGGATTTTTTTTTTTTTTTATAGCTGGATCTTGAGGTAGCACTATTTCTAATTTTCTGAGAAAGTGCCAAAGTGGTTTGATTGATTTCCAAAATGGTTGTACAAGTTTACATTCCCACCAGCAATGGAGGAATATTCCTCTTTCTCCACATCCTTGCCAGCATGTGCTGTCACTTGAGTTTTTTATTTTAGCCATTATAATGGGTGTAAGAAGGGCAAACAGGAGAGACATTGGAAGTAGAAGACAGGAAACAGGACAGGAGCCTTTCACAGGGGGCCTCTGAAAGACTCTACCCATCAGGGTATCGAAGCAGATGCTGTGACTCATAGTCAAACTTTGGGCAGAGTGCAGGGAATCTTATGGAAAACAGGGAGATAGAAAGACCTGAAGGGGACAGGAGCTCCTCAAGGAGAACCACAGAGCCAAAAAAACCAAAAAAACAAAAAACAAAAAACAAAACAACAACAACAACAACAAAAAAACTGGGCTCAGGACTTCCTATAGACACTGATGAATCAACCATGGACCATACATGGAGACGACCTAGACTCCCTCCTCAGATGTAGCCCATGGGCAGCTCGGTCTCCATGTGGGTTCCCTAGTAAGGAAAGCAGAGACTGTCTCTGATATGGACTCAGTTACTGGCTCTTTGATCACCTCCCCCTGGTGAGGTGGCCTAAGTAGGCCACTGAGAAAGAGGATCCAGATAGTCCTGATGAAACCTGATAGGCTAGGGTCAGATAGTAGAGGAGGAGAACCTCCCCTATTGGTGGACTAGGGGAGAGGTGTGGGGGAGGGAGAAGAGGAAAGGAGGGTGAGACCCGGAGGAGATGAGAGAGGGGGCTACAGCTGGCATACAAAGTGAATAAATTGTAGTAAATAATAATAATAAAGAAAAAATTAAAATTAAAAAAAAAAGAAACGTGGTATAGATACACATGGATTTTTTTTTCTAGCCATAAGAAAGAATTAAGTTTGGCCATTTGTAGGAAAATGGATAAAACAAGAGATAATCATATTAAGTGAACTATGTCAATCTCAGAAACACAGATACTGTGGTTTTTCCTCATTTGAAGTTCCTAGATTTTACATAAATACATAAAATCATATATACACATATGACATGGAAGTAGAAATGAAACTTCCCAGGGAATAAAGGGGACCAGAGGCGGGGGGTTAAGGAAGGGTAGAGGAGTATTGGGGGGATACATTCAACATACAATACACATGTGTATGAAAACTTAAGAATATAAATAAATAACGTTTTTGCCTACATACACATTAACATATCTTCCTTATCCATGGTTTCACTTTATATGATTTCAGTTATTTTAGGTCATAGCTAACTTTTGTAACATGAACTGAAAAACTGTATAAATTGATATAATTTATAAGTTTTCAGTGGCTCACTGTTAGGAAGGCTACCAAGATGGCAATAGGTGACTAATGAATATAAAGCATGTCCGAAAATGGGCAAAGGGTCATTCAAGTCCTGGGTGGGGCGGCAGGAGGTTTCGAATTATTGCTTCCAAGGGTCAATGGAGCAGGCCAGTAAGCAGTCTAACACTGTATCAGAATGCCTGACATTATGTAAGCATTGAGCCGTCACAAAAAGGGCAAATATGGTACAGTAATATACTCTGAGGGAAAAAAAAAAAGATCGGTTAACTTTTGCTTCACTGTAATTTTTAACTAGGCTCTTAATTAACATGTTGTTATCGATATCTCATTGTGTTAATTTCTTACTGAAGATGTAAAGAAAATGTATACCAGGCTGGATGCTCTGTGGTTTAGTTATCCATTGGAGGTCTTGAAAAATATCTCTTATAGATAAGAGGTGTGTGTGTGTGTGTGTGTGTGTGTGTGTGTGTGTGTGTGTGTGTGTAATGGGCATTGACTCAATCAAATAAGTGTTTTCAAGCAGTACGAATTCTCTCTAGCTTGGTGTTTCTCTCCCACTTGTTTTGCCTTTGCTTTGCATGGGAGCTGATATTTGATCCTTGGACCAGGTAGGTGGATCTAGATGAGAGCTCTCTACTGAAGAGCTCAGTTGTGGGAGTGCTTTGAACCCCTGGGCAGAGTTTGTGAGGCTCTGAGGCAGCATCTGCCAGAGAGGAGCAAAGGAGAAGTAGAGGTGAGCCCAGAGGAGGCTTCTTTGCCTTCTGGTGTGAGCAGTTCTTTTAAGTGCCACAATTCAGCACAAGACAAGTGACAATGAGTACCTAGCAGCTGGGCTGAGATTGATAGTGAACGTGTTTGAGAATTAACACTTGTCAGTTACGACCTTTGATAAGCCCTTCCGTTTCCCAACATCACCTTCATTTTCCGCTCATTTCTTCTGAAGCTGTCATGCAATACAGCAAGCTTTATCCACAAAACTAAGATTTAAAAAAAAATTGCATAAAAGATATCTGGATCATTTCCTCAACTGATATATACTCACTCCAACAAATCTCCCCTCACATGAGAATAAAAACTTTAAGCATGTTAATGTCTATTTGTACGTGTTTCTATGTCTGTGATGGTTATGTGTGTGTGAGAGAGAGTGTGTGTATGTGTATGGTCATGTGGAGGCTGAGGTCAACAGAGAGCATCTCAGTCATTCTCCACCTTTTTTTTTTTTTTTTTTTTTTTTTTTGAGACAGGGTCTTGTGCTGAAGGTGGAACTCACTGATTGGCTAGACTGGCTGGCCCATGAGCTCCAGGGATCTCTCTGCTGCCCAGGGATGGATGTCACAGCTATGCACAGCTATCCCTAGTCTTTAAGTGGTGTTTAGGTATCCAGACTCAGGTCCACATGTGTGTGAGGCTGAGACACTATATCAATTTAGACATATCTCCAATCCGATAATATCTGTTTTATAACATATATTTGAAAAACACTTTTATAGACATAAACTCACGCATATAAAAGGCTGTCAAGGCAGGCAAAGTGCTAATATGATAGAAAAGAAGTCAGGATGGTGAGAAATCAGCAGTAGGTAGAAAATAGAAAAAAGCTGTGGTCACAGGACAGAGGGACTAAAGTCAGAAGGAGAAGGCGTGGGTTGTGTTGACTTGCTTTGGCTCAGGTGATGTCTCATCTAGACATAAATATCAGAAGGCTGGTAAACTCCAGAAAGTGGCCAAATTCAGGGAGAGATGAAGGAGGAGTGAGGGGCAGGAGAAAGAAGGAAGGTATGAAAAGAGGGAGAGTGGGTGAAGGGAGAGGGAAGAAATCCTAGCATTAGCTGTGGCAAGCTCTGGTCTCTGTGGAATGCTTACCGACACCAAGAAAGAAAACTTTGCCTAGGTACTTTTTTCTCATGTTACCGTAGGAACCACACAGAATTCACCCTTCTAGAAACCTGACCAGGCACCAGCTTAGACAACTGGAGAGTTGGTTCCTAATGATCATGCTCAATTTTCATTTCTTTCCTTTCTGGATTTGGAGACTGAAGCAAAGGCCTTGTAGATGCCACGCCAAGCATAAGCTCTCCCACTGAGCCACACTTCCTGTCCCTCCAAAGTGACTTATTCAAGGCGGATTGTCAGCCAGACAGTCTACTTTCAAGCTCTGGATCCACCTCCAGGGAGGCCCTAAGTAGCCCCTGAATGCCACAAACTCCTAGAGTAGCTTATATCTTTCTTGGTAGGCCAAGAAAGATGTTTCTGGTGGATGGAATGATTTATGGATCAAGGCTCCTGCCACCTGAGGCTCCATCCCCAGGGCCGCTTGTAGTCCATATGCAACAGGCAGAAAGAAGGTAAACATGTAATGGGCACTTCTGAAGTTTTATCTCATCTTCTAGCACTGTTCCTTGGGGTACTCCCTACAGCTTACCATAAGAAAGGCTGGGAAAGGCCTCTCAGCGGTGCATCCAGGAATACAAAACAGATCCTGTATGAACCGCCTGCCAAGTTAGATGGATTTCCTTGAGAGTGGTTTTTTGGCGTCTTTCTGTCTCGTTTCCTCAACTATAAAAGGCAGCTTTTGGACTGTGAGTATACCTCAGTGGTAGAGTGCTTGTCTGCATGTGTGAGGTCCTGGGTTCACTCTGTAGCACTGGGTAGAAGAAAGAGAACACTAACAGTGCTACCTGACTCAAAGCGTTCTCCAAGGACCGTATGGGAAACACGGAAGATTCTTGAACAGTGTCAGGGTCTCAGGGAACCATCCATAGATGCTGGCCATTAGCACTGCTATCATCCTTGTCCTTGCTTTTCTCGTCATCATGATTATCTGAAAGTCAAGTAGCAGGGACATCATCTACGTCCTTTGAGTCGGAGTCCAGAGAGAGCTTACCCTACTTTCCCACAAGGCTGCTACCTTCATCTGAAGCAGCTACGTGGAATGACTCCATCTTCAGCTTTCCTCCCAAACTACTAATGTTTCTCTAAAAAGCAGAAATGATAAAATCTGCTTAGGCTCAGAGCAAGCAATGGCTGGGCTAATGGAAGAATATGAAAGGCTTAATTTCACATTATAGTCCAGGCTTATCTTACATTAAAATTCTTCATTTCAATGAAAGCATAAAAAGTCCATGCTGAGCAAACTTTCAACGGAAAGGTCATCAGCCCCTAAACCTATACACAGAGGGAGAATAAGCACATTTAATTATTTCAGAGAGCCTCCTCATATCTCTCCCTTCATATGTATGTATTAGGCACACACTGAAACAGAATGTTTTCTTGATGACTCCTTTCCCTTCTATCCCTTTGGCTAAAGCAGACATTATCATTTTAGTTTAAGTAAATTATGTTTTATTTGCTTGACTATTGAGAAGAATTTTGGGAAATGGAATTTTCCTTCAGTGAATAAGCCACACATTTTCAATCAGGTAAATAAAAATGGAAGGGCAAATATCAGTCAAGAACTGTAAGGTTTCACTCACTCTTCTCAAGCTATTTGACCACCTAATGCTGCTATTTGTCTGCTTAATAAACTGGGGCTTTATCGTAAATGTGCTGTGATCATTCTTCAGCTCCCAGACTGCCTGTGGGCCTGCCTGGCTAGCTGCACCCCTTTATTATACTGACTCATTTATCAGACCGGAGAATCTTCAGGGCAGCTGATCCAGCCCAGAAGGACATGTAAGTGAGTTAGAGGCATTAATCTGTTCTCACCCAGACAGACAGCATTAACCAAGTAGACTTTAAAGCAACATAATCTAGTCACCTCATCCACTTCCAAAGTCAGAAAATAATGGAAAGTCTGCGACAGCCCACAAACTAGGCCACCCCTGTGCTCAGGAATTTCAAGTGTTCTCTAAAGGAAAGAATGCTGTGAAGTTTGGGTCTGGAAAGCCTCCTGGACACTTCTGAGTGCACCGCCCCTGATTGGGTGACACTAGAGGTCCCCCAGGGGCATGTGAGGAGGTTCAGGAAGATTAACCTGCAGGAGCTGCGGTGTGTCTGCCAACATCTGCCTCTCACTCCTGATAGTAGCTGACTGTGGCTGTGTCGACCGCTGCCCGGGGAGATTACGTTTCCCAGATGCCCCTGCATGTTGATGTGGTCTTGGAAGTTTTATAGGCACAATGTGAGCAAACATGATTCCCGCCACCTTCAGGAGCAATGTGAACAAAAGCAATGCCTGCCACCTTTGGGTCTGGAATCAAAGACATCAAGAGGAAGGCCCCACCTTCACTCCCGGTTCCTAAAGGCCAGAACCTAAATGTGACAGCCCTAACTATGACAACACAGAAGATGGGAACACCTTAGGGTCTCACTACTCCAGGATCCATCTGGGAAACATTAGAACTCCACAATCAAGAAGTCCTACTCAGGACCTACTAAAACAATCTGTGTCTTTAACTAGGTCCTTCATGGGATCCAGCGTATATTAAATTTTGAGGCACTTTGGCCAGAGGGCAGCAGAGGTGAGATCTGGCATGACCCTGGGTGTCCTTGGGAGCAGAGCCACGCCACTGACCTGTAATGCTCACTCTGGAACTGAATGCATGAGAAAGGGCACTGACTTTATGCTTGCAGCCACTGTAGATAGAATGCCGTTGCTGCTGGTGCTTGGATTTATGTGCAACCAAGCAGTGTGGCACAATTCACAGTGTCTCGCTTATCAAAGCACACTTTCAGCTTTCTCATTGGGAAGCTCCTACCCCACAGCTAACCAGTCTGAAAAAGCTGTCACGGATCTTCAGTCAGAACAGTTTGAGGATCTACCACCTGTACCTGCAAGACCTGAGGGTAGTTCCTACTCTTAGGAGGATTCTAGAAGGTTCAGCTATCGGAGGTCATTGGTAAGGTAAGGGGCGGGGCTGGGAAGGGGAAGAGAGTTTCTAATGAGTACATGCTTGACTTCAGGCTAGAGAGCTAGAGGGGCTGAAATAACTGAGGATCAGTTGACGTGGGCAGAATGTACCAGGCCTTCCTGGCTGCTGCAACGAGCTTCAGGTTGCATTCCCCAGACCTCTCAGGCAGCAGCCATCGTTATGGTTCACTGGCCTCATCAGAGCCCTGCCAACCGTGCCCTGCCCCAGAGCTGTTTTAAGGTCAGCATCTATTCTCTGAAGGAAATTGTCCTTCCCTGGGCAATCTCTAGTATCATTTTACATTCTAAAATGATTCTTCTCAAAAGCTTAGTTACTGGGGAGATGCGTGAGCTAGTCCATCAGACATCTGCAGACACATTCCCTTCTACTCTCCTCACCTAGGCCTGTCCATGTAGCCTATTCTCTGTCTCTACCACATAGAACATTGCCATTCCAAAAGAATACTACCTTTTCTGTCTTCCTGTTTTGTTTCTTGTTCTTTTTAACACATGCCTTTTCCTTATGCGTTAGTCAAATTTTTTTTTTTTCTGTCCCACAAGCTGACAAACAACTCAGCTTCCTCTGCTTCTGCTCCTCCTTACTCCTCTTCTCCCTCAGCCCTAAAAGTGTCTACTGGGTCTGCAGGAATCTAGTTCACCAGGGCTTCCTTTGTGTGATAAACTGGATCCAAGAGGACCTGGAACCTCAACTCCATCCTGCCCCGTTAGTCAAATTTTTACTGTCGAACACATAATTTTTTTTTTGGAACCTCACTTGATGACATTTTTTTGTCTTACACACGAATTTTCCTTCAGTGTTCCCTTAGCAAACCTTACTGCCTAGATTCTGGCTCTGAACACCATTCTGTCAAGATGAGATGAGGTTCCCACAGACGTGCCAGTTTCTGCCCTAGGGCCAGAGATGTACAAGATCCCTTACCCTGTCAGAAAGCAAAGGTGCTCTCCAAGACATGTAACATCATGTCAGTGACAGACATGGATGGCTCCTGATGGCGATGCAGAGAACAAAGCAAATACTTATTATGAAGAAAGATTTATGTGCAAGATAGATCTCAGTGGAGTGAAATCAATTAAGCTTTTACAAGTCATGGGTTTAGCCAGGTGTGATCGCACACTCTGAAAGGTAGAGTCAGGTGGATCTCTGAGTTTGAAGCCAGCCTGGTCTACAAGTGAGTCCAGGACAGCCAAGGCTATGCAGAGAAAGCCTGTCTTGAGAAAACAAACAAAAAAATGTGGATTTTGTGTGTGTGTGTGTATGTGTGTGTGTGTGTGTTGCATGTTTGCTGAATGGAGCTGAAAGCATCTTTCCTCAGGCACTGTCCCCTTTGGCTTTTGAGACAAGGTCTCTTATTAGCCTGAGGCTCACTGATTTGGCTCGACCGGCTGGCCAACGAGCCCTAAATATCTTTCTGTCTCTGCCTCCCCAATGTTATGATTATGAATGTGTGCCACCATGCTGCTTTTTGTTTTTTAATGTGGGTTCTAGGGTTTCAAAGTTGGGTCCTTATTCATGTACAGCAAGTACTTTACTGAGCGGGCCATCCCCTGAGCCCCGAATCCATGAGTTTGTGATACCCAACTCCCGGTAAGACAGAAGCATCCTTATTGACCAGCCTCTAAAGATCAAAGGCAGCAACTTGCTATTCTTTTAAAAATTGATCTCTGATGGTTTTATCTTCTGCAAACTGATTTATGAATCAACTTTTAATCTTCAAATGTTTCAAATGACAAAAGAGGTTATAGGAGGAAAAGTCAACAGTTACTCTGTTCTTCCTTTTGTGAATTATAGCTCAAAGCATATAAAGTGTAGCACATATACTATGCAAAGGCATAGTTCCTGGGCCTTGGCCACTTACCTAGTGGGCATCTGCCGCTATCCTCCTGACCATTCTGCTTTCCTAATGTGAGCAACCATCTTGGACTTCTGAGGTAAGGTTTCACTGAGCTGACATGCCTGACATGCTGGTCCTTCAGCTGCCCAAATCCAACCTGACAGGTGAGCACAAGGGTTGTGGCTCCATTCATTTGCTCGGGGTGCAGATGAAGCCTCAGAGCAAAGGGGCTGCTGTCTCAGGGTCTTCCCTGGGCAATCTCTAGTCAACCTTGGAAGAGAGTAGACAATGCCCCTCCAGGTAACTTTTATCAGCAGAACAGCACGTAGGCTTGCCTCTTCATTGCCTATGAACATTTCAAAAGTGTCCGGACTCAGGAAGGCCTTACAACAAGCCAGTATTCCTATGAGGTAGTGCCATCTCAGCCCCTCTCTGCTTCATTTCCCTCTTCCTCTTCTGCGGTTCCTATAATGCTCGGCCCCTTGAGATCTCAGCCCATTAAACCGCACTCAGACTTTGGGATGAGGAAACTTAGGCAAATAAACAAATGCTTGCAGCAGCAAATTGTCAAAGCATTTCAGTTAATATGTGACAAGATTTTAGAGCTAGCTTAAACTAGAGCTAAGTAGGTATAACCCCTCCGAATGGCACATATAGGAACAATATCTACATCCTGGTTTCTGGGCTGGGCAGAAAGTTTTTTCTTTCTCCTTTCCATCCCACTTACTTGCACCAAACACACCCACTGTCTCTAGGTAATTACCAAAGACAGGTGACAGAACAGACGAATGTGTTTGTACACGGGTAAATATACACACTATATTGTTATGCGTCTCACATAATGCTAATTAAAATTTGCGTTGACTGGGTCTAGAAATCCTTCTTTGTTTTCCCTTCTCCTCCCACAGAACCCACAAAGCAAGATACTGCAGCTCATGGGTGGAATCTCAGGTGAAATTACGAACTAACTGGGAAGAGTTGCTCCAGTGACTGTCATCATTTGCTTCGTTCTTCCAGGACATAAGGATTGGGTTTTTATTAGCAATAACAAAAAGCTGCCTCTCAGAATTTCACAGCATCACAGCCCCAAAGCATAATGATCAGTAGAATTAATAGATGGTTTCTTAGTGCATGAAACAATTATTGAATGTAGGAATTCAATTTTGCTAGAAGAGCCATGAAGAATCTGCATGTACGTCAACACAGGTCAGCACAAGGGTTAGTGGGTTTTCATGCTGACATACGCATTATCAGAATCCAAGGCAGGACAAAGAACCAAGGCATGGCCTCTTAGAGAATAACTATATCCTGGGCTTTCCACGAAGAATTGACCTCTAGTGGTTAAGCAAGCTCTCATGCATCCACTGCTCACAGGAGCTCAGGGTTGTCCCAGAATGCTTGCTTTTGGGGAAGCACTTTCGCCATAATGAGGCTCCAGGAAGTGTATCAGGTCACTGAGGGCTGTCCACAAAGACCCAGTGTCTCTGAGCCAGCCCTAGCTGACCGAGTTGCAGGAGGGCTACTATGAGCACAGTGGCCTCAGAAGAAGTACAACTGACGAAGAGAAAGAATGGCTTTGTCATGTGACGCCGGGGGTCAAGGTCTGTCCTAACAGACCGTTTGGCCCAGTTTGTAATCACTATTGGAGATTAGTGCTCACAGATAGCATCTTCCTTCTTTATTGTTGACTGTCTGGTTTCCGCTGCGAATTCCTTCATTTGGAATTTTTCTGGCTATGTGGTGGTAGGGATGGAATGTAGGGCCCCGTGTTAAGCAAATGCTATACAGCTGAGCTATAGCCCAGACTCAACTGCACTTTCTCTTCTTTTCTCTTGATTATCATATTTTGTAAATGTAATCCCAGTGCCTGGCTATCAGAGTTTATGTTCAATACCTAAGTTAAGAACACGAAATGGAAAAAAAAAATCACCAATCTACTCTCCTTGTCAGTGCAGCTTAACTAAGTATATAAGAAAATGGTTAAATCTATGACATCGCCCTGGTATTTCTTACAAATGAGAAGAAACCAATAAGGAAGTGTTGTCTGGAGGCTTCCTACAGACTGTAGGTCAAGTGTGTACCTATATGTCTGGCAGATCCTAAAGATGTTAATGTAATAACATGACAACAGTTCTGTAAAACGAGTGATAATTTCTTTTTAAGTGCGTGTGTGTGTGTGTGTGTGTGTGTGTGTGTGTGTGTGTGTGTGTGTGATTGCACTTGTGTCCAGAGGCCGGAAAAGCCTATCAGACCCCTCTGAGCGGTGGTCACAGGCAGTTATAGGATTGCAGGTTGCTCAGTGTGTGCTGGGATCTAGACTCAGGCCCATGATTTATGATTTATTATACATCATGGTCTTTTAACCCCTGAGTCATTTCTCCAGCCCTGAAGAGCAACTTCTTGCTGGAAGTGTTAACACAATAAAAAAAAATTTTTTTAATATTTTTATTAGTTTACTTATTTTTACGTGTAGAAGTATTTTGCTTACATTTCTGTCCCCCCACCCCAGAGACCAGAGTGGGTGCTGAATTCCCCAGGACCGATCATACAGGCAGCTGTGAGCTTGTATGAGTGCTGAGGACTGAACCGGAGTCCTGTCTACGAGCATGTAGTCCTCCTAGTGGCTGAGCCATCATTCCATTCCCAAGAACACGTTTTTAGCTGGTACTGTAAAAACCACTGCAATCCATGAGATTTTGAGTTGTTTTAATGAAACAAGTAGATGGAGGGATAAAGGTTTCAAGTCAACTTTAAGGAATAATTTTATAAACATTAAAATGTACCCAAAGATACATTCTGATGAGACAAACAAACATATCCATATGACCAACACCTCAGCATTTCCATTACATACAGGAGATTGCCTGTGGCCATCAATGTTATTAATGCGTATTAGTTGCAGAACTGTTTCTCTGTGACATTTTACATAGGTATATCATGCATCAATCATATTCGTTCTCCCTCATACTATCATACTCTCTCCTCTCTCTCCTTCCTTTGTCCTTTCACCTGTCCTTAACTGTACCATTGCTCTTTTTAAGTTAACTTTCAAAAATCCCATGTTCCATATATGATAAGGCATGCAATGCTTGTCTTTCTGTGTCTGGTGTATTTCTTTTCACATGATGATCTCTAGTTGCACACATTTTCCTGAAAATTACATCATTTTTCTTCTTTACTGCTGAATATTAATTACCCCATTGTATATCAATACCACACTTTTTCTATTCATCTGCTCACAGACCCTGACACGATTGCATACGATAGCTACTTGTCACAAGTAAACATGGCTGAGGAAGTATTTATCTCTAGTATATGCTTCACTGACTTTAAAGCCTTTTCCCTCACCCTATGCAAAAGTCAATTTAAAAGAACATATCCAAGACCTTAATAGAAGACCTAAAACTTTGAAACACTGGGATAAAATTCAGGAGAAACACTTCACTATATGAGCACAGGCAATGAGATCCGGGATAGAACTCTAACAGCTGTGGAAATAAAAGGAGGAACTAAGAAATGAGATGGCATCACATTGCGTCAAATCAAAAGGCTTCTAAGAAGCAAAGAAAATAAAGTGGAGGGAAATCAGCAATTAAGCTGAGGATTGCCATCCACGATACATAATATAATGAACTCACAAATGTTAACAACAACAAAAATATGTATCCTAACTAAGATATGAGCAAATGATCTAAACAGACACTTCTCAAATGTACAAATATCCTATAAATATGTGAAAAAGCCCAAATCTTCAGCCATCCAAGAAATGGCACTTGAAACCACAATAAGTTTCCACTCGTTTGAATCATAATCACTATTAGCAAAAATAAAATTGAGCTTCATTCATCTCCTCCCTATCCTACAGAATCAGCCCCTTGGCATGACCGCCTAATTTTTCTGGGTAGCCCCTTTCAGCCTTTCCTTCTAGCACATATCCAGTTCTTTCTGACTCCAACAATCGGCAGATTCTCTCTATCAGGGACCCAAGACTGCCATTCTAGGCTGGGACTAAGATAGGGGACCTTCTTCCTGTCTTCCTGTCCTTCTTCCTGTCCTCCATTCTGGTCTCTTCAGACTAACCCTTAATGTTGTTGGAGTTTGCCTGCTTGAGCCTCTCCTCAGCCTTTTGGTGTGGACCAAAGGCACCATAGTTCTTCTCCTCTCTCAGCCCTGTGCTTTTAGCTCTTTTGAGACTTCCTGTTGACCCACTGACTAGCTCTCTATCAGGGTCCCTACCCCCTACTATGCTTGACTGGGACTCTAGACTGCTCTCTAAAGGGGCTCCACAGCATGACACTTGGATGGGACTCAAAGACCTCACAGCTGCCACACTTGGCTACAAACCAGATTAGGAAAAGGCAACCAAAGAATGAAATGCTTATCCAACAAAAAGATCAGATATCAACACCAAGAAATACCGCAAACATCCTAACTCACATTGCCAAGATCCTTGCACAAAACACAAACACAAACAACCAAGACAATATACTTCTCCTGTTGAAGCCAGAAACCCTACTGTGTTAGGTCCTGAGGAAGGCAATTTAGCCAAAGCACAAGACAAAGACTTCAAAATTAAGTATGTTCAAAGTCCTTAAAGAAGAGATGAATAAATGCCTAAATGAAGACTGTGAAAACACAAATAGCTGAATAAAATAATGAAAACGATTCAAGATGTAAAAGTAAAATTTAAGAAAGAAATAGGCTCAATAAAGAAAACACAGACAAATAAGGCTGAAAATGAAGAAACTCAGGTTGTCAAACATAAATCTCAGAGGTAAGATTCATCAATCACTAAATGTTCTGAACAAAGAATATTAAAATCTTCAAGGGGAAAATATCAAGTAGCATATAAAGGTAGGCTTAACACCTTACTTTACAACAGGGACTCTGAAAGCCAGAAGGGGCTTGGAAGAATGTTTTACAAGATTTAAGCGACCACAGATGCCAGGACAGACTACTATTTCCAATAAAAATATCAGTCACATTTGATGGAGAGAGAGAAACATTTGAAAATAAAAACAAATTTGAGGATTTATATCCACAAATCAAGATCTACAGAAGGCACTAGAATGAAAACTTTGGTATAAAGGGAACATTAGCTACATCCAAGAGAACAAAAGAAGTGAATAATCCCAGAACAGTTACTCAAAAGAAAGGGTGAAACCCACATTACAACAACAAAATAGCAGGAATTAATAAACAATGCTTATTAATAACTCAATATTAATGGTCTCAACTTCTCAATAAAAAGACACATACTAACAGATTCGATTAGAAAACAGGATCTAGCTTTCTGCTGAATCCAAGAAATACACTCACTACCAAGGACAGACACCACTTGGAGTAAAAATATGTAAAAAAGGTATTTCATGAAAATTAGCTCAGGAATCAAGCACGTGTTTAAAATCTGACAAAATAGATTTCAAACCAAAATGAACCTGAAGAGATAGAAAAGGATTATACATACTCATTAATGAAAAACACACCAAGAAGATATTGTAATTCATTTATGCCCAAAACACAAGTGTACCCAAGTTTATAAATGAAACACCATTATAATTGAAATCACATATTGATACTAGCACAGTCGGACTGGACAAGCTCAGTACTCCACTTTTCATAATAAACAGGTCATCCAGACAAAAACTACATGGTAGAGTTAAAAGTATCACAAATCAAGTGGGTTTAACAGAAATTTACAGAGCATTCCATCCAAACACTAAAGCACGCGTTTTCTTCATAGCAGCCCATAGAACTTTTTTCACAGTTGACCACATATTAGGACACAAAGCAAGTCTCAACAGATACATTTTTTTAAGTTGAAATATAACCCCCTGCATCCTCCCCTACTACCATGAATTAAAGCTGAATATAAAAAACAACAGAAAGTATATAAACTCATGAAAGCTGAACAACTCATTTTTGAATGAAAATTTGGTCAAATCAGAAATTAAGAAGAAAATTAAAAACTACTTAGAACTGAGTGAAAATGAAAACAGCACACCTTTTAAGCAATGAAGGCAATTCTAGGAAGCAAGCTCATAGCACTAAGAATGCACATTAAAAAAGTAGAAAAGGCTCATGTTAATGACTTAATGACACACTTGAAAGTTTTAGAAAAACAAAAAAAAATATCCAAAAAGATTAAACAGAAAAAAATAAACTCAAAAACAAAACACAATACAAACAATCAATTAAACTAAGAGTTGATTCTTCCAGAAAATCAGCAAGATTAACAGCCTTTAGCTCAAAGGCTAAAGATGGATATATAACCAAAAGATAAAGATATTAAATCAAATTAATAAAGTTAGAGATTAAAAGAGAGAAATTATAATGGCTCAAGGAAATTCAGAAAAATCATAAGGACGTACTTTAAAAATTTGTATTCTACGATCTAGAAAGTCTAAAAAAATAAATGAAATTATTGATATATATGACCAATAAAAGTTAAATCAACATAAAATAAACAATTTAAACAGACCCATAACCCTTAGCAAAATAGAAGAAGTAATTAAAATATCTTAACAGAAACAAAAACCCCAGGGCCAGATGAATTCAATATAGAATTCTAGGAGAACTTCAAAGAAGCAATACTTCTCAAAAATTCTCCAAAACAGAAATGAAAAAAACTGTTTTCTTATTCTTTTTCACAAAGCCAATACTGCCTTGATACAAAATCTACATAAAGATTCAATAAAAAATTAAAATACCTATTAACACAGATGTAAACATTCTCAACAAAATCCTTGCAAACCAAATTCAAGAGCACATAAGAATATCATCTGCCATGATCTAATTGGCTTTATCTGAGAGATTCTGGGATAGTTCAACAAACATAAATCTATAAATTTAATCTACCACATAGCAGACTGAAAGACAAAATCATATGATTATCTCATTAGATATAGAAAAGCCTTTGGCAAAATCCAACATCCTTTCATGATAAGAATCCCGGAGAGACTATAAATACATGGCACATACCTCAACATTACAAAGATGTTTTAGAGCAAGCCCACAATCAACATCAACCTAAATGGAGAGAAAAATCAAAGTTTTCTCTAAAATCAGAAACAAGACAAGGTTGTTCAGTCTCTCCATATCCATTCAATATAGTACTTGAAGTTTCAGCTAGAGCAGTAAGACAACTAAAGGAGATCAAGGTGCTTCAAATAAGAAATGAAGGAGTCAAGTCAAAATATCCCTATTTGCATATCATATGATTATATTCATAAATGGCCCTAAAACGCCATCAGGGAATTTCTACAGCTGATAAACACCTTCAGTAAAGTAGCAAGACACAAAATTAATATGCAAAAGCAACATTCCTATATGCAATTGACAGACTGAGAAAGAAATCAGCGAAACAGTACTTTCACAGTAGTCTCACTACATATGTGTGTGTTGAGATAATATATATAGTGAATATATATATATATATAATGAATATATATATGTAATATATATAATGAATATATATATAGTGAAAACTTGTATAATAATAATAACCTTGAGACACTGAAGAAAAAATTGCAGAAGATATCAAAAGATGGAAAGACCTCCCATGCTCATGGATTAATGGTGTTAATGTTGCGAAAATGGCCATTCTACTAAAAGCAATCTACAGGTTCAATACAATCTCCATCAAATTAGCAACACAATCTTCTAAAAGTTGAAAAATTGATCTTCAACTTCACATTGAAACACACACAGAGGATAGGATAGTTAAAATAACCCTGAATAATAAAAGAACTACAGGAGGTATCACCATCCCAAATTTCAAGTTATATTACAGTTTAGTAATAATAATAATAATTTTTAAAACCCTGCATGGCACTGTCACAAAAACCAGACATATTAATCAATGAAATCAAGTTGAAGATTAAGGTATACTTATACATACCTACTGAGTCCTAATTTTGACATAGAAAACAAAAAATACATAATGAAAAAAATGACAGCATCTTTAACAAATGGTGCTGGTCAAACTGGACGGCCACTTGTAGAAGAAATGAAAATAGATATGTAACTATTTACAAAACTCAGCCTCAAATGGATCAAGGACCTCAACACTGATACCCTGAACCTAATAGAAGAAAAAATAGAAAATATGCTTGAGCTCATTAGCGTGAAAGAGGAGTTCCTAAACAGGACACTGATAGTATAGGCACTAAGACCAACAACTAATAAACAGTACCTCATGAAGCTCAAAATCTTCTGTACAACAAAGGGCACTATATTAGTTAAGATTTATATTGCTTTGATGAAAAAACATGACCAAAACAACATGGGGAGGAAAGGGCTTATTTGGCTTACACTTCCACATTGCAGCTCATCACTGCAGGAAGTCAGGACAGGAACTCAAATGGTGCAGGAATCTGGAGGCAGGGGCTGATTCAGAGGCAATCAAGGACTGCTGCTTACTGGCTTGTTCCCCATGACTTGCTCAGGCTGCTTTGATATAGAACCCAGAACCAACAGCCCAGGGTTGACCCCACCCACAGTGGGCTGGGATTTCCTCCATCAATCACCAATTAAGAAAATGCCTTACACATACCTAAACCCAGTAAAGGCAATATACAGCAAGCCTATAGCCAACATCAAACTCAATGGAGAGAAACTGAAATCAATCTCACTGAAATCAGGAACATGGCAAGCTTGCCCACTCTCTCCATATCTCTTCAATTTAGTACTTGAAGTCTTAGCTAAAACAATAATACAACTAAAGGAGATCAAGTGGATACAAATAGGAATGGAAGAGGTCAAAGTTTCACTATTCACAGATGATATAATAGTATACATGAGCTACCCCAAAAATTCAACCAGAGAACTCCTTCAGCTGATAAATACCTTCAGCAAAGTGTATAGATACAAAATTAACTAAAAAAAAAAAAAAATCAGAAGCCTTCCTGTATACCAAAGACAAAAGGGCTAAGAAAGAAATTAGGGAAACAACACCCTTCAAAATAGCCACTAATAACATAAAGTACCTTGGTATGACTTTACCAAGCAAGTGAAAGACCTACTTGAAAAAAACTTCAAGTCTCTGAAGAAAGAAATTGAAGAAGAAATCAGAAGATGGAAAGATCTCCTGTGCTCATGGATCGGTAGGATTAACATAATGAAAATGGCCATCTTGTCAAAAGCAATCTACAGATTCAATGCAAATCCCATCAGAATACCAACACAATTCTTTACAGACCTTGAGAGAAAAATTCTCAGCTTCATATGGAGAAACAAAACACCCAGAATTTCCAAAACGATCCTATACAACAACAGATCGTCTCCATCCCTGATCTCAAGCTGTACTACAGAGCAATAGTAATAAAAACTGCATGGTACTAGCATAGAAACAAAATGGTGGATCAATGGAACCAAATAGAAGACCCAGAAATAGACCCACACACCTACGAATACTTGATTTTTGACAAACAATCCAAAACCATTCAATGGTAAAAAGACAGCATCTTCAACAAATGGTGCAGATCTAACTGGATGTCTACATGCAAAAAAAATGAAAATAGATCCATATTTATCACTCTGCACAAAACTAAAGTCCAAGTGGATCAAAGACCTCAACATAAAACCAGACACACTAAATTGGTTAGAAGAAAAAGTGGAGAAGAGCCTAGAACTCATTGGCACAGGAGACAGGTTCCTGAACAGAACACCAGCAGCACAGGCTCTAAGATCAACAATCAATAAATGGGACCTCATGAAACTGAAAAGCTTCTGTAAAGCAAAAGACACTGTTGTCAGAACAAAACAACAGCCTACAGACTGGGAAAGGATCTTCACCAACCCAATATCTGACAGATTGCTGATATCCAGAATATAGAAAGAACTAAAGAAGTTAAAAAGCAACAAATCAAACAATCCAATTAAAAAGTGGGGTATGGAGCTAAACAGAATTCTCTGTAGAGGAATATAGAATGGCAGAGAAACACTTAAAGAAATACTCAATGTCCTTAGCCTTCAGAGAGATGTAAATCAAAACGGCTCCGAGATTTCACCTGACACCCATCAGAATGGCTAAGATCAAAGACTAAAAGTGACAACATATTCTGGAGAGGATGTGCAGAAAGAGGAACACTCCTCTACTGCTGGTGGGAATTTAAACTTGTACAACCACTTTGGAAATCAATCTGGTGCTTTCTCAGACAATTAGGAATAGTGCTCCCCCAAGATCCAGCTATACCACTCCTAGGCATATATCCAAAAGATGCTCAAGTAGACAACAAGGACATTTGTTCAACCATGTTCATAGCAGCTTTATTCGTAGTAGCCAGAACCTGGAAACAACCCAGATGTCCCTCAACGGAGAGATGGATACAGAAATTGTGGTACTTTTACACAATGGAATACTACTTAGCAATTAAAAACAAGGAAATCATGAACTTTGCAGCAAAATGGTGGGATCTAGAAAAGATCATCCTGAGTGAGGTATCCCAGGAGCAAAAAGACACACACAGTATATACTCACTTATAAGTGGGTACTAGACATATAAGATAGGATAAATATACTAAAAGCTGTACACCTAAAGAAGAGAAACAAGAAAGAGGACTGGGGTAAGATGATCTATCTTCACTTAGAAAGACCGATGGGTTGGGCATTGGAAATAGGAGAAAACAAGTAACAGAACAGGAGCCTACCACAGAGGGTCTCTGAAAGACTCTACCTAGCAGTATATCAAAGCAGATGCTGAAACTCATAACCAAACCTTCAGCAGAGTTCAGGGAATCATATGAAAGAAGGGAGAGTTAATATGACCTGGAGAGGACAGGAGCTCCACAAGGATCTGGGAACAGGGGTCTTCTATGAGACTGTTTTTCCAACCAAGGACCATGCATGGATATAACCTAGAGCCCCTGCTCGGATGTAGGCCATGGCAGCTAAGTATCAAAGTGGGTTCCCTAGTTAGGGGAATAGGGATTGTCTCTGACATGAACTCAACGGCGGGTTCTTTGACCTCCTCCCCCCTCTGAGGGAGGAGCAGCCTTGCTAGGCCACAGAGGAGGACATTGCAGCCAGTCCTGAAGATACCTGATAAGCTAGGGTCAGGTGGAAGGGAGGAGAACTTAGAGAGGGGCAGGGAGGAGATGTCAGAGGGAGGGTGGGATTGGGAGGGAATGAGGGAGTGGGCTACAGCTGGGATACAAAGTGAATGAACTGTAACTAATACAAAAAAATAAAAATTTAATTAAAAATAAAAGAAAATGCCTTACAGACAGATCTTATGGAGGCATTTTAATTGATTGAGGTTCTCTCCTTTCAGGTAACTTTAGCTTGTGTCAAGTGGACACAAAACTAGCCAGAACACTCTAGAAATTGAGGAAGGCTATAGAAGAATCATTGGCCAAAGGGGCCTCATGTGAACCAGGCTAAACAACTCAGGCTATTATCAAGGCTATTGTTTGCTTCCTACAAACTGGTGGTAAGGCCCTATTGCCAAAGACAAGACTTATATATCTCATAGAACATGAAGAAGGGGAGCTGGTACCTAACTAGAGCCTTCATCCCCTACTGACGAGTATTTATGGTTCTTAAATGTATCCTGTTTGCTCCAAATGGAGAATGATAACCTATAACCCAGCTACAAATCCTGTAATCTTTAACAGTAATCTGCCCACATGATATACAGGTGCAATGGCGGCACAAGCCTTGTGGGGGCAAATAACCATGTTCTGATTGGATTTAAGACTCACTCCACAAGATGGGGGACCTTTGCCTGAAACTACTCAGGTAGCCAAGAACCTAAGACTAGAAAGGCCATGGGCCTAGGGGAAAATGAAACACTATTGTTCTGCTAAAGAAATACAGCAACAAAATGACTCCTAACAATATCCTGCTGTACCTGTAGATCAGTCTCACTCAGAGAAACTTCCTCTTGCAGTAGCTGGGAACTAATGAGACTCACAACTAGATAGTGTCTCCTAGAAACAGGACTGGCGTCTATATGAACTCAGAGATTGTGGCGGCATGCACAGTGCCTGCACACATTCAAGCTAGGTGGGGCCCCAGTGCTGAGAGGGGGACACAACATCCATCCCTAACCAAAAGCTATTTCCAATTGATATCTGCTTGCCAAGGAAAACTTAGCTCTCTCCAATGGTGTCCCACTGGGCACTTTAATCACACTTAAGGATAGGCCTCATGCGCACCAGTAGATTGCCTACACAGAATGAAATGGTACTTTTGTAGACTTTTTGTCTCATATTGCTTTGTCTTACTTACTTTTTCTTTTTATTATGGTTTCCAATTTTCTGTTTTTATGGAGTTGTTGCAGGTGTCTGTGTTTCATTTTTTTATTTTTAATTATGGTTGTATAGTTTATTGCTTGTTTTCTAGAGAAAGGGAGAAAAAGAAAGTGGGTGGGCTTGGGTGGGTGGGGGGGATCTGGAAGGAGTTGGAAGAAGAGAAACGGTGATTAGAATATATTGTATAAAGTTATTTTTAATTAAAAAAAGTAAAAAGAAAAGAAAGTTGTATATGAATGGATGGAACTGGAAACAATCATTCTGAAGATGGTAACCCAAACCCCAAAATAGAAGTACTGCTTGTTCTCTCTTATATGTGAATGTCACCTTTTAAGCTTTACATATGTGTGTTTCAATCCAAATACCCTTGGAGGTTAGGTGGCTATTCAGGGACAAGGAGAAAAATGGTATAGTGTTATAAAAAGATAAAAGGGAAGTTTTAGGAGGACTAATGGGGAGAGGATAGGAGGGCAGGGTAAAGAATGGAATGTGTGAAGGGGCAATTGACACTAAAGGCCTTTTCAAAAGCCAGATTGAAACCGACTACTTTAGACACTTCGTAAATAATATACATATATAAATGGAATCACCAAATAATAGGGAAGAGAGTACCCCCACGAGGCATCCGTGGTGGTTTGGAGAGGATGGCCTCCTTAGGCTCCTATATTTGAATGCTGGTCACCAGAGAATGGAACTCTATGGTAGAATTAGAAAGATTAAGAGGTGTGGTCTGGCTGGAGTAGGTGTGCCCTTGTTGGAGAAAGTGTGCCATTGAGGGTGGGTCCATGCTAGGCCCAGTCCTTCTCTCTCTCTCTCTCCTCTCTCTCTCTCTCTCTCTCTCTCTCTCTCTCTCTCTCTCCTCTCTCTGTCTCTCTGTCTGTCTCTGCCTGTCCTTCTCTCTCTGCTTATGGATCAGATAAGGTTGTAGCTCTCAACTACTTTTTCTGACTTCTAATTGTTTCCCAGCTGGTAGATTTACTCCTACTAACTAGTGTTTGTGGTGTCGCAAGGTATTCTGCATGCTACTGGAAGAGAAACATGATCACCGATCCCACCCAGCTACAAACCCTGCAACTCACAGGTATGCCACTGTGACACACCTGCAAGATATACCAGTCCAGCGGTGGCTTACAGGAGCAACCCACCGCTTTTGATTGGATTTAAGAGCCACTCCTTGAGAATGAACTCATACCAGACACTGTTGAAGTGGCCACGAACCTAAAACTAGATAGGTCATTGGCCTAAGGGAAAAAAAAAAAAAAAACTACCACTATTCTTCTTCTAAAGGGACAATGCATCAAAATGACTCCTAAGGAAATACTCCTATACACATAGATCAGGGCCTTACTTAACCCATAACCCAGAGCCTTCTTTCAATAAATGATAATCAACCAAGAGACCCACAACTGGACAATGTGCAGAGAGCGGGAGGCTTGGAAGCACTCAGTCCTAAAGGATATACCGTCATCAAACCTCTCAAGTCTCAGATATCCGTGTGAGAGAGAAGGCACAAAGACTGTAAGAAGACCAACAACTTCAAAGGAACAGTGTCTTCAAGGCACAGCAGGACTCTAACACATACAAACTCAGAGACCATGCCAGCGCTCACAATGCCTTCATGGCCTCAAGCCAGATGAGGTTCCCGAACTGAGCAAGAAAGGCAAGTAGACACAAGGTCCCAAGCCCTAACCAAGCAACTATTTATAGTTGATACCTGCCAGCAAAATGAAAAGCAGTTCTCCCCACCCCCAGTGGAATGTCACTGTGTACATCAGCCACATACTACAGGGCAATCTCTCTGCTCAGAATTTGGCCAAACAAAATTAACTCAGTGGTGGGGTGTGTGTACCTTCTGTTTTGGCATTGTCTTGTTGGTCTTTTTCCTTTTTAGTTTTGTGAATATTTAGTGGCTTTTGCTTTTGATGACACAAAGTTGGGTAGATAGGGCAGTGTGGAGTATCTGGGAAGAGTTAGAGAATGTGAGAACATGATCAAAATATACTGTATGAAAAAAATAATTCAAATAAAACGTTCACAAAATTTCACACACAAAGGCATACTGGTACGACAGAAGCAGAGATGTTATGGAAGTAACCAGCCACCTTTCTTTATTGGATTTAAGAACTTCTGCATGAAATGGAACTCACCTGACACGGCTGACATGGTTATGAGCCTGAAACTAGACAGGCTTAAGGAAAATCTACTATTTTACATGATACAGTACACCCAAGAACTAAACAAGTTCAACCAGACTAAATCCCAGCACCAGGAGGAGAAAGCAGACAGAAAGTCCCACCCCTAACCAAGAAGCTCTTTGCAACTGCTGTCTGCTGAAAACGGGAAATTCATTTGTCTTCAGTAGAGCATCACCAACCACAATCAAGGACAGGCTGCATGCCCAGAAGTAGCTGGCCAACTGAAAACAGACTCTATGTTTATGTTGTGTGTGTGTGTGTGTGTGTGTGTGTGTGTGTGTGTGTGTGTGTGT
>NW_026592890.1:20869544-20870018 GCF_907164565.1 Psammomys obesus | reverse complement strand
TGTGTGTGTGTGTGTGTGTGTGTGTGTGTGTGTGTGTGTGTGTGTGTTGTGGTTTGAATAGGAATGGCCCTCTTAGCTCATATATTTGAATACTTGGTCATTAAGAATGGTGCTACTTGACAGAGATTAGGAGGTGTGGTCTTGTTGGAGAAAGTGTGTCACTGGGGGTGGGTTTTAGGGCTTCAAATGCTCATTGTCAGGCCCTGTTTCTATCTCTTCTTGCTGCCTGTGGGTTCAGATGCAGAACTCTCAGCCCCTTCTCCAGCACCGCTGTGGTTATCGTTCTGCATGCCCAATGCTGCACTGCCACTGCCAGGCAAGGACCATGTACAGCCAAAGGGTGAAGCGCCAGGGTCGAAGAGCTCAGGGATCCAAGCTCGAGTCAGGCCAAAACAAGGCCCGGCCTGACCCAGTCATGGAATGGCAGGGGAGAGAGGGAGAGAGGGAGAGAGGGAGAGAGGGAGAGAGGGAGAG
>NW_026592890.1:20866091-20869534 GCF_907164565.1 Psammomys obesus | reverse complement strand
GGGAGAGAGGGAGAGAGGGAGAGAGGGAGAGAGGGAGAGAGGGAGAGAGGGAGACAGGGAGACAGGGAGAGATGGAGACAGGGAGACAGGGAGACAGGGAGACAGGGAGAGACGGAGACAGGGAGACAGGGAGACAGGGAGAGAGACAAGGGTGATGTGAGAGAGAGAGAGAGAGAGAGAGAGAGAGAGGCCACACCAGGGCCACTACATTTGCATGTCCCCAAGTGCTTGCTGAACAGGTTCTACTGGGAGAAAGGGAGTTGAACCTGTTTCTTCCCCTAAGGACTAAGTGACATTCCTCAAGTAGGGGTTTTGTGGGGTTCAGGCTCCCTAGATAGGGCAGAGAAGGGGGAGCGCTGCTGGTAAAGACAGTCTGTCATTTTCTACCAAGCTCAGAGGCTATCCAGAAATGCCAGACTTCGACCTTAGCAGCAGGGTTTCATGGCATTTTCCCTCTTTATTTCTTAAAGGAGGCGTGCCATCATAGTCTTCAGCTTCTGTGTTGGGGACTGTTTAATAATGAACCAGAACCTGACCTTAGCAATATTGCTCACTTACCATTTTAAGAATTGGACGAGGCAGGGTGCAAGCATCGAAATAAAACACAGCATTATCGGATAGCTAATGAAGGGTAGGGCTCAGGAACATAAGGGATGAGTGAACCATTCTAACTGCTTAGTGGGTTGACATCTCAAGGGAAAGTTTGCACAGAATTTTTTGAGGGAATTAATAATGATCTCAAAGAATGTGTGATACATCTAAATAGACAAAGCATTTTCCTCAATACTGTGCAAGTCTCTCTCCACCTGTGCGGCACTTTCCTGAGGTCTGTAGGGCTCTCTCCCTTTAGTCATAGCGGCCAGTGAATCCATCCACTGGGGTCTGGAGCCATGCCAGCACTCCCTGGGGCTGACACAGGCCTCCCACAAGAATACGGGAGGAATTAAAGAGCAGAAGTTGTGTGGACATTGCTGGGTCATGTCTAGTGAGGGTCACGTTTTTAATGGCATTGTTGACAGAATTTAGAGCTTGGACTGACTCAGGGGAGAGCATTCATGGGGAGAAGATGTTTTTATTTCTTTTTAAGAGGTCAAAGAGGGGCTGAAGGGTGCTTCTGGGAAGGGAGAGCCAGGGTCAAAGCCAGTTCAGCTTACTCAAAAAGCTCTGGAGGGAAGCGAGAGTTAGTTTTGAGGGAAGGAAAAGGTGGGTTTAAGAGTGTGTATTGAGGTGAGGGAAATTTCTGTTTCAAAAATACATTGGGTGGGCTAAGTTGTATTTTGTGGGGGGCTATTTGAAATCCTAGAGAGGATAGGGAAGGTATTGGTTGTTCTTTAAGTTGGGGGGATGGAAGAATCTCCCCATGCCAGGATGACATCCATGGAATGATATATAATGAGTCCCTGTTCTAAGTGAGGTTTTAATGCAGTGGGCCAAGCCTCCTGGTTGGGCTGTTGGCCATATCTTGAGGGAGAACAATCCACTCATAGCATGAAGCTGGCCCTGCCTTGTTAATGAAGGGTACTGAAAGTGCAAAGCTTCATAGTCTTGAGGGTGGAGAGGGATGGGGGGGAAGCAATCTTTGATATCTATTGCTAACAAAGGAGCATTGGCGGGGATGGCTGAGACGTGGGATGGTCCCCTTTAGAGGGAGTCCCAGATTCGAACGGTTTTATTAATTGCCCTCGTCTTGTACCAGTCTCCATCCCTCTAATTTCTTTTTTAGTGCTCTGTGAACTGTGGGAAAGGCGAATATGTTGTGGTAGAAGTTGCTCGTCTGCTGGTTGTGTGAGGGCTTCAAGTTTCTCGAATGATAGAGGCCACCGTTCAACCCCAGAGGTTCATCTGAGGTCCAATCAAGGCAGGGGGTATTAAATTTAACAAGAGCCCTTGTTAAATTTAGCATGGGTGGCTATTTTGAGGGGGGTTTTCAGGATTCTCTTGGGTATAGTTTTCTTTATAGGTGTTGTCATCTGATTTTGAGGTAGTTTCTTTCAGGTTGGGTGGTAAGCACCTCTAAGGCTTGTAAAATCTCTCTCCCTAGAAGAGAGGAAGCTGTGTGAGCCACTAGGGGGCACATTAAACCAGTAGCTCCATCAGAGTCTTCCCATCTGTAGGCTTGCTTACTGAGAAACACCCAGGAAGAGCCCCCTGTGCCTACAAGTTGACGTCCAGAGTCTAAGGGTCTAGAGGACAATCTGGTGGGACTTCTTGCTGTCTCAAAATTGTCCTGTCTGTTCTCGTGTCAACAAGGCATTCAAATGGCTTGTTATCTATTTTAATGGTTATTTTTGGATGGAAGCCCTCTGAGACGCTAGATACCCTAAGGCCTCTGTGGAATTATTTTCCCTCTTATTTTGGGGACTGAGGGCTGCTCCGTTCTAAGTTTAAAGGCTCTAGCTGGTTCTCATCTTTATCACAAAGGACGAGACAATCTTTTTTCCAGTGAAAACCTCTGACGCTGGCAGCAGATTATCTTAGGGTCATTGGGATCCCTTGATAAGGGAGTCTCCTCTTTGCATTCTTTATTCCAGTAACCTGCTTTTCAACAGTTAAAGCAGACCCTCTTTTTTTTTTTTATGAGGCTGTAAAAGTTTGAATCTGGTTTGAAATTGTCCCTATATCTTGGGTGGCTGCTATTCATCTAACAGAACGTTTCTCCTGGAGACCTTAGCAGGCTAGCTTAGATGCTGAGGTCATGCCCTCCATATGATGTTTTTAAGAAGGAGGTCTCTAGCTGAAGACTCAGCACTCTTTCTTTCTATGTTACTTCTACAAATAAAAGCAGATAAGTTCTCTCCTGGCTCCTGTCGGAGAGAGAAAGCAGGGAGGAGATGGGGCCTTATAAGTCAGAGAGAGGGGATGAATCCCAAACTTGAATCCCGAAGAGACATATCTGGTCAAAACAACTCGCTGCCAATGTCGCCTGCTGTGCTCCTGTGGAAAAGGGTCCCTGACCGAAAATTGCATAGAATCCCCAGTGGTGTCTCCATCCCGATTTCTCATAACTTGAAGACATTTGTCTCTGAACTAGGCTTCCCATTGTTAGCGTAGGCTGCATAGGGAGGAACGACAAATATCTTGCCAATCTTTGGGCATATTTAAGGTGGCAACCCAGCCCTGTAAGAGCGAGGTTCCTGGACGCCATCTTTACTGCCTATCCAAGTTCTTTTAAATCTGCAGCTCAGTGTGGGTACCAGTTGAGGGGATGGTTTCGAGTGGAATTAATGTTAACTGGGAATGCTTAGGATTCCTGAATTCTGGCTCCGAATCAGAGTCATAAATAAAAGGGGGGGCGGTTTTAATTTGAGTTTTTGCAACAGAAGCAGGGAGATTGCAAAGCTGTTGCATGGTAGAGGATGGAATATGAGACACCATGGAGTTACTCGGCTTCTTTTTTATGTATGTATGTATGTATGTATGTATGTATGTATGTATGTATGTAT
>NW_026592890.1:20666488-20866081 GCF_907164565.1 Psammomys obesus | reverse complement strand
TATGTATGTATGTATGTATGTATGTATGTATGTATGTATGTATGTATGTATTTACTTATTTATTTATTTTGGTGGGTTTTTGAAGGGTGTGGTTTTGTTGGCTAGGGGAAGTAGGAGCAGGGACCACTCCCTCAGCTTTGGCTGGAGGTGAAGTAGGAGAAGGGGAGAGTGGTGGTGGCGAGTTATCTACTTTTATCCTGGAGTCCTGTGGGCAGCTGGGTTTGTGGGTTTGTGAGTGGGTGGGACTCTCCCAGAAGTCACAGGGGTCAAGGGTTTTGATTTCCCACATGAATTCAGGGAGGGCTGTGAGAGCTGAGGTAGGGTGGGCTTTAGGGCCCTGATACTTAGACTCCGCTGGCCTAGGAGAAGCAGCTTTTTTGTCAGGACCTACTCTGTCCTAAGCATTGGCAGAGTGCTGCGAAAACGGGCAGGAAATGGGACGAGGGTTTTCCTCCCAGGCTTTTTATTTAGGGTGAGAGAAGCGCCCTGGGTCCACAGTCAGAGTTGTAAATATTGCCTGTGGCCACGGGAGGGGCTTAGCGAAGCACGTCCTTGCACAATGAGATTTGCTTTTTGACAAGTTTTATGCCGTGGAATCTTAAGAGGGCACGCGTCTGCATCTCTCCAAGTTGAGGGTCTTTTCTACGTGACGAATCGTTCCCCATGAGAGATAAAGACGGGCAGTGTTGCTGGTGGTGGCCAACGTTCTCGAGGCAATTTTGCCATGAGGGATTGGCATGCCCCACCAAACACAGGCCTGCCCTCGGCTTTGAGAAGCTGGCAGCCGTCCTGACGATGCCGCTCATGATGGCCGCTGCATTTACCAGTGTTTTGTCTCTTCTGAGAGGCTAAAAGGTCTTTACTTACACCCATTGGGGTGTGGAAAGAGAGTAGGGGGACCCTGGGCCAATGTTAGGGAGTGGCCCCATCCACAAGTGGGAAGGTGCCAACTGAAAACAGTAGGAAAAGTAGATAAGGCTGCCTCCCTCAGAGGGTGCAGGCTTGGGTACTTTTGGGTCTGGAGGATACTCACCCTTTTTCGCTCTAACTGGGGGTTCCGTTGCCTCACGTTGTGGGGCCAGCTGTCATTCCACGTCCAGTGGGAGCCTGGGCTGTCCTGGGACGGACGAGGCTGTTGTTCTGCGTCCCCAAAGCTGCACTGCCAGGTGGGAAACAGACAGGCACACTCTGGGAGGAAGAGAGTGAAGCACGGGGCTCCTCCAAGGCCCGAGTCAGGCTGCACCAGGAAGAGTCCTGGCTCCTCCGGGAACAGCCCGTAAGGAAGGCTCGAGCTCTGAAACCAAGGGGCAGTGGCGGGAGCCCGGTTTGATCAAGCCCCAGTTCAGCAGCCAAATTTCAGGAAGGAGGGGAGCACAAGAGAGAGTTTATTTCACGAACCCGGGACATTTATAGACCTTGGGCAGCGGGAGGGTTTGGGGGTGAATGTGTTTTGATTCACCGGGTGCCGGGGAAACGCCATTTGCTCGTCCCCAGGTGCTTGCTGAACAGGTTCTACTGGGAGAAAGGGAGTTGAACCTGTTTTTTCCCTAAGGAAGGACTAAGTGACATTCCTCCGGTAGAGGATGTAAGGGTTGGGGCTCCCCAGATCAGGCAGAGAAGGGGGAGCCCTGTTGATAAAGGGAATCTGTCATTTTTATACCAAGATACGAAACTGTCCAGAAATGCCAGACTTCAACCTCAACAGCAGGGTTCCCTGACCATCATGCGTGGCACCAAGGTATTTAATGTACTAAACATTTAAAACTGTAAGCAAGATTCACCTAAACACTTTATTTCAAAAGAGTTGTTGTGGTCATAGTGTCTCTTCACAGCAGTAGAACACCGACTAAGCTAGTGAGTGAGTGTGTGTGTGTGTGTGTGTGTGTGTGTGTGTGTGTGTGTGTTTTATTTTTTTAATCTGCCACTTTAGATTACTTTTGCCTTTCCTATATGTCTTAGGTACTGTTCTACTGCTGTGAAGAGACACCATGACCAAGGCAAGCTATGAAAGAAAGCACTTAACTGAGGCTTGGTTACAATTTCAGAGGTTTAGTCCATTATCATCATGGTGGGAAGTGAGGAGGCAGGCAACAGGGCACTCAAGCCTTAGCTGAGAGCTCATATCTGATCTGCAAGTGGTAGACAGAAAAAGGGAGACAGAGACAGAGACAGAGGAGACACAGAGAGAGATGGGGATGGTATGGGCTTTTGTCATTCCTGGTGACACGTCCTCCAACAAGGCCACACCACGCTTTCTAAATAGTCCACCTACTCAAATATACGGGCCCATGGGGCTATTCCCATCCAAATCATTATACTATAGTTTCATATAATTGTTGTCATAAGAATATTCACAATATGGCTGTCTTCTTTGGTTCAGCCTGATGGTTTTGAGAGAAATATATTTTTACACGGAAAAGTTATTAATTTCTTTTTGTTGCTTATTCCCACCCATCACCTTAATCTTTCTAATCCCTTTAACTAATTGTTTTCCACCTGCCATACTAGCCGGTGGGCTCAGTGCTTTCTGCCTTATTGACAGCTGCTGAATGTTGATTAGATGAATCCGAGTGACACTAGTATGAAAATGTCCAGATGGCTGCACTGGCTACAATTTTGATTAAACTGACAAATAGGAATGACATTTAAAAACTTAAAATAATTGGGTGAAGTTGGCCATGGCGTGACAGTCAGAGCCAGTAGGGTGTTTACCACTGCTATACCAGGTGCGCTGTTTCAAGAGTTCTTCCTTTTATAAAAGCCATCCTGTTATTTCCTCCTCACAGATAAATCTTCTCTTAGGTGTTTTTCCTGAATACAAAGTGATGGTAATGTCACCTCTGGCTTTTCAAAAATTCCCTGGCCTTTGCAAGGTGGCATGAGATTTCCATGTTCTCTGAGGACATGAGATTCCTTTTAATGAAAACAGTAAGAATTTAACCATTGGTTGGAACACTTAAAAGATTAAGCATACAGAACATTTAAAAAAAATAAAACAAGAAAAATGAAGGGAAGCACTCAGGATGCTACTTTGAAAAGCCTTGGTCCACTTCTGTAACTGACTGAAAATACAAGCCTCATCTTCATTGAGCAGAGATAGGGAGGGGCGGGCAAACACAAAAGAACCCACTGGGCAGAGGAGGGAGTGTCAGGCTCTTCAATGAGAAGTCTGAAACCTGGAAACAGAGAGCAACTCCAAGAGAGGAGACACCAGCATAGACAATCACTTCCTGAATATGGGGGAACTGCTTTCTCTCGTCTTTTATAGTACCAATAAGTCCATGCAGTGAGCATGGTGTTTCAAACACATCAAGACACAAAAGCACAATCATCACCCACAAAAATAGTATAGAAACGTGTGCTAGATTCCCCACAGTTCCACAGACACTTTTCATCAGCTTGGGCTGTGGCTGCCTCTCCAAGCCAAGCCAGCCTAACAGCACAACTATGACCAGAGCCCACTGGGTACCAGCACCACAGGGGACAAGTGTCTGACTCAGAAGCTCACAGAGGGTGCCGCCCTCAAGAACTTGGGGGGTCAAGGTGCGTGGTTTCTGAGAAGCAGGGTGTGGTCAGCTGCAGGTGGGCTGGTACTGTGCCAGGAACAATGGCAGGGCTCATATGGGTTCCACTGCCCTTCCCGCTCCACAGGCTGAGCTTTCTATTGCTGATAGCGTAAGGAGGAAACCTGGTGGTTCTGGTACCGAGCCACCCATGAAGCTTGGTGGGACCTGAGGCTAGTCCACAGCTCTGTCTGTTGCCCAGGCCCCAGGCATGTGCCGTACTTGGTGGAATGTGGGAAGAAAACCCCAAACTCCAGCTGCTACCCTCTCTCCAGCATACAGGGCCAAATATGATGGCTAGATGTCAGTTGTAGTTCCAGGCTCATGCTGCCATCAGCAGGGACAAACACCATCTCTGCTGCTTTCGCGCCGCGTTCTTTGTTTCGGTGTCTCTGTAACCAAAGACCTGATGGAATCTGTTGAGAAAAAGAAAGGTTTATTTTGGCTCGTGGTTTCAGAGAGGTCTCAGTTGTTGCAAGAGCTCTCAGTTGGTATCTTTGGGAGTTGCCTGTGATAGCTGTCCACAGAGCACAGAACACCAGGGGACAGACAGCTTGAGCCAGAACCATGAGTAGGTATAACCTTCAAAGGTTTGTCCCTTTGGCCCACTTTCATTTCCCAGCACCCATCTCCTTAAAGGCCCCTCAGCCTTCAAAATAGTGCCACAAGCTAAGGGGCTGAGAAAGTGCAATTCTCACCTACCCACACAGTTCCTGCTATCCCTCATATCAGTACCCACTGCCTGATCACGCACTGCCACGGGGTGTGGGGAGGGCGAGGGGAAGCCTACCACCACCTTTCTCTGTGTAGCCTTTGGCCCTGCATGGCTAACGCGGGAAGATGAGTGAACGCCTCAGGCACCACTGCTGGGGCTGCTAGGCTCAGAAACCCTTACACACGTGGGTCCAGGATTACTCAGGGAAGCCTGGTTACGCAATAAGAAGCACCAAGCCTGTTGTGGAAACCCCCCCACCACCACACACACACACACCTGCCTGAACGAGTTGCTCAACTGTTAGCGTCCTCACTCATGTGCAGCAAGGTTGGTTTCTCCAACTCTATACAACCGGTTCCAGCCATCAGTCAAGCCAAAGAAACTGTTAGAAACACTGAGCTGGAAACCAAGGCAACACTATCCAACAGCGTGAGACAAGAAGACACATCTTCCAGAGAACATTGCTTACCAAGGAAGCCAGCCCAGACAAGCAGTAGACTCCTGACCCAGAAGCATGATAGATATGGGAGAAAGAAAGGAAGGAAGGAAGGAAGGAAGGAAGGAAGGAAGGAAGGAAGGAAGGAAGGAAGGAAGGAAAGAAAGTAATAAAGTGATTTTCTAGCAACAAATTCCAAAGAAATCAACGTGGATAAAATATCTGATGATGAATTTTTAGAGTGATCATAAAAAGGCTGAACGAGAGAGCCTGGTAAGTACAGAGAAGTCGAAGGAAGCTGGGAATACAGTGTAGGGTATGAATAATAAATTGAGCGTGAAATATAAATTTGGACAAAGAACTAAATAACCCTGAAATAAAAACTCAATAAGTGGCTAGGAAAGAAGGTCCCACAATGGTTGAGGCTTCCACAAAGTCAGTCTAGCAAGAGAAAGAAAATATGAATGAAAAGACAGTTTTTTTTTTCTTTTGGAAACAACAAAATTAAAAAGAAAAATAAACCAAACAGGTCTTTTGAAATGTCTCAGTAAAGCAAAAGTTTAAAAAAAAATAGAGGACACCTTTGAGCTCTTTGGGACACCATTAACAAAAAGATACACACCTATGAATGTTAGCAGCTGCAGAGAAACATGCATGTCTGTGAGAGCATTTTCAATAGCCGAGATGTTCATTAGCAAAAGGGTTCACTAAGAGACAAAGAAGGCTGGGAAGATGGCTCCATTAGTAAAGTGCTTAGTGCCCAAGTACAAGGATCCAGGTTCAATCCCCAGAACCCACATAACAAAGCTCAGCAGAGCAGCATATACCTATAATGCTGGTACTTGAGAGATGGAGACAGGGGCAGCCCTGTGACTTGCTGAGCAGTCCAGTTTAATCAACAAGCTCTAGGTTCAGCAAGAAAAGTAAGTCAAAAAAGCAAGTGATTATGGAAGGAATCCAGCATCAACCTCTGGCCTACACACATACACACACACACACACACACACACACACACACACACACCTTTTCCCACACATGTCCACCTCTATATACATGTAACCATACACAAACACATGCACACACAAAAAAATCAATGGCTAGAGAAAATGTCTCAATGCACAATGGAGCCTTATTTGGCCACAAGGAAGAACGGAATCCTGCCATTTGCAGCCAGATGGATGAAAAAGACATCCCCTCCCATGAACCAGTCCAGTCTCAAAGTGACACGGGACACACTTTTTGTCATACAAGGAATTAAAGTTGAGCTGAGAACAGAATGGAGTGCCAGAAGTCGGGAGCTGTCAGCGTGACAGTGGAAGCTACACCGATTAGCACACGTTATGTGCGGGTATGGAAAAGTCACATGGAACCCGCATTAATATGTAGAGTTGTAAACTTTCCCTAGATGGGCACTCTACAAAATACCTGGTTAACTCTACATGGCCACAGGAAGTCTGAGGAGCAGACCCGGCAAGCAGACACCTACAACATTCCTAAAGGTCGTGCTGAAAAGAGGCGCAAGACAAAAACTTAACAAAATCTGGGCGAACACCAGGGACAGTCACTCTACTGGCTCCTTGCTTCTGTCTGTCCTTGGCAGTCAGGGAGACTCAGCTGCACGAACTAGGACCTCTGCTACCCCTACAACCTTTCTATGCATCTCAGACAGTTTTCAAAGGAGGAAATCTGATGACTTAGAAAATGACTTCTTTAAAAATCATGTTCCACGGTACTCAGTCACAATCCTAGTTGCTTGGCATGGTGAGGCTTAGGATGGAAGAAACCGGGTATTCAAATCTAGCCTGGGCAGCACAGCAAAAACCCACCTCTAAAAGAAATAAAAAGGAAAAGACAGGCGTGTGTGCCCTGATCTCCAGGCCTTGACTTGGAAGGATTCGCCTTCCTGTGCTGGTCTCGGTGATAAGAATTTTTAAATATAACGCATTCTCATTTGCAGGAATTCACTTAAATCTGATTTTAACTTCTGAGCCTGTAGTCCGTTTTTCCTAAAACTCAGTTTTTTCATCTATGTAACTAAAGTGATGACAGATGGCATATGAAAAATACCTCAGGCAGTGCTGAACAAGACATCTGGAGTTTGGGAAGGGGCCTCCTAAGTTTGTGCTATGGCTTGAGTACAATGTTCATGTGGGAAAGCTTGATCTTAGTGTAGAGATACCGGAAGGCAGTAGAACCAACCTTAAAGAGACAGGACTAGTGAGGGGTAACCAGGTGATAGGGCATTACACTTGACAGGGATTAATGCGGGCCTCACAGGGTGAGTCAGGTCCTGTGATTTTGGCTTGTTATAAAAAGCAATCCTGGGCCCTGCATCTGCCTGGCTGTATATCTAACCTCATCATTTCCCCTGGTACACACTATTGCTTATCATTCATTTAACTAACACATCTGTGTGTTTTGCCTGCACGTAAGTCTGTGCACCACATGCCTGCACGCTCCCATGGAGTCCAGAAAGTATTGGTTCCCCTGGAACTAGAGAGTTGCAGGCAGTTGTAAGCTGCCAGGTAGGTGCTGGGAACTGAACTTGGTGGTCATTTGAAAGGACAGTCTTAACTGCTGAACCATTCCTCCAGCCCTACCGTGACACCACCCACCGTGTCATGACGTAACCAGAGGCTGTCACCAGCACCAGGCGGATGATGAGAACACCTCTTAAATCTCAGAACTGTGGGCTTTTCTGTCAAAGCAACATAGAATGAATTAAACAGCTGGGCTGTTGCCGACACGCCAAACCTTCAACAGGGCTGGGCAAACTGGCTATCCATACATTTATTTTTAATTTTATTTATTTGAATGTGTCTGGTATTTTGCCTGAGTGTGTTTCTATTCATCACATGTGTGCAGTGCCCTACGAGGCTAGAAGAGGCTATCAGATGCCCTGAGTCTAGAGCTGCAGATGGTTCAGAGCCTCATTGTGGTGCTGGGTCCTCCAGAAGAGCAACCAGTCCTCGTAGCCACTGAGCCATCTCTCCAGCCCCTGCCCACACTTCTCACAGAGTCTTGGTGGACCTACCTCTGAGCACCCCCTCCCTCAGTAATTAGACTTTTGAGCTGTCACCCTGCCTACTGGCGACTTGAATCTTTCAGACAACGCTGGTGTTTTATGAAAAGGTTTCCAGAACTGTTGCAAAGCCTTATCAGCGAATCATCCGCTCATCTGTGGGGCACGTAGCTCTTTATCTCTGACAGTGTCATGAAGGGAAGATGGGGGAAAACACAGTGAGTGGCAGGGGAAGAGAAGCAGAAAAAAATGTCAAACTGGCACTAAGAACACTTTAAAAGGCCTTATTGTTTTCCTGCCTTGGACAACTTTACACCTGGATTTATCGTCTACGGAAAGGAGACAGTATGGCAATCATCAAAGAACAAATGAAGAGCCATGCTGCCTCGCTCTGTTTCCTTAGGAAATGAATGAGAACATAGCGTGCTGAAGCAGGAGAATAACAAAGACGGCAGCACACACCTGCCCAAGGGAGTAAAAATAGTGACAAAAGTGATTCCAAGGTTTGAGTTTGGGAGAGAGAGAGAGAGGGAGAGAGAGAAAGAGAGAGAGAGAGAGGTGTGAGTGACAGTCTTGACTGTTAGAAACTGATGAGCTAATCTGAAATTACACACTAGAGAAACCCAGGACAATGCACATCCAAGCGCAGAAGAGAACGTCCTGAAATTCATGCAGGCGAGAGAGAAGGAATTTAACACCTTCTTTACCTAAAGGTTGTTACCGTTCACGCTCCAGCTTTGAGACGGTGTCATGGAGAGGAGCTGAAACACATAGTGTCCTTTGTAGCTAGCTGCCTTGGAATTCTTTGACTTGCGGACTGCAAAGCATGGGAACACAGAGGAGGCGTAGAGGAATGTCTCCCAGCCGAAGGAGCTTTGGCAGCACAGTGCCAGCGTGGAGCGCCCTGTCCATTGCGCCAGCTGCAGAGTCGGGTTCAGTCCTCAAGGCAACATACTCCCTGAACCAACTTTGTGCTAAAACTTTGTGTGCTGAGGGTCCTGATGGCTATCTTTCTGTATTTCTCACGGTACATTTCTGCTTAAATCAAGGTGTGCTCACTGATTTTTCCTGTAATAGCATCCTGATACAGGGATGGTTGTCACCAATAGATCCCTGAGAGGAACGAGGGAGGGGAAGACTCTGAGGTTAGTACCATGACCCAATTGAGGTAAAAGGCAGCGAACATTCAGCTAGTTGAAGATGAGGAACTCCAGCTCTCTCCAGACTGGCAGAGGCAAAATAATTGATTTCTTTGCTTCCGCTGGCCATCAGAAGACTTGGACATTGAATGCTTATTGACCCGGGCAAGGTTTCCTCAAGCTCAGCTCTTCTGACGGACATCCTTAGTGGCAGGGTTGCTCTGTGCATTTTACAGGATATTTAGCAGCATCCCTGGTTTTGTCCTCTGGGTGCCAATAGCCCCTTCCTGCCCTCACACACTGTTGTGATAACCAGTCATGCCAAATATGAACCGGTTCAAAACTGTTGCCATGAAGAACATATGCAAGCTGATGACTCACTAGACTTTGGGGGTGTGGCTTATTACAGGATGGCAATGCTCCCATACTAGTCCAAGGAACAGAGAGAATCAGGGACTCCACTTGACTCGTCTAGACTCCTTTATCTCTCAGTGTGCAGAGCTGTAAAAGCCAAAGGCCCATCTCTCCCTTAAACCACAGGCTCCCTACCCAATGGAGCCTGTGGGGTGCAAACAGCCGCAAATGGCAAGGCAACTCAAACTGGAGGCAAGCAGTCCTTGCGAGAACTGTTGCCATACTTCTGGGTTGGTGTGCTGAGCACTGCTGTTTAGCTGTCCAGTCTCTTTGGATGCACAACAAGTCGCACCAGGACTAAGAGCATCCTCTTCCCACTGAGGCCAGACAAGGCAGCCCAGCTAGGGGCCAGTGATCCAAAAGCAGGCAACAGAGTCAATGTCAGAGACAACCCCCGCTCCACTTGCTAGGGAGCCTACATGAAGATCAAGCTGCCCATCAGTCACATAGGTCTTAAAAGGGGGCTGCCTCTATTAAATGTCTATTTTTAGTGAGTATATACCATGTGTGTCTTTCTGCTTCTGGGATAGCTCACTCAGGATGATCTTTTCCAGTTCCCACCATTTACCTGCAAATTTCATGATTTCCTTGTTTTTTATTGCTGAATAGTATTCCATTGTGTAGATGTGCCACAATTTCTGTATCCATTCCTCAGTTGAGGGGCATCTTGGTTGTTTCCAGCTTCTGGCTATTACAATCTGTCCACCTAAAAAAACTAATCAAGAGGGAGAACTCTGGCTAAGATGTTCAATCCCCATCCATAAAGGCAAAGAAGATGGACAGTAGAAGAAGAAAAAAACAGGGAACAAGTTAGGAGCCTGCCACAGAGGGCTTCTGAAAGACTCTTCCTGCAGACTATCAAAGCAGATGCTGAGACTTATGGCCAACTTTTGAGGAGATTGCAGGGAATCTTATGAAAGAAGTGGGAGACCTGGAGGGGACAGGAGCTCCACAAGGAGAGCAACAGATTCAAAAAATCTGAGCACATGGGTCTTCCCTGAGACTGATAGTCCAACCAAGTAGCGTGCATGGAGATAACATAGAACCCCTACACAGATGTAGCCATGAGAGTTCAGTCTCCTAGTGGGTTCCATAGTAATGGAAACAGGGACTGTCTCTGACATGAATTGATTGGCCTGCTCTTTGATCACCTCCTCCTGAGGGGGGAGCAGCCTTACCAGGCCACAGAGGAAGACAATGCAGCCACTCCTGATGAGACCTAACAGACTAAGATCAGAAGGAAGGAAAAGAAGACCTCCCCTACCAGTGGACTTGCGGAGGGACATGTGTGGAAAAGGAGGAGGAAAGGAGGGGTTAGGAGGGGAGGAGGGAGGGAATTATAGGGGGGATACAAAGTAAATAAAGTGTAATTAATAAACAAATTTTAAAAAAGGAAAAAAGGGGGGCTGCCTCAGTCTCTCAGCTCTTTGTGAGTGCAGCTAAGGCCTTGCATGATTGCATTGCTGCCAGATGTGGGTTGGTAAGTGAAGAAGAAGGGAACTGATTTAAAATATTTACCGCTTTCCATACAAGCTAGCTCTATGGGCCATGTACTGGACCTTTCCCTGAACCTTTCTACATGCTCTTCTCTTCTATGGAATTTTTATAGCAATATTTTAACTAATTAATTAATTAATTCACTTTACATTTAGATCGCAGATTCCCCTCTCTCTTCTCTCATTCCCTCCCTCTCACCTTTCCTAACCGTGCATGGCCTAATGAAATCCCTGCTTTCCAGTCTCTGTTTCAGGGGCTGCTACTAAGGGCTCCAACTAGCAACGCATATCAACTCAAAGAAGTGGCTAAGTTGCTAAGAAAGGGGAATCTTCCATTGAGGGGAAAGTTCTTGTCTGATGTTCTTGCTGGAAAACCCCTTATTTGGCATTCCAAGTGTTTAGAATTTGTCAGGGATGACAGCAAAACAGTGAAGGGTTTAAAACAGATTCTGGCAAGAGTGGGCACATTTTAGGAAGGTTTTCTGGAAGCAGAGCACAGGATAAACTTAAGTGCCAAGAAACTGTTCTCATGGTCCATCTGGGACTCTGTACTCTGGAAAGATGTAGTGGCTAGTTAGATTCAGGGCTGCAAGGGGAGATGGCTAGTCAGACAAGGCTTCAGGAGAAGAAAGAGTCCAGAGTTGAGATTACTGCGAGTTTGGGAAGCTGATTTTATTAGTTCATGCAGAAAATTAGAAGAAAAATATATTTTGATGATGACAATTTTAAAATACACCCACATGGACCTTCAGTGATACTATGATATAAATAAGGCAATATAACTAGAAATACATTGGCTTTTTGTCTATATAATACATTAATAGTTCCTATCTTAACTGTAAAGTAAAGGATGGTTATTCAGAAGTGATCAAGTTTTCAGGGGACATATAAATGAAGACTTGGGATTTTTATTTGTTTATTTGTTTTTTGTTTTTGATTTTGAGAGTGTTGTATGTAGTCATGACTGGCCTCAGACTTGCTTTGTAGGCGAGGAGGACCTTGAACCCCTGACCCTCTTTGCTCCATGTTCTGAGTTCTGAGATTACAAGCATGAACCACCACATTGAGATCGCAGAAAAGGTCATATTTTTAAAAACAAGTTTCTCTGGTCATCCTGTCTGAAAAAAATGTAAAAGTTTTATTCATTGGTTTTATTTGCTTTGCAAATAAATCTCCCTCTTATCCTATCACAGCAAACACACTGCTGGGTTTATCTATGGATTAGCTGATGAATTGAATCAGGTTGTCTGTGCCCTGAAGACATTCCAGAGCCACATGATCTCATGAGAAGGCAGGCTTGAAGGAATGAGTTCAGAAGGTCATGGTGGACACTGCTCTCTTTCCAGGTGTAGGGGAGATATGAAACACCCAGAGACAGATAAGAATAATGCACACAGAAATGACAGCATCGCCCAAATCCAAGAGTAGCCGATAAGTCTTCGGTAGAGGTGCCATGAGGGAAATCTACTGTTTTACCTTTGATGTTGAAAGAAAATGGAAAACAGAAGTAGGCTGTGCCTCCTGTGAGAGAGAAAAGAGCAGATGTGAGCAGGCAACCACATGGGCAGCCCATCCAGGAGAACTGGATGATTAATACCCTACAAACAGGTCGGGACAGCATGATTTATCTCCATCTCAGAATGGAAACCTATGAAGCAGAAAATGAGGTTAAAATGAAAAATGTACGAATCTTGACAAACAGCAGAATAATGGATAATCTATGTTTAAAGCAAGGACATAAATTAAGAGAAAGAACCAAAATTCTTCTCATACAGAGTTCACTACTCTTCTAAAGAAATTCTTCCACGTAAGCAAGCAGAGTTTGAACATCTCCTTAGAAAATGAAGTCTTTCTTAACACCATAGGCCGAGAATAAAATAATCTGCTCCCTGCACTGCCCAGTAAGATGACACTTTATTAGAGACAAGGCTGAGGCAGGACACATAAGCCATTAATACTTTATGGGAGACATAGGAATTTTCAGCATTCCCCCTGAAATAGCTACAATTGACCAGTGAGTCATGGGGGAAATTAAACAAAAGTAAACTAAAACCAAATTTGCAATTTATCAATATTCTTATATAAATATTAACAATCAAAACGAAAGACTGCTTACCCAGAGCCAGCGGGGTGTGCATGCATCTGCAATGATTAGTAATTATTTGGCTTCACAAGATGCGAGCGCAGTAGTGGTCATTGAACTTTGATCTTTCCCTAGGTCAGGAGTATGTGTCATAATCCTCAAGATTCTGGACCATGGCAGCTTCCAATCAGCCTGGTGACCATGGATCATCTGCAGCACTCAGCCATTATGTCCTATAGCCCCTGTTCCCGACTAATGACTGGTCATTGGTCATTGGTCATTACCCCTGTTGTAAGTCAATAAATATCTCTATTCCCTTTCCACAGGAAGAAAGGGCTCAGAGTGGCCAGTTACAAGTCCAGCTGTTACAATTAGCACGTGGTCAGACTTCTGACGGCCTAACTAAAAGAGAACAATGTGTTTCATGAGCTAGAGTGTAGCAGGGAACAGTGTTTTCCACAGCGGGACAAGAGTAGACCTCTTCAACTCCCTTAGTCCAGATTCTTAAGTCAAAGTCCCATGCTTACTGGAAAAAGGAAACAGCTAAAATTCACTATGTTAACACTCATTGTGAACTCAAACCTTTTTGTAAAACCCAAGAGCAGGCTTGTGTGCATACTTTATTTCCTTATAAGACATGAGGATCTTTTAGATTTAATTTGGTAATGTAAAACATTATTGACAGTATACAGTTAAAAAGTATGCAGCTGAATGAATTTTCACAATGAATGTACCTATTAAATTTTTTTTTCCTTTCCTGCAGACAGGTTCTTGATGTACATTGTTCCCAAACCCCTAGGCTCAAGCAATCCTCCTGCCTCAGTCACCAGAGTAGGTGGGACTAGCAGTGTGTGTGTGTGTGTGTGTGTGTGTGTGTGTGTGTGTGTGTGTATTTGTGTGTGTGTGCACGCATGTGTGTGTGTCTGTGTGTTTGTGTGTGTGCATGCATATGTGTATAATGGGACTGAGTTTGGGGGGAACAGGGATGAAGGGTTGTGGGGTCTCTGCAAACACCATGGCCAGCAGGGTATTGATTTGTGTGAGGCAAGAAGGAAATCTGGTTCAACATGACTCAGGAGCTAGTGTTGGTTCAAACTTTTAGTGTGACACTGGGCAGGTTATTTTAGGCACATTGAAGCACAGCACAAGTTTGGAAAAAAAAATTTCTGATAATAATTAAACCAATCGTGTGTGTACAACAAAGCTTAAGACTTGTTTACATTGAAACTCTTTACGAAGCACATATGGTCTCTTCCATAATGATAGGTTCTATTGAGTCAGAAACACTGGTCAAGATAAAGGTCTAGGGAGAACGACTGAGGTGGAGTGAGGAGTATCCTGGCCCTACAGATAGCACAGATATTACCCAGTATGTGCGTCCTTGCCTGTAAGAATGGTTTCTTAGTTAGGGTTTCCATTGCTGTGAGGAGATACTACAACCAAGGAAGCTCCTAATAAGGAAAATGTTTAAGGGGCTGGCTTACAGTTTCAGAGGTTTAATCTGCTATCATCATTGTGGGAAGCATGGCAGCATCCAGGTGGACATGGTGATGGAAGAGTTCTTCATCTTGATCCTTGGGCAGCAGAAGGAAACTGTGTGACCAGGCATAGCTTGAGCATGTATAACCTCAGAGCCCGCCTCTACAGTGACACATTTTCTCCAACAAGACAACAAATACTCCAACAAGGCCATCTTCTAATAGTGCCACGCCTTGTGGCCAGGCATCCAAACACATGAGTCTATGAGGGACATTCCTTTTCAAACCACCACATTTCACTCCCTGACCCCCCATAGTCTTGTAGCCATAAAATAATGCAAAATGTATTTAGTCCAACTTCAAATGTCCCCATAGTCTATCACAGTCTCAACAATATTTAAAAGTTCAAAGTCTCTTCTGAGATTCATGCAATCTCTTAACTGTAATCCTTTATAAAATAAAAATTTTAAAAAACAGATCACACATTTCCAACATAAAATGGCACAGGATATATATTACCATTCCAAAATATAGGGCTTTACCAACCAAGAAACAATGCTCAAGGTAAAGGTCTAGGGAGGCAAAGTCTGGGATAAGCTGAATAGCCTAGGGAATTCAGGTGTGGCTGGCCCTACAGATAGCACCAGTCACTAAGCTATTAATTACACCTACTCCCAGCTTCCCAGATGGAAAACAGCTATCGGTCTCTTCCGTTGTTTATCATCTCTGCCTGCTTAACGTTCCCAGTTTCCGTAGTGCTTATCTGTGAGCACAAGGATCTCATGCTTTCTACAAAGGGTGGGCGAGAAACCTGAAGACAAAGGAGGATATTCAGTACCACTGGCAGATGAGACATAATTTATCCTGGGTGAGAGCATGCAGCCATCCTGCCAAGGACATTTTATAGACTGCCATACAAAAGTGGCTTCTTGTCGGAGCAAGTCATATATTGAGTTCCACAACAGCCATGTTATTGCTTGCTTGAACATCGCCGGAGCACAGCCATCTTACCTAACTCATTCTACACCTGTGCACCAGCCTTATGAGGCCTAAAGCCTTTGATTGGCCCTTGTGGCCTTCATTCTCCTATGCAACTAAAGATGGCTTGTGGTAAGTGTATGCCAGTGTTCAGCACTGGGAGTTGAAGCCAGGGCCATGAGCATATGGTGGGTACATGTTATACCACTCACTGAGCTACATCTCCCAAGATTAACAAGCTTTTAGATAAAGAAGTGTAACATGATGGGGTCCCCAAAGACCTCTGTGCCCATCAGTAATACAATAAATTAGTTATGTCTGTTTTTGAACATCCTAAGCGGAGTCACACAAATGTATGTATTGTCACATTGACAGATGTATATTATTGCACCGAGTCTCTCATCAACAGCCCATGTATCAGAGCCTTTCAAGCAGCTCCAGTGGTTGGAATTTGTTCGTTTTCACTATTGCATAGTATACCACTAGTGACCGACATCTGTTGTTTTCGCATTTTGACAGGGGAAAATATTGCTATATTTGTTCTTTTCGTGACAATGTGGGGGTCATTTTGCACTTATTCAGATTTATTAGTTTTTGAGAACTCTGGAATTTAAAAGAATCTCTCTTTTGAATGCATATCTCTTACATGGTTTTTACTTTGACAATATATCCCTTGTATGACTTACGTACACGTGAATCTTGTATCTAATGTATAAATCTAAGAATAGAACTATAATACATATTGATCAACAATTCAATGTTTTAGTCATCATTCAATTTCTTTGAGACTTACTAAGTTCTTCATTTCTTTATGAATCAACTTTATTATAATATACACATTGTCAAGAAATCATAATTTATGGTTAAAAACTGACCACATTTGATGGAGCTGGGTAATAAACAGAGGGATTTTATGATTTGTTTTATTGCTATGAATGTTTGCAGTTCTTCCTAACATAATTTTTAAGCTGCTAGAGTTAAAAACCATGACTTGCAAATATTTTACTAATATATATTTTATCTACTCAATTTTATCTTAAAAAATTAAAAAGTGAATGCATCATCCCTAACATAAGTGAATATGACTTAAAGCAAATCTGTGTTTGAAGATAAATGAATGTGCTCCAGTTTTATCTTTGAAGACACTTCAAATGCTTTTTAGAATAAAGTGGCTGTGAAAAAATTACTTATACTAATTGCTCAAACATGTAACATTTTAAAAGTATAAAAGGCATCAGATTCTTTCACCTTCTTAGAAAGATCAAATCTTTAAATTCCTTTTTAAAGCCTTAGCCTGTTCCCAGATAGATAGTAGCACTGACAATAATTTCATGTACAATTTCCTGCCTCAATTCCCATGCTATACGCCATCAGAGTACATGGCACACCCGTCAGAATGTGGACTCCATTGGATTTACCTTGTACTCAGGATGCTAGCCAAATGCTGGCACATAGTTTATGTTCAGTAAATAGAATAGTTATGGATTGCATTACACCAGGTACTAGTTCCCTCACTAACTTAGGGTGAAAGTCAAAGCCTTGGGTAAAGCGAACATCTACTTGGTTGATCCTCTACCCCAGGCAAGAGTAAGCTGTTCTCATCTCTTTTCAAAGAAATGTGTTTTTGTTTGTTTGTTTGATTTTTGGAGTTTTGTTTTGTTTTGTTTTGGTTTGGTTTGGTTTGGTTTGGTTTTTTTGAGACAGGCTTTCACTGTGAAGCCCAAACTGGTCTTGGACTTACAGTCTTCCTGCCTTCCTTTCCCAAATGAACTACCACAGCCACCGCTAAAACAAACAAACAAACAAACAAACAAATAAATAAATAAATAAATAAAAATTGAAAACACTTCCTTAAGGAAAGGAGTAGGCTTTGTCCCGATCCTCTGTCTGTTGTTGCATCCTAACTGAGGCAGGTCTATCCAGAATGTAAGGAAGGGTCTGGAGCCAGAAAGAAACAAGAAAAACCAGATCTTGCCACCACTCACACACGGCTTTCTCTGCAGGGACACATTATTCGGGATGGTGGGACTGCATGCGGGCCACTGTTATAAGAACAGCAACAACAACAAAAAGTGGGGGTTCTTCTGGGTTACTCTCTGTGGCTTTCCTTAACCTATGGCATCTTCCTAAGGCTCTCATGCCCTCTTTAGGGATCCTACAAATCCCAACCTCCTGTCTTTCTCTGCTCTTGACAGGATGAGAGGACTTGGAGCCATCACTCACTATTTTCGAGGTGCCTCCTCCTTCTCTAGCGTTGTGCTTTGCAAGTGAAATGGTCCCCAGTTGGCAGTGCTCTTTGGGAAGGTTATGACTCAACCTTTCGGAGGGGGAGCCTTGCTAGAGGGCAGAGCTCAAGGTTTTATAGCCTGGCCTCACTCCTTGTTCTCTCTCTCTGATTCCTGACCATTGATAAATGTGATAAACTGGCCTCCTGCCCAGGCTGCCCCTTTTTTCCTGCCACGATGGACCTTATCTGTTTGGAACTTTGAAACCCTTTCTTCTCTAAGTTACTTTGGTCAGGTATATGCAGCAGCATGTAACAAAGACACACAGATAAGATAAAACATGAATACATGAAATAATTCAATCCATTATATTAGTAAACACAAATAAATACAATTTGTAGACGTATGGAAATATTTACGTTAAACATGGGATTGGTATCTAATGCCAATTCACCATGTAAGCTGAGTTTTCTGTGCAAATCAAGAAAGTTTTCAGAATGAACCTCAATGGAACTCAATAACTACTCATACAGGGTGGATTTCTAAATGCCACTTAGAGGAGGTGGCCTATAGACATTGGTCTAGAGTGAGTTTAATGGATTCTTTTATGATCTCTCCTTTGTCTGATAGACACTTGCCCTCTTGTATGGTATAAGATGAAAGAATTCTGGAGTTTCATATCCAGACCAGCTGAGAAATAATTTTACATTTTGACTATAGTCAAGGCTCCACAACACAACACAAAGTAACTGCTCAACAAATGATGCCACTGCTATTAGCTCCTTAACTCTAAAACAGAGATAATGATGATACCCCAGGTGATGATGAAGACAATGCACCCAACTGGAAGAAATGGGGAGAATTTATCTTGTTTCGATTAGTGTTGATTACAAGTGTTATTACCCTGGTCAGTTTTCATCACAATTTACACTGCCGTGTTCATGCATACTTAGATTGAACATTTTAAAATACCGCTATGGACCAGTGAGTAAAGATGCTTGCCACCAGGCCTGACAATTAGAGTTTGACTCCAGGATCCACATAGAGGGAGAAAGAACTAACTCTTGCAACCTGTCCTCTGGCCTAGACACATGCACTATGGCACACGCATGCGCGTGCGCACGCGCGCGCGCACACACACACACACACACACACACACACACTCACACACTCACACACAGAGGCAGGCAGTGTTTTTATAAAATAATTAAGAAACGAAGCCACATATTTCATCTGAGACAGCTGGTCTACAGGAAGACTTCTGAATACACGAGGATCCGGTGACAGGGTTGTGAGTCAGAAGGTGGCAAACAACTTGGTGTTTGGGTACAGAATATGATTTCTATTTTAGACTTCCTAGGCCCTCAGACCCTGGCTTGTTCACCAGCCAGGCTGTGAGATGAAAGGAGCAGGCAAAGCAACTGAACTAACCCTCTTCACTGATTCTCTTTTATTAGCCAGGATTAAAAGGTGAATTGAGAAGAGACAGAGGAGCAGGGAGAAGGCGAAGAAGGAGTCATGGCGTATGTGAAAATGATCAAATCACACTGTGCACATGTGGAAATATTACAATGAAAACCACTATTTCCTACAACTAAAATATGTTAACAAAACGATGACTCACTTTGATATCAAAATACGTACTTACAAGTACTGTATTATACTGCTTCCCAGATCAGAGGTAAAGTCGGGGCTGCTTTAGAAATTTCCAACCAAATTTCCGATACAACAAAGAAGTAATCCTACACAGCAGCTACAGTTGTTGCCTGTCTAAGTCCCCGAGTTGAAATCCTGCTGTTAGGGGTGCTATAAACCTTGGAAACCAATCCCCCGCACCACCCCCCACACACCTGGCTTCTTCACATAACGGCTTACAACTTCATAAGAAGACCAAATGTCTTTATATTAAGGACCTGCTAACAGTGCTGCCCAGGCTGCTGTTTCTTGCTTTGACAGGTGGGAAACAGCTTAAGATTTTATTTGCTTTATCATCACATCTCTTGTTTGTGGTATCTTTATTTTACAAATCTAGTCCTAATAAGTCTGAGTGTGCACCTTTTATCTTTTTTTTTTTTCTTTTAACTTTCTACTTCACAGGGATTTCTAGAGACTGAAAAGGATATTTCTAAATCAAGAGTATAAATTTTAAATTATTTAGCTTTGAGGGTAATGTTTCTAAAATCACTAAGGTTTTTTTTTTTTTTAATGGGTTCTAGGAAAAGTTTTATAAACTGCTGAGATTGCAGAATTTAAGGTACACTCTTCCCCAGGGAAATTGGTTCTCTTCATGATGCTAACTCAGCATCTAACAGAAAGATTAAAGATGGTTAAATTGCCCTGGAAAATCCTCTACAGTCCAGAAGAGTTGTTTTATATGAAATCCGTTAAGGCCATCACCCCTTCAGCTTGAACATCCTAACTCTTTTAGTAAATACCCCATAAAGTCATTGGTTTGCATTGGAGAGCCTTTGTATAAAAATAAATACAACATAAAGCTGGTACTAAAAACAAACAAACAAACAAACAAACAAAAAACCCCAGCATTTCACTTAATCCCCATGATGGCCTTACAACAGATAAGCGTCTTTGGTACCTTCTTATCCATGAATGATGGAGATAGAGCAAAGTTCACTGTTTGCCAGAGGTTACTGGCAAGTGAACTGTGTGACAGAGTACTGATCTGGGTTCTCTTGAATGCCAATGCCCTCATTTTCACTCCACACATCTCCACCTCACCCTAGATCCAGTATGATACAGCGCTGAGCAACCCAGACTGCCTTTTGCTCAAGAATCTTCAATGTCTATCAGAGGAGAGTGAATTTAGAGTACCTCACCTTCAAATAAATATGAAGACATTGGAGACCGTCCAGAGAAGACCGCGAAACCAACTGAAGAAGCTCCAGGGGATTTGGTTTAGGAGTTGGAAGATTTAGAGAGGGAGAGAATGGGCATTATTGCTTCTGCTGGGTTTTAAAGTCATAAATTAGTGATGCTGAGAACCCTAGGAGAATTAGTCATCTTTAAGGATGGGACTGAGCGCCCTCTGAGACACTTTCTATCTTACAATTCAAGGAATCCACCCTGTCATCACTAGTGTAGCAAGAGAGAGCCCTGCATTCTCAGAATACCTCAGTGAGGGGAACGGACATGACTGCTTGACTGTAATTTAAGATGAAGAAAGGAAACTCAGAGAGGCGGTTCACAGGAAGTGACTGAATGGGCCAGCAGCTCTAGAGCACTGGCCTACATTCTAGTTTCCCATGATTCATTGAGCGAGGACACCACCCACTGTGTGTGAAACATCCAGGTCTGTCCCCTGAGCCAAAGGGTACTTAGTAACTTCTGATTGGTGGGTTGGTGTGATCAGAGAAAAAGTTGTCCAGTGTGCTGATCTGGGGTCACTTGCCTGTGGCAATCTGAGTAGCTCATCTCCTCTCTAAAGACAGGGTTCTGGGAGTACCTGGTCCACACTAAAGGCAAGGTTCTTTACTTTCTTTGTAAGCGTTAAAAGGTCCTTTGGTTTTTAATTGCTTTTTAAAAACCACACGTACAATTTATAAAATGAACAATGTGAAAGTAAACGTGTTCTAACAAAAATTATACATTTATTATTATATGTATATATATGTATATATTCTTTTTAAAATACATATTTAGCCCAGGTGCTGTAATCCCAGCACTCTGGGAGGAAGAAGCAGGTGGGTCTCTGTGAGTTCAATGCCACCCTGGTCTACAGGGAGTCCAGAACAGCCAAGGCTGCACAGAGAAACCCTGTGTCAAAACAAACCAACAAACTATATATATATATATTTTAAAATTTCTGTGTATTTGTGTGTGAGGGTGAAAAATGGGTGGTGGGTAGGTGTCACATGTGTGAGGGGTGAGGAGTACCACATGTGAGGGAGTGCCTGAGGAGACCAGAGAGCGTGTCAGATCCTTTGGAGTTGGAGTTTTAGGCGGCTGTGAGCCCCCTCATGTGGGTGCTAGAAACTACATTTCTCTGCAAGAGCAGCAAGTGGTCTCATCTACTGAATGTTTGTATATATAAATATATATATTTACAAAATTTACATACATGTGGATCAGGGTAATGGTGACCATAATGGCATAGCTTTGTGTCACAGGCACCGCTAAGGACTTAATTTGTATCATGTCACTGAAAGCAGTGGTAGGGATACATTTGCTATTTCCTCCTGGTCCAGTGTTGTAAAGTGCCTTTAAGGAGTCAGGTATCTTCTTCCCTTTCCTAAAACATGGGATGCTCCTTAACACCTAAATTATCTTGATTATAGCCTTGGGGGGGGGAGTTTAACATGAAACCCTAAGGAGAAATAATGAGGAGGAACACCAATAACCAGCCTCTAGTTGTACTAATCTGAAAATCAGATAATGGAGGCCACACCGGGCCCACAGCACAATAAGCAGTACCATCACAGGACAGAATGTGCCTCAGCCACTTCTTATCTGCTGACTTGCCATGAAATCTTCCTGGGGCAGCTCTGCGGGATTAGTCAGCTAGTATTAAAGATGTGGATACAAACATTTTGCTAGGATTTTTGGAAGCACAGTTTTTAAAAGACCAACGTGTCTGAAAGTAAAAGTTTCTTCTGGCTGAAACTTTTAACAGAATTTTGTTTAAGATGTACTGTAACACCGAACAATGATCAATAAAAAGATTTAAAATCCGTAGCAGGACGTGGTGGTGCACGCCTGTAACCCCAGCACTCAGGGAAGCAGAGGCAGGCAAATCTTCGTGAGTTCAAGGCCAGCCACTGTGCCATTGTTGCTGCAGCATGCTGCTAGCATGTGTTTGGAAGCCCATTGTCATCAAGGCACACGTGTAAGGAAAACAGACTCAAGAAAGAGAGCAGATTAGCCTTGAGATCTATTAGACAGTGCATACATTCGAGTTGGGCATCCACACACATGCTAGTAGCATGCCGCAATAGCAATGTCTCAGTGGCACCAAGGGCTTGTGGACAACACATCTGTGGTAGAGCAGCGCTTGGCCATGGTGGTACTTTGAATGAATGGATTCATACCAGATTCAATGCCTTGTGAAGCACCAAGAGAAAGGACACAGTCTCTCTCCTGTACTGTGAGCCAAGCAAAGAGTCTTCCAAGGCCCCACAAATGGAGGAGTTACCTTTCAGAAGGCCTCAGAGACGGGCTGTAGTTAAGATGAAGAGCAGAACGAAGCCTTTTCACAAACTCTGGCTGACTAGGGTCTTGTATAGTGGGCCTTCACATTTTTTTTTATCAGAACGTCTTTGATATAAGTTAAAGAAAATCTTATTACACAGTTGTTATTTCTCCACTCATTTTTCATTTTCTGAAAGAATAATTACTTAATATGGCATAAGCCTTAAGACTGTGTTCAAGTTCCAGCTGCTCATGCACATCCTCTTAATAAGATCCACAGAATGTGCCTTTTGAATGGTTACACTATATAAAAAGAATTTAAGGAGCTAGAGAGATGGCTCAGTGGTTAAGAATACTCATTGCCCTTCCCCTCATAGATTGGGGTGTCCTACTGAAGAGAGAGAGGAAAAATTGTAGAAGTCAGACTGGATGGAGGACAACAGGGGAATGTGGCCCACTGAATCAACTAAGCAATGCTCATTATGGGCTCACAGAGGCTGAAGTGGCAAGCAGGGGCCTGATGGGTCTGCACCAGGTCCTCTGCAAGATATATTATGGATGTTTGTTAGTGTGGTGGTTTTGTGAGGCTCCTAACAGTGGGAGCAAGTGTGTCTCTGACTCTTTTGCCTGCTCTTGGGACTCTTTTCCTTTTATTGGGTTGGCTTGTCCAGCCTCAATATGAAGTTTTTTGCCTTATCTTATTGTATCTTGTTTTGTCCTGTTGGACTGGCTCTTGGAGGCCTGCTTTTTCTGAAGTGGAAACAGAGGGAGGATGGGGGAGTAAATGTTTGGGAGAGCAGAGGTGCGGAGGGGAGCTAAGGGAGTTGAAGAAGGAGAAATTGTGATTGGGATATATGAGAGAAGAATCTATTTTTAATAACAACAACAATAATAAAGTAAATCCAAGAAAAAAACAAGAATTCTCATTGCTGTCGCAGAGGATCAGGGTTCAATTTCCAGAACCCAAATGGCAACTTACAACCAGCTCTAACTGTAGTTCCAGGGGATCCTGCCTCCTTTTCTGACTTCTGTGCCCACCAGGCACACATGTGGCATACAGACAAACATGCAAGCAAACACTCACACAAATGAAAAAAAAAAATTAACCTAAACCCATTAAAGCGTATTTAAATGTGCACCCATGAACCATTTTCACAGCACGGTTTAAATGCACCATTTGGTGAGTGAATTCGTAAATAACCTTCATGATTATGCCTCCTTGGTGGCACACTTCATGCTGACAACTGAAAGTTCCTCCACTTTAATTTACTCTACAGTCAATTTTGTATTTGCTCAGGTCATTCTCATAGACCAGTGTTCACCTGTCATCCATTCACTCCACAGCGATATTGTCTAGCTCTAACTACTTATATCAATCCATCTTATTTATCACTTTGAGAAAGAACTATTACTCAGCTGCATAATAAGTTTCTTAAATTTATTTAGTTCAAATTTTATATAAAAGGAATGATTGCAGGCTGGAGAGATGGCTCAGAGGCTAAGCACATTGGCTGTTTTTTTTTTTTTTTTTTTTTTTTTTTTTTCCTAAACACACTGGTTCAATTCCTAGCACCCATATGGCAGCCCACAACTGTCTGTAACTCCGGTTCCAGGGGATCTGGCACCTTCACACAGACATACATGCAAGCAAAACACCAATTTACATAAAAAATAAAAAAGGAATCATCAAAAAAATTTAAGAATGATTGCATAATTTTGATGTAAAAATGTAGATATTTGTGCTTTAAAATTCCAGTGTTCTTGCCTGACTTAAATCTGGTTTTCTGCTTGCATTAAATAGCAGGAGGACATAACATGGGATGAAGAGTGAATGTACATCAGCTGGGCCTCACTGGGACACTCCAAAGTCCAGGTTTCTTTCAGCAAATATCTTAAGATGGGTGTTGAAAAGCAGTAAAATTCAAAACCAACCAGAGGCACATAATACCCCCTAAAGCCCTGATTCTCCTATACGTATCAATTCCCTTTAATCCCCTATACACTTTGAGTGCTTCTGTGATCCCCTGACCAACTCCCATCACTGTGCCTGCTGTTAGGGAAACACCAAGGACTTTGGGAAGGAGAGAGGTGATGTCTTCCATTGGGCATGATTTCACTGAGAGCTGGGAGTTTTTAGGCCTCTTTAGTTCTTTAGGATCAAATAAAACAGTCTCAAAAAGCAGTGGGAGAGGATAGAGAGATGGCCCAGCCATCAAGAGCATTGGCTGCTCTTCCAGAGGATCCAGGTTCAGTTCTCAGCCCAACCATTTATAACTCCAGTTCTGGGGGAATCAAACCACCTCTTGGAGCTCTGTCTGCAAATGAAGTGCACAGACACACATAAAGGCATAACATCCATGAACATAAAAAATAAAGTGTTTTTAAAGGAAATGGGAAACCAAAGGGAAACACAAAACAAGCCAACCAATGAATAGTCTAGAAACACAACACAGAATGTGCTTCTGAGGGCAGTAGGAATGACTCCAGGTTCCCAGCTGCTGCTGGAGGCAGGCAAGTTGATGGCTGTGCTGCTGTACTGCAGTCCTGAGCTTCCTCATGGCGATGGACCACTTGGTAGTGGACTTGGCATTTAGATGGGAAAAGGTTCAGCTTCTAAGACAAAATTTGAAAACTAAGGAAAGGGACAAAGGATGGCTGGTGAGTGAACCAAACCGAACCCCGAGGAGAAAATTTGCCTAATTACAAGATTCATAAGCTGAAAACTGCAGAATAATGATGACAGAAATTACAAACAAACCGAGGAAGTGAGAAGACACCTGTGTTCACAGATGGAAAGACTTAGGATCATGATGCCATCCCTGGATGGGTGGGTCTGGGCTGCACAAGAAAGACAGCACAGCGTAAGCTTGGGAGCAGCCAGGAAGCAGAGTTCCTTCGTGATCTCTGCTTTAGTTCCTGCCTCGGCTTCCTCTGATGATAGACTGTAACCTGTATCTCAAATGACAGCCCCCTCACCAAAAAAGGCGACAATACTACTGAGTCGTAATCCCCATCAAAATCCCAACAGCCATTTTGCAGAAACGAAAAACAAGAGAAAAGACATAACGCTAAGACTCGAGATTGCTGATTTCAAATCTTATGAGAAAAAAAAAAAAAAACAAAAACAAAACACCAGTAACCAAAACAGTGTGGTGCTGCCAAAAATATCTGCATATTGGTCAACACGTGTGATAAGACTAAAGTCAACTGATTTCAACAAAAGTGGCCTGAACACCCACTCAGTGGGAAGAACAGACGGTTCAAACATAACACCAGGACGACTGGATATCTACCTCAAAGAATGAAAATGGCTCACTACCTCACAAAAACTAATGAAAGAACAGGGGTATTGCTCACCAGCGCAACATCTTCCAGTATGTGCACAGCTCTGAGTTCAGTCCTCAGCACCATAAAGGCGTAAGCCAGTATAGATCAAAATCGAAACACAAAGGTTGAAACCACAAACTTCTAAAATTCTTAAAAGAAAACATGGGTAAATCTTCACTACATTAGATTTGACAATAAGTTCTTAGATATGACTCAAAAGAATAAAAGAAAAAGGCATGAAAGAAAAACTAGATAAACCAGATTTCAGTAAAATTTAAAATTCTCATGCATCTAACAACACTATTGAGAAAATGAAAACGCGGAGTTGCTCAAATGTTCACTAAGTAAGTGGACTAATGGATTTTGAGCCATCAATAAAGTAGAATGTTACTCAGCTATAACAAATAAGCGAGGTTCTAGAGGTTCATATCAAAAAACATTACACTCAGTGAAAGAAACCAGATCCACAATGACACATATTGTATAAGCTATTTATATGAAATGTTCAGGGTAGGTAAATCCATAGACCTAAAAAGATTAGCGGTTGCCAGGGTCTGGAAGAGAGGGAATGGGGGAAAATGGGGGGGAATGAAGGCTTTAGGGCGCAAACTTGCCTTCTGTGGGATGAAAAGTCTCACAGGTACATAGCGGTGCAGTGTGCTCCTGTGATTGTACTAAATGTCATTCAGTTGAACACTTCAAGGTGGTGGCCTTGTTGTAAACATTTGCCTCAATTATAAACTCATTTAAAAATTTAAAACTGGGGAATTAGAAACAGGAGAGCATGAGAGAACAGAAGAGCGGGAGAAGAAAAAGTGGAGGAGGGGGAAGAGCCTAGGCTAAGAAGGGAGTGAAAGGAAGAGTGAAAAATAATGATGAAAGAAACAGAAGAGCTACAATGAAGAATTTTAGGTTGGAAAATATCAAGCGCAAGTTGGTTTTATGAAGAAAGAACACAAAAGCTGTGCTCTCCCCTGAAGCTGGCCTGAGAATAAACAGCCATCGCCCCTTAGAAAACAGTTTGTCAACAACTAATAAAATTGACGTAGACATGAGTCAGAGCTCCACTCTGGATGTACATCACAGGGAATCATCATGTATGTGCCCATTGAGTCATGCACACAGCACTGGTTTGTCATGCTAAATTTTGTTTTTGCGGTGGGTGGGTGGGGACACAAATAGTGAAGAGGACAGTTATACTGTGGCGGATTTCTGTAACAGCTTCTTTCCCAGTCGCTGTGATAAAATACTGTGACAAGAGCAATGGTTTTGTTTTATTTGTTTGACAGCTCATCATGGCAGGGCAGTCAGAGAAGCAGGGGGTTGAAGCCCCTGGTCATATCCTATCCTCAACCAGAAAGCAGAGAACAATGAGTACATACATGATCCTCTGGACAATCCAGGACCCCGGCCAGGGAAGGAGCACACACAGCAGGCAGGTCTTCCCACATAATGAAATCAAGATCATCCCGGACACTAGAGTATGATGGCAGGCTGATGTGTTCCTCATCTAGTAAAAGTATGTTATAATAGAAAGAAATGAGAGATAGTAAAAGGAGTAGGAGGGATTACTGAAGGATTATAAAAATGAAAGAAGTCAAGAAAGACCGGAAGGGAGAGAGGTGTCTTAGTTAGGGTGTCTATTGCTGCCATGAAACGCCATGACCAAGTTGGAGAGGAAAGGGTTTATTTACCTGTGCTCCCAAATTGCTGTTCATTATTGAAGGAAGTCAGGACAAGAACTCACACAGGAACCTGGAGGCAGGAGCTGATGCAGAGACCATGGAGGGGTGTTGCTTACTGGCTTGCCCCCATGGATTGCTCAACCTGCTTTCTTATAGATCCCAACCTAGGGGTAGTCTCACCCACAGTGGGCTGGACCCTCTCCCCATTGATCACTAGTGCCTTACAGCCAAATATTATGGAGGCATTTCCTCAATTAAGATTCCTTCCTTTCGGACAACTCTAGTTTGTGTCAAGTTGACATAAGACCAGGCAGCGTAGAGGAAGAGAGAAGTCCAGTTGGATCTCATCTGGAAGCTGGAGCATTTAGCAAGCAAGTGCATAAGCCTCAAGGGTTGAGGCTTGAGAAGGAACAAGCTGATGAGAGCAGGAAGGAAAGCCTCAAATTAAAGCTTCACCAAGACTTGTGGACCAAGGCATGATGGAGTGTTTTACCTGTAACTTGTTCTTTACCATAAATATTCCTCACATCACAGGGCAACTAGCAGCACAGCTGACTGTCTTTTTGCTCAGCACCTGCCCAGGGCAAAGCCCACAGGAAAAGACGGAAGGATGCTCTTCTCAAGCAGCTGGAGGACCCAGCGAGTCCAATGCCCGTCTCGATTCCATCAGCTATTTTAACCCCACAGAGACTGTTGAGGTCAAGACAAGGAAGTGCATGTGGGAATAAGAGATAGGAAAGCAAGGTTGCCACTGAGTATCAGTGTTTAAATACAGCCCTGATCATAGAAGGAATTGTAGTCTGAGGATGAGTCAGGAGCCTGGGCACCAACTTCCTAGGTCTTCTGATTTGGGTTTTACAAAGCTGCAATTGAGAGATCACGCGGCTGATGTTCTCACCTGGGTAGTTGGTGGGGGGAAAGAATCAAGGCCACCACATTTGCTCACTACCAGATGTCACCGCCATTTATTTCTTCAAGCCAGAAGGGATAGTCATCACAGGAAGTCTGATAGCCAGAGGGAGCCTTTTGTGACAGCTCTTCATCGCAAGAATGGCAGAAGCAAGTCACAGGTCCCACCTGCCTCCAGAAGAAGCGCCCCAGCAAGACAGCAGATGCTGTGAAGCACAGTGCCTCACCTCCCTGCCCCCGTGAATACACCACACAGCATAACTTTATTGTTTCTAAGCTCTGAAAATTGAGATCATGAATATAATCCTCAGCAGTTTAAAATGTGGGTCAGTCACACTGTTGAGCACACACCCAGAACATACCTGACATAAAAGTTCATGGCTCTCTCGATCCTCCAGCCGTCTTTCTCTTCTCCAAATGATTTCAAATGCAGGTCCAAATCCCAAAATAAGAAAGCAAAGGCCTGGAAGTAAGTCTAGTGGTTTCCGGCCATCCATGGTGCAGGAATTGGGATGTTTAGCATTTGTTCTGGTTACAGTGGAGGAAAGGTTCATTTTGTCATCTCTAGTCTTGTTTTTCATAGTTATTCTGAGGCTTGAAACAGGTACAAGTATTCAGCAAATAAACGCTTGTCATGAGGGCTAAAAGGATGGCACAGCTGGTAAAAATACTCCTCACCAAGCTTGATGACCAAGTTCAATCCCCAGAACCCATGAAAAGGAACCTCTTATGCAAAGTGATCCTCTGCCCCCACCCCAGAATACACATACACAATGATAACGAAGGTTTTGTTTTGTTTTGTTTTGCTTTCAAGACAGGGTTTTTCTTTGTGTAGTTCTGGCTGTCCTGGCACTCACTCTGTAGACCAGGCTGGCCTCGAACTCACAGAGATCCAACTGCTCTGCCTCCCGCTGCTGGGATTAAAGGCATGAGATACCACCGATTGGCAGTAGTAAATGTTTCTTAAAACAGAAAAATGAGTTGAACATTAAAGCCCAGGCCTTTAATCCCAGCACTGGGGAGACAGAAGCAAACAGAACTCTTTGAGTTTGAGGCCAGCCTGGTCTAGACAGTGAATTCCAGGGCAGTCAGGGCTATGTAGAGTGACTCAAACAAACAATTTAACTAATAAAATAAACAAAAAAACAAGACAGAAAAAAAATGTCATTCTTGGAGTCATCTTTTACAACATGGTTATATAAAATGAAAGTCAGCAATAAGAATGCCATTGAAATCTTTTTTCACTTTTAAAAATGTATTTATGTATTCATATATTTTATATTTATAAATTACAGTTTATTTACTTTGTATCCTGCTGTTATCCCTCCCTTAACTCCTCCTATGCCCCTCCCAAGTCTACTGACAGGGGAGGTCCTCCTCCCCTTCCCACTGACCCTAGCCTATCAGGTCTCATCAGGACTGGCTGCATTGTCTTCCTCTGTGGCCTGGCTGCTTCCCTATTAGGGGGAGGTGATCAAAGAGCTTGCCACTGAGTTCATGTCAGAGACAGTTCCTGTTCCCATTACTAGGGAGCCCACTTGGACACTGAGCTGCCATGGGCTACATCTGTGCAGTTCTAGGTTCTAGGGGTTCTAGGTTATCTCCATGCATGGTCCTTGGTTGGAGAATCTGTCTCAGAAACGACCCCTGTGCCCAGAGTTTTCTGTTCTGTTGCTCTCCTTGTGGAGCTCCTGTCCCCTCCAGGTCTTCCTATCCCCCCTTCTTTCATTCATAAGATTCCCTGCCCAAAGTTTGACTATGAGTCTCAGCATCTCCCTCAATACCTTGCTGGGTAAAGTCTTTCAATAGCTCTCTGTGGTGGCTCCTGTTTTCTCCCTCTTCCATTTGCCTTTCTGCATGAGGATTGATCATCTTACCCAGGGTCCTCCTCCTTGCTTAGCTTCTTTAGATGTATAGATTTTAGTATGTTTATCCTGTATTATATGTCTAGTATCCACTTATTAGTAAGTATATACCATGTGTGTCTTTCTGCTTCTGGGATACCTCACTCAGGATGATCTTTTCTAGTTCCCACCATTTGCCTGCAAATTTCATGGTTTCCTTTTTTTTTTTTTTTAATTGCTGAGTAGTATTCCATTGTGTAAATGTACCACAATTTCTGTATCCATTCCTCAGTTGAGTGACATCTGGGTTGTTTCCACCTTCTGGCTATAACAAATAAAGCTGCTATGAACATGGTTAAGCAAATGTCCCTGTTGTATACTTGAGCATATCTTGGATTTATGCCTAGGAGAGCCATAGCTGGATCTTGAGGAAGCACTATTCCTAATTGTCTGAGAAAGCGCCAGCTTGAACTCATTGGCACAGTAGACAACTTCCTGAACAGAACACCAACAGCACGGCTCTGAGATCAACAATCAATAAATGGGACCTCATGAAACTGAAAAGCTTCTGTAAAGCAAAGGACACTGTCGTCAGAACAAAATGACAGCCAACAGACTGGGAAAGGATCTTCACCAATCCAATATCTGACAGAGGGCTAATATCCAGCAGAATATATAAGGAACGCACGTAAGAAGTTAAACAGCAAGAAATACAATTAAAAAATGGGGTACAGAGCTAGACAGAAAATTCTCAATGGAGGAATAGCAAATGGCAGAGAAGCACTTAAAGAAATGCTCAATGTCCTTAGCCATCAGGGAGATGCAAATCAAAACGACCCTGAGATTTCACCTTCCACCCATCAGAATGGCTAAGATCAAAACTTAAGTGACAACCCGTGCTGGAGAGGTTGTGGAGAAAGGGGAACCCTCCTCCACTGCTGGTGGGAATGTAAACTTGTACAACCACTGAAATCGTTGAGTTAGTTGGTTCAGTCTTCCTCTTCCTGCTCTAGCTCTTCCAGCTCCCTCTGGCTGTACCCCGCACCTCGAATCTACCATAGAAATCTTCTCCTCAACCGTGCTTTGGAAAGATCGTGGTCACATGAACAAAATAAAAACTTCAGAGGCAAAAATGCAAGTGACGATTGCTTGAAACAGCCATGTCTTACTATTATTTGAGCTTATGTGGTATTTGTGCTTTAATTTATTTGTATTTTATAATGATCTATGTCCTTTACTTGTTTATTTTTTCCAAACCTATTTACCCACACGTAAACATTGCCCTTTCTCTGCCCTGTACACCTATATATTCCAGTGCTTTCTGCAGAGTGATTCATCTTCCCTTTGGCGGGGTGCAGTGGAGCGAGAAGGCAGACCGTTGCTTTTCATGCCAGTGCTCAGCTCCTTCAACTCTCCACCAGGGGTCTGGGCCAAAGGCCGGTACCGGGAGCGCGGCTCTGCCAACTTAGGGCCTCCCGAGTGTCCGCACGCCGGTGGCGCCCGCCGGCTGCCCGCGTGCCTCGGAGCGCGCGCCCGAGCCCGTCCCCGCCGCTGGGAGCGGCTTCGATCGGCTGCGCCCGGCTCGGGCGGACGCGTCCCGGATCCCGGCGCGAGCGGGCAGGCAGCGGGGCGGGCGCGGTTCGGGCCGCAGGTCCCGGGCCCTCCCAGCCGCCCGCCCCTGTGCACTCTGCCGGAAAGTTCTTGGCGAGCCCTGGGGAGCGGCGCGAGGGCCGGGTAGGTAAGCCGGGGGCCGCGCGCAGAGCAACTTTGCGGGGATGCCGGGACCGGGAACGGGGAGCGGGAGAGACCCCCGGAGCGCGTCCCCGGTGCGCGCCGCGCGGCTCTCAGCTCCCGCCGGGTCCGCGGGAGAGCGCGCGGTCCTATCCACCGAGCTGCCAGGCCAGCGCTCCAGAACCTTCGCGGCGCCCTGGAGACCTGGTGCCCAAAAGAAAAGATTTCAGGGGAACAAGCCGGTCCCGGTCCTGGCGGTAGTGGGTTTTTACCATGAGCGAATTGTGCCCCGCAGCACTTTTTTTTTTTTTACACCTCCCTCCCCCAGACTAAGAAAGAGCACGACTAGGGTCCCGGCAGTTAGTGATAGGGCCAGCTGCAGGAGTCAAAGGGCAGCTGGGTTCTGACCGGCTCTCTGTACTTGGAGATCCCCATGCCAGAGAAATAACGAAATTTATAAGCCCCAGATGTCATCATCAAGGTCGGTTATAGTATTTTAGAGTTTTGAGAGGCGGTGTTTTAGGAAAAGGTCACAGACACAGTATTAAAATGCAGTACAAGGATTGAGGGGTCGAGACGTTTTAGCCAAGAAACATCTGGGGAAAGTAAAAAAGAAAGAGAGAGAGAGAGAGAGAGAGAGAGAGAGAGAAAGGAAAGAAGGAAGAAAGGAGAAGAAAGAAAAAAATCTGTTAGTGCTGAAAAGATAAAATTTAATAAACTACTGGAAATTAGATTTAAAATCCCACATTTAAAGGAAAATTGAATAATAAAAAAAAAAGTCACCGTCCTTCCCAGTGTTTCTTCTGAGTACTAAGTTACTTTGAATTTTCGGGACTGCAAAGTGCTATTAAACTTAGTGACAACCTTGAACAAAAAGTATTGGTGCCTGTTGGTGTTGAGTGTAGTAGCTATTTTGTTCCCTTGCTCATTTTTAATTCTAAACTCTATTAGATGGAAATATTCATTCAGTACTTGTACAGTAACTTGGTATGGTCCTTTGTGGAAATGAAAGCTACAGAAACAAAAATTTGGATCATGAATCTTAGTGTCTTCATTTGCAAAAGTCAAGGGATTAGTTGGTTCTCGTTCCCTAATAATCGGAGATTCTTCTGTCCTGAAAAATCTGTGTGTGATCTTCAAGAGTTTGAGATACAAATCCAAACAGAAATCTACATCATATCTCTTGTCAAAACTTTATATTTAAATAGGAGGCATTTGATAGTTAAACTTATTAATCCAATCAGACTTCCAAAATAGCTGAATCATTGCATGGTCCGTGCTTGAGAATCGTTTCAGCCTGTGCTATTGAATAAAAAGAAGACAGAGGAAGCCAAAATCCTAGAGTACAAACTGCAAGGCTCATCCGGTGCACAGCTCTGGTACCTCTGCCTGCTCCTTTTGAATGTGGGCCATGCAGACCAGAAGAATTGGGAAGCATTTGCTACCATGTATAACAAAGCAGGACATTTCAAAACTGCGTTGAGAATGTCTGTAATGGCTATGCAAGCCTGCAAACTACAATTTGAAACTGCTTCTTTTGTAATCATAGTGGTCCGCTAGGGTTATGAGTGACACAGGGTCTGAATTTACCTGTGGAATAGAGGAGCATCTTGAATCACTAATCACATTTTTTAAAAGAAAGGGGAATTTTATTTTTCTTTTATCTATGTTTAGAAAATGTGTTTAAAGAAAAAGTTATTATTGCCATTGACTAAAATAAATAACCAAGAGTTGATGGGTTAAATCACCCACAGTGTAACTACACAGAGACCTCCTCCAGCCCGGAGAATCCAGGATTAACCCACACAGCCCTACAATGACTGTCTACTTGTCACTTTCTGTTCTTTAACAGAAAAAACCTCCAGGGGCTGTCACATTGAAACTGGCCAGGATAGGACTAGCAAGAAAGGGGCGTGTGGAGCACCGTCAGGAAGATGAACACCTTCCTGAGCTTATAGGAGAGTCTGTGTGCAGGTACTCCAAAATCCAAACAGTTCTTAGAAGGGTTAATTTTGTCAAGTTGATTGAAAAAATATAATAAAGGACAGGCAAATGCACACCTCTAAGCCCATCTGTGATGTCATTCTCTCGGAGACAGCTGGGTCTTGAGGGCTCTGACCTATTGAATAGACAAGTTTATCCTTGGATCTATTCGTCCATGGTTTGGTGGCATTTCTGGGAGGTGGTGAATGAATGATAAGAGAAGAAACTAGCAGGAGGCCTGCTATGTCTGCGGTGGTTGGAATAGGTATGACCCCATAGGCTTAAATGTTTGAAAGCTTGGCCCATAGGGTGTGGTGCTACCAGGAGGTATGGCCTTGTTGGAGTAGGCGTGGCCTTGCTGTAGGAAGTATGTCACTGTGGAGGCGGGCTTTGAGGTCTCATATGCTCAAGCCATGCCCAGTGGGGCAGTCTCCTGCTGCCTATGTAGAGCTGCCTATGCTGCCTATGGTGCCTTCTCCAGCACCGTGTCTGCCTGTACACTGCCGTACTTCCCACCTTGACTCAACCTCTGAAACTGTAAGCCAGCCCAATCAAATGTTTTCCCTTCTCAGAGTTGCCGTGTTCACGGTGTCTCTTCACAGCTATAAAACCGTTAAGGCAATGTGGCGTGTCCTTGTGGCTATATCTTGTCCTGGCCTCTTCCTGTATTCCTCCTTTCTTTGCATCCTCGTCTCTAGGACACAAACTCCTTTGTTGGGACACGTCTGAAAACATAAGCCCCCATACATTGTTTTTCCTTCTAGTTATTCTCTTAGGTAATTTTTGTTGTTGTTTGTTTTTGTCACAGTGAGCTAGAAGGAACTCGAACAATTCTGAAATTTGAAATACTTGTAGTCTTGAGCATTTCAGACAAGGGAGCCCGGATCTGTAAGAATCTAAGTTGGTAGAACTGCTGTTGTTTGAGGAGTTGGTGGTTGTGAGGTCTGGTAGCCACACACAGCGGGGGCCTGGCTCATCTGTCTTCCCCCAAAGGTGTTGGTCTGCAGACAATGAAATGCAGGCTAAATAATAAGCTCAGTATCACTTTTAACCTCACATCTTTGTTGTGAAAACCTTGATAGTTGTGGATTCTAGGTAATGGCTATGTGGGGAAATGGGTTTGTTGTATTCTGTGTTCTCTATGTTTTCCCTCCAGTGCTGGCAACCGAATCCAGGGCCTTTCACATTCTAGGCAAGCGCTCAACCACCTCAGCCCCGACTTTCTCTGTTTGATGTATAAAATTACTCATCCAGGAGCTGGAGAGGCCCTGCCATTCGAGCATGAGGACTTGAGCCCAGGTCCGCAGCCTGTGAAGGGGACATCTGTAACCCCAGTGCTGGCCACTAGTGGGGACTTGGGCAAACACACACATACATTAAACACATGCATAAAATTAAGAAAAAAATTTTGTCAAAATATGTGAATTTAAAAAAAAAAAAACGAGGCATTTTCTAACTCAACATTTCATTTCAAATTACACAGGGATTTAAAAATATTTTTCTTTTGTGGTTGTGAATGTAGATTAACATTTCTTATATATAGGGAATCCATAGGGAGGGAAGGCTTCAGAATAACGCTTCAATGTCTTGTGGACGTGTGATGGGAAGATCTAAGGAAAAATGATAGTTTTGACTTTCCTTTTTCATTCTGATTATTATGTTCATATATTACTATATTTGAAATTAAAAACACATTTTTATAGTTTATATTTCATACGTGTATGAGTGTTTTGCCTGCATGAATGTATGTGTACCACATGCATGCTTGATGCCCATGGAGGTCAGAAAAGGATGTCAGATCCCTCAGAACCGGAGTTGTGAATCACCAGGTGGGGACTGGGAAGTGAACCTGGGTCTTCCTGCAAGAGCAACAAGTGCTTTTAAAGCTGAGTCATCTCCTCAGCCCCTGAATTATTTTTTAGTGTAAAATTACTTTTTCTAAATTGTATGAAGAACGCAAAGTGAAGCTGCCATATCATGAAAAGGAAAAGGAAAGGTATCCCGTCATGCATGGATCTGCTTCTTTACCACAGAGTGAAAGCTCTCTTGTGTGTCTTTGCGTACATTTATGCAAATTACATTCATAAAGGCAGAAACTTTTTTTTCTAATAAAATATTTGTGTTTGCTCGGGAGCATTCAGAATGCCAATATAGAGTGGTATTCCATTAACAGAACGACAGTTATCTACAACTGAAGACGAAACAAAATAAACCAAACCAAAAACTACCGTCCACACATATAACTAGTTTGTGTTGTGCTGCAAGAAGAACATGCTTTACATTTCTGTGCAAATTCACAACCAGGCAGGGTTAGTGGGCATTGCAAATGCCACCAGGACAGGGCTATCTAAAGACACACTCAGGACTGTGTTAACTATAGAAAAAAAAAGACACTGTTCAGTTTCAAAACAAATCTTACATGGCCTTACGTTTCAGTTATTTTCTTTAAAAGGAATGAGTTGTGTACAAGGGGGTTTAAATGCTTTACAGACAAGAAAAACTGCTCTAGAACCAACTTATTTTTCGTCTTCCTCCTCTCCCATCTTCCTGTTCCTTCTTTTTCTCGTTCTCTTTTCAGCCTTGACCACCCTTTTCTGCTGTCCTTTTCGCTCTTCTCCTTTGGCTTGCCGGCCTTCTTCCCACAGGGCTGCTTATCATGTGCAGCGGTGCTCTTCCTCATCTCTCCTGGTTTCTTTGCAGCATCACCAATGGACCACCCTTTGATTTGGGGGCGATACTGGGGACTGAACAAGAAGAAGGCTGGAGGAGGCCACCTGGGTGCTTTGAGATCCTTGAACTTCTCGTTGGTCTCCTCTTGGGGTGGGGGGAGCGGGTATGTAGGTTTCCCTGTCAGCCTTTGCCATGTCTTCAGATTTCCCCCTTCTTTAGAAGACATGGTCCCCGCCTCTCTGAGCACTTCATGGAGCTGACAGGGGCATCTGGTGTGCCTTCTTGTGCTCCTCCTGAGGTTTGCACAAAAACACGTGAAGCTATTCCACCCCTTGGCTTCTCAGGCTCTCCTTTCACCTGTTTGGTTGATTTTCCTCTGTGAGGCACAGAGCTGCCCCTTGCCCTCCGGGTCTTGCTTGCTCCAGCTCTGTCTCTGTGGAGCTCAGGGTACTGGGAGAGCAATGGCTATGAGAGCGGGAGCCAAACCCAGAAACACGTGGGGCCACTAGCCAAGTCTGATTGCCCTGCTTTGATTCTTTTGTAACAAACTAAACCCAACTTCATACTCAATCAAATGGAAACGTATTTTACAAGAATGTTTTCTGTAACAAGTAGCCAGGTTTCAACCAGTCACAAACAGCTGAGTTTCAGCCATACATAGGCAGCCAACTTATAACTTCATGCAAATGCGACAGATGCCTCATTGTCGCCAGTATGGAGAGTCTCTGCCTTGTTGTCCTGTTTCACTTTTTCAAAGATTTATTTATTTATACATATCAGCACTCTTTTTGCATGTATGCCTGCATGACAGAAGAGAGCATCGGATTCCATTACAGATAGTTATGAGCCACCATGTCATTACTGGAAATCGAACTCAGGGAGCTTGGTACAAGGTTGCTTCTGATGAGCAGATCCTCCGAGTCCTTTCTGAATGCTGCCTGACTGATTGAGGCCCTTTTTGCCCCACCCTTGTCAAGTTGTTTAATTTTTTTTTCTTCTCATAAGATAATAATAGAGGTTCTTTTATCTAAAAAAAATAATATTTCAACATTTAAAAAAAAAAGCCAGTGACCTTGGCATCAGTTTTGAGGCAGGTGTGGTTGTGTACACCTCTAACCCCAAGACCTAAGAAGCTGAGGAAAGATCATGAATCTAAGGATACCTTGGGCTATATAGCAAAGAAAGGGGGCGAGGGAGAGAGAGAAGAAAGACGAGAAGGAGGAAGGAGGAAGGAGAAGAAAACAGAGGAAAGAGGGAGAGCTATTAATGTTTTAACGTTGTGGGTGATAGCGGGGCCTTCCCAATTAAAAAGAAAGGTGTCTCAAGAGCAGACTGTGTGGCTCCCTGCTATTAAAGCACAAGCTCTGTAGTCTCTGATGTGGCTAGGAAGTCCAAGGTTGGTATCACAGTTCCCCTCCCCCAATGCAACTGACTTACTTTTTCTACCTAGAGTCCCGGTGTTTCCTTTCTTTTTCTTGAGGTTTAATAATCCAGTTGGGCTGTGGCATGATTAATTTCTGAATCGATTTCTCATGGAACTTGTGTTCTCTGTATTGGAATAATCTATTGTTCTTAATTTGAGGGTGATCTTTCCATTATTAATAGATTTTCCTCTACTTTGTAACTCTTTATTTTGGGCATCAGTAATTCTTACAGTATCTTAACTTTGCCTTCCATATCAGTTATGCTGTTGTTTTTTCCCCTTCTCGGTAGCTCTGGAGAGATGGCTCGGTGAGTGAAGACACTTACTGCAAAGTATGATGCTCTGAGTTCAGTGCCCAGGAATCAGACCAGGGTTGGAGGGAGAGAACTGACTGCTCAGAGTTTCCCTCTGACCTCATGCACCCTCTATGGCATGGGCATCAGACCCCAAGTAAATAATGTAATTTAAAGGATACAACCATAGATCGTGAATAAGGATGCTACGATCGTGATGTGGCCAAACCATTCCTTATTTGAAACTAAGGAGACTATGTACCCCTGCCTCCTTCCCCCCCCCCCCCTCCTTACGCCGTGCAGATTCTCTCCTGGCGTTCTTCATGACCGATGTTAGTTGTCCCTACTTCCTGTGCCCCCCCCCCCTCAGTGAAGGGATGACGTTAAAAATCAAGGTCCAAATGCTACTCAGCTTTTGGCTACTGATGAATTCCGCAAGGAGGAATCTTTGAGTTCCATTGTGTACCACCTTGAGAACTTGCCAGGCTTCAACCATCATTCCAAATGGATGGTTACACTCAGAGGGCACAAAACCAAACCAAACGTCATGACTGTTCAATAGAGACTGGGGAGAGGGTTGATAGGGACCAGAGGGAGACAAGAGGCCGTGGGGGAGAGTTGTTAGAAAGCAGTATGTATTCATGTATGACGTTGCCATACAAGAAGCAATTAAGGTTTATATATATATATATATACACAGATTTATCATAGTATTTTAGGTTAGACATTAAATAATTAATGTGTTACGTTAGCAACATGGCAAGGAAGGCAGGCATGCTACTGACATATTTTCATAGACCAGCTTAATGAAAGGATGAGCTATGCTGGGTCTGATTGTTTAATGAACACTGTAAGAAAATAGTGATTTTTTTTCAATTTTGCATAACATATCTCTAAACATGAGTCTGTGAGGAAAGGGAAGTCTTTGCGGTAGGCATATGATTTGGGGCATTTCTCTCGGGCATGACTCGTTCAGTTGCTGTGGACTGGGGGAGGAGCACACCCACTTTAGTCCAGTGAAGCTTCCCTGCCTGTCCTCCGCACGCATTCCATTCCTCCGACAGCAAAGATAGCATTTACTTACAAATCAGTGTGAAATGAATGACTTTGGGCGAGTCTTAGGTATTACTGTACACAACTCTTAGTTTAATTAGGTAAATGGCCCTTGAAATTTGGAAGCAGGGTCTATATAGTGTCAACCTTTGATTTTCAGTCAAATGCCAGTCCATGAGGAAGGAATTTGAATTACTGCATACGTTGATTTGCCAGCTATTGAGAGTCAATGCTGTGGTGCATGTTTTGAACACACGCATTTTTCAAAGACAACTGACATATTAAAGAAGAACACATGCAGCCCTCTTGCTCCCTTCTGTATGATTTGTTACACAAGAAAGTACTGGGGAATGTATTGGGCTGTGACTGGGTGCCCTGAGCTATGGAGGAATACACAAAACACAGACACACGCATTCAGATATGAGCCAGCTACCCTGCCTTCATCACGCATTGCCCTCTGATGCCAGGGTTTGCTGTTAGTTCACATTTATGCCCTCTCCCAGATGAAACATGTTCACTCAAGACTCCAAACAGGTCTAAACAATTCGGTTCAAAAGTGCCAAATAACGTTTGAAAAGAAACAATGGAAGCATTTTGGAAGACTCTGGGTACTAGGTGGTGTCACCTAAGGGAAAAGAAGGGCAGGGGCAGGGAACTATTTGGTTTTTACCTATTTTCTTTTTGAGGTTTGACATGTGGAGCGGTCTCAAGTTGCAGGTCTTTCTAAAGGTCAAAGTCATATTTGTGTATTTTTAGCCACTTTTACATGTATAAAATGGTGCTATTATTCTTACTAAATTCTTATCCTTTTACAAGGCACCACTGGCAAAGTTTGGGAGTGTTCCGTCTCTAATCCATTTTCCTCCCTATAGCTCAGGTTGCAATTTTGCACAGTGCAGTGCTTTGGGGACCACATATGCTGAGCTGCAGTAGACTTGCCTCTAGATGGCTAAAAGTTGACAGCCGGTGCATTTCCATTTGATAAGAATCACTAACATTTCCTATTCTAAAGGAGCCCAGTTGTGACCACCACCAAAAGGGACCTCCCTGGCCCAAGTGTATGTGATGCACCTATTCAGCTAGAAGAGAGAGGGAGGGAGGGAAGGAAGGAAGGAGAGAGAAGATTAGAAGATGATAGCCAACTGGCTATTCTTTTCAAAGCTGTCAAAAATGAAAATTCATCTGCGGTGTGGCGGGCACTGGGAGCAAGGAGAAGTGTGTGTATGTGTGTGTGTGAGTTTGTGTTTGTGTGTGTGAGAGAGAGAGAGGAGAGGGAGAAAGAGAGAAGGGAGAGAGAGGAGAGAGAGGGAGAGAGAGATTTTTAGTTTAGAAAATAGGTCATTCAATGGTCTAGCTTCTCTCCCTTTACCAGGAGTCACCTCTGGCTGTGTGTATTTAGCAGAAAAGGGAAGGTTCCAGTTTGCAGAGTGTAGGAAACCAAACATAGACAGGCGGCTGTTAGAGTCGGTTACATGGCACGGTGAGGAAGGAAAACTGCCACCACTTCAAATCAAGTAGGCTTGGGCTGAATGACTGAACTGCTGAGGCCCACCTTCTCATCCTTTGTGGCTCAAAAACTGTAGCTTCGTGAAAAGACAGAGTATTTGAATCTAAATCTGAAGGGCACAGACAGGAATGCTGTGGATTTGTCATAGCCTGTCCAAGTACTCAGACTCAGACCATACACGAAGCACTAGCAAAAGAACAGACTCTGCTATCCACCTGTGCAGGGCTGGCTCTGGAATCTAGGGCTTGCGCATCCTTAAGTAACGTGTTCAAACTCCTCACCTCCGTTCTCTCATATATAAAATGGTGACAAAACTATCTACTTCAAAAGTTCTTAGAGATTAAATAACATGCTATTTTGAGATCCTTGATTTCCTGGCACACAGTAAATGCTTAATAAATGAGATGTGCTGCTAATAACACGTAAGAGCAGAGAAGGAGGCCACTGAATGCTGCATTAATTTCTCACTGGTTACCCGGTTTCACAATTATATCTATTGTGTGGAGTTGCACTGATGAAAGAATTGCAGAGCTGTTTATTTTCTTTTTGAAATTTATTTTATTTTATATATATGATTGCTCTATCTGCCTGTATACCTGTATGCCAGAAGGAGGCAACAAATCCCAGTATATAGATGATTGTGAGCCACCATGTGGTTGCTGGGAATTGAACTCTGGGCCTCTGGAAGAACAGACAGTGCGCTTAGCCACAGAACCGTCTCTCCAGCCCCTGTTTTATTTTCTTAAAGGCCAGGTTTTGAGTGTTGGCCTCTGGGTGTTTTTTAATAGATAGATAGATAGATAGATAGATAGATAGATAGATAGATAGATAGATAGATAGATAGATAGATAGACAGAGTAGAGAGATAGAGAAATAGAGATAAAAGATATCTATCTATCTATCTATCTATCTATCTATCTATCCATCCATCCAGAGTGCATTTATATATATATCTCAAAACCAGAAGCTTACTGCCTTAAACACACATTATCACAGTTTCTGTGGTTCAGGAGTTCAGGATCCTCAGTGCACAGCCTCACAGATGTGCAGTCAAGAGATCAAACACATTTCATTTCTCATGTGGAGTTTGAAGTTTTCCAAACTCTCAGGTAACTGGAGGGTTTCAGTTCTCGGTGACCACCGGACTAAGGCCTTAATTACCTTAGGAGCTGTCTTGTTGGCTCAGGTATTCTTTCATCTCATAGAGATCACTTGCCGTTCCTTTCCTTACAGACTCCCCAGGCAGAGCAGTCTGGATGCTTGCCTTTCTCTGGGTCTGCAGGAGCTCAGCTCTGACGCGCACTCCCCCACCTCCCCCCGTCCTCTGATTGAGGCCCACAGGAGTGACTGTTTCCCCGTGAAAGGCATCGTCCAGCCTGCAGAATAACAGGACACAAAGAGTCTCCTCCATGCACTAAGTGAGACCCATCACTGGTGTGAACCTTCCGGAACCCAGAAGGGCACAAAGATGTCTGTCATTTCTGTGCGATCATGCATTTGGTAAAGTTCATCAGAAGATAGGATAAAAGAATCAATTCAAGTAATTCTATTACTTGGGCATGTGAAACTCTCCAATGCAAAAGTAAAAAGTGTTTCCCTAGGTAGGGTAAAGCGGCCTATACCTGCAGGGTTGGCCATCCCTGTAGGCGGAAACCAGGTGGTGACATCAATGCCTTGGGTAGCAATTGATATTGTGGTGCATGGATACTGTAGCCAGTTTCATTTACATTTGTGTCAACTCTGTTCATAATCTTGGCTAAGTCTTGCATGTTTATATGTAAATGCATTATACATATGCACTGTTTGCCAGCATCTTGCCAAGTCTTTCCATTCCCTCTTGTTACTTGAGAGATTCTCTCTTAACACTACTCAATAGAAATTAATGCAAGCCGCATGTAACTGTTAGAAAGATTTTCTTGTTTTTAGTTTATGCGTGTGGGTGTTTTGCCTGCATGTATGTCTGTGCAGCATGTGTGTTCCGTGCCTGCTTCTGGAGGTATAGATGGTTGTTAGCCACCATGCAGATGATAGGAACTGAACCTGGCTCTCTGGAGAAGGCCCCATTGCTCTTAAAAGCTCAGCCACCCCTCACCCACCCTTCCACACACAAAATTTTTAACTTTCCCAGTGGCAACATTTTTTTTTAAGTAGGGACAGGTGAAAATAGCTTTAATGTAAGATTTTACTTAACTTACTCTCTCCAAAGCACTCTCATTTTAAATGTAATTAGTGAGAATTACGAGCGGCGTGTTTTCACTTCCCTACCAGTCCTCAGGACTCAAGGTGAGCAACGCATCTCCCCAGACGTGCCCCATTTTGAGGGCTCTGCTGCTTGTGGCTAACAGATGCCTTTTTGCACAGCACAGCTCCTAAAGCCCTGACTCTGCCCAGGAACAGTCAGAGGATCTAGGTTCAGTTCCTGCCATTCACATGGAGACTCATAGCTATCTGTAACTGCAGGGGATCCGATGCCCTTTTCTGACCTCCACTGGCATCAGGCAAGCACATAGTGTGCAAACGTACATGGAAGCATTACAATCATTTACATAAGGTGAAAAAATAAAAAATTAAGACTATTAAATAAAAGCTCATAGCCTAGACTCACCACAAAATATCCACAGTCTTGAGTTCTTTAGAATGATCAAAATGAGAAAGAAAAATGCCCCCTCTCCTCTGCAAAGAAGAGAAACGGAGATGATTGTGCTGGCTTTCTTGTTACTGTGACAGTATCTCATAAAGAGGAAAGGCTTATTTTATTTGAATTTTAAGAATTGTTTTTATTGGGCTGGATATGGTGGCTCACACCTTTAATCCCAGCGCTCAAGATGCAGAGGCAGGCAGAGCTCTGTTTGAGGCCAGCCTCTTAGATGCGGCCAGGTTAGGTCCAGGTCAGCCAGAACTATAAAATTCAACTCTGTTTTAAAAAAGGAAAGAAAAGAAATAATTTTATTTGTGTCTGTGCTCACACATCTGTGTGTACGTATCTCTGGGTATATGAACAAACATGTATATATTTGAAAGGGGTACGTACCTGTGAAGGCTGAAGTGCTTGTGAGATCTTTTGATCTGGAGTTATAGATACTTGCACGCTACCTAATAAGGGCTCCGGGATTCCACTTTGGTACTGTGATGGTTTGGGTAAGAGTGGCTCTTGTGTTTGAATACTTGGTCTCTAAATGGTGGAAATGCTTGGGAAGGATTAGGAAGTATGGCTTTGTTGGAGGAAGTGTGTCACTCAGGGTAGGTTTCAAAGACACCCCAGTTAGCTCTCTCTGCCTCCTCTCAGCTACTACCCCCGCCTGCCTGCTGCCATGATCCCCACCATGACGGACATGGATTCCAACCCTCCGGAATCTCGAGCCCCAAGTTAAATACTTTGTTTTATGAGTTGCCTTGGCCATGGGTGTGTTACTACAGCAATAGAAAAGTGGCCGAAACTGTCCTCATGATGAGGTAACAAGCACTCTTACTGCTGAGCTGGGCAGTTTAGGCGCCAACATGACTGATATGAGTGGCTTCGGAAGAACTGAACTAAGGGAGAGAGCTGTTGCTGGCTTCCAGAGGGGGGCTTTATGCCCTCTGGGGAGAAGAGAGTGGGTAGTTATGGGTCCACAGGATGAATGGGAGGCCAGAACACAGGCAAAGAGCAGCAAGAGATCACCTTTGCAGGACCGCGCCAACTTTGCATTAATAATTAAAGAGGGAGGGCAGCCAGTGTAGCTGTCAGCCTTCCTGTTTTCAGTTGGAATCCTCTAGGGAAGGGCGGTGTTTAGAAACTGCACTAGTCTCAGTGGCTTAGCTCTATAAAATACGAGCAACAAGTATAGAGGTCCTGTTTTTACATTATTTTAAATAATAAGGTGAGGGGGAAACAGGTTTCTTCTGAACCATGTGGTACTATTTATTTGCATTTAAAACATTGCGCATTGGACATGTATGTAATGTATGCTGACTATATTTATCCTTTCCTGACCCTTCTTACCATACCACTGTGACCTCTCCTTTGTCCCAACAAGTTCCCCTCTTACCTGTGTGTGTGAGTCTGTCTATGTCTGTGTGCATGGACCTGTAAGAGTGTGTGTGTGTGTGTGTGTGTGTGTGTCTGTGTGACTGTGTATGTGTGTGTCTTTGTGTGAGCATGTGCGTGCGTGTGTCTAGCCAGGGTTGGTCATATATGCGTGGAGGGTTGTTTACTGGCATAGGCAATGTGCTGACGGCCCCATCCCTGATGAAAATGATCAGCTGCCAATAGCGTCTTAGCTGAGAGTGAGGCCATGAGTCCCGATCCATGACGGGATGTTTGTGGGCCCAGTCTAAGCCAGCTAAACGCAGCTGCAGTGGTCTCACGAGTACAAAGCCCCTCCCATGGCCAGAAAGCGCTGTTTCTCAGCGTCCCTCCTGGTCTCCAGCTCTTCCATTTTTAACGTCCTTCTTGCTCGGTGTTCCGTGAGCCCTGCAGGGTATGATACAGATGTCCCATTTAGGGCGGAGCGCTCACCAGTCACTGGTTCTCAGCACTCAGACCAGTTCTAAGTCTACACTCCCCACTGCCCGCAGGAGAACAAGTTTCTCAGACCAAGGCTGAGAGCAGCACTGGTCTATGAATATAAACATAGATGTGTAGAAGGCAGCTCATTCTACAGCAGCGGTGCATTTTCTCCTAGGTTTGTGTGTTTGCAGAAGCCAGGAAGCTAGAAGAGGGTGGGGCTTGTTTGGAGGGATGGTAGAACACATGCAGTGTGAAGGTAGATGAGAGGAATACCAATGGTGGAAAGGTTAAAATGGAGACAGAGAGAGGGAATGGCGGGTAGGTCAGCCAAAACGGATGTAGGAAAAAAGAATTGTGGAAATATAGTACTTGTAAACTAATTAAAATATATAATACCAGAAAAGCAAGGACTAGGGGTTCAGTGGGTAAAACATTTGTGATACAAGTGTGAGGATTGAGTCTGAATTCTCAACCCTCGTGTAAAGCCTGATGCATCTGTGTTTATCTGTGAACCCGGTGCTCCTGCAGTGGAAGGGGAGGCAGAGCCAGGAGAATTCCCAGAAGCTCCCAGGCCAGCTAACCTAGTATATTCTGCAGTGAACAACAGCGAACAACTCTGTTTCAGACAAGGAAGGTGAGGACCAAGCCCTGACTTCCACACATATGCTGTGGTATGCACCTGTCCGCACAAACACGCACATACATGTGCAGTTTGAACAGAGCTCCCCTGCGTGGGTGGATAATGCTTGTTCCTGAAGCTGTAGGTAATTGCAGGAATATACTAGAAGTAGGTGTGACGAACCTACTTAGTTGTTGACCTGGAAAGCCGCAGAAGCCCCCAAAACAATACAGGCGATTGCCACTGCTCTTGGTCATGCACCAGATCTATATACTAAGACCCTGTTTCAGAAGATGCTATACACTTCGGTTTCAAGAAAAATTAAGCTAAAATTGAGCTTCCAGCTTCCTCTCTGCTGGCTAGCTTTCACGGTGCTGGAGTGGAGTCTGCAGGCTGCTGGGGTAGAGGAGTCATCAGTTGTCTTATCCAGTCGTGAACCCTGTCGGTATAATGCTGACCTGCCAGGCCAAAATGTGCCCAGTGATTCAATATTGGGGTAAGCAAGCGCTTTCTGATCAGATTTGAGGTCTGTACAAACCTAGTCAAAAGCCTGTGGATGTGGATGTGGAGGTCATAAACAGAGTCTGGGTGGAGAATCTACTACTGTTTTTTTGTTGTTGTTTGCCCTTTACGTTTTAGGCATGATTCCCTACGTAGCCTAGGCTGCCTTCCAATTCAAGATCGTCGTGCCTCTGCCTCCTGAGTGGCGGGATTTCCGGAGCTGTCATGTTACCTGGCTTCTGGTACCACTTTAAATAGATAAAACGGTGGTGTTTCCCCTGCTCTGTTTGTGAGTAAACTTTCCTAGGCACATGTAGAGAACAGAAAGCAGAGTAAGAGCCTTGGTTTCTAAGTCTTGGTGATGGATAGCGGAAGCAGATTTATGCAGAAGAGAATGCGTGTCATATTTAAGCAGTTTGACCTTGGACAACTTTTTTTTTTTTTTAACCTTCTCTGAATTTCAAAAGTCTCATCAGTAAAATTGAGATAAAATTACCTGCCTCCTGGGGTTGTTGAGTGAGATAGTTTTAAAAATCTGCCTCACACAGAAGTATTGAGTAAGTGTACCATCTTGATGGTAAGTAGAAAAAAAAAAGACAACTTAGCATATTGAACACATACTGAAGTTGGGATCTGATTCTAATTAATAAGTAGACTATTTGAATTTTGAGCTTCTGGGTTGCCTAGCAACCCAAATAACTCAATAGCACTGGCTACCATACTAGTTATTGTCTTTAATCAAAACAGTAATCGAATGTTCTGAAGAAGCTCGAGGTTGTAGGTAAAGGATTCCCCTTGAATATGGACTTGGTCCAAATGTTTGGGGAGAAGAAAAAAAGATTCCCCAACTCCTCAGTGTATTTGTGTTGAAGTATCTCAGAAGTTGGGCTCCTCCCTGAATCTGTGCCCTTAGGGCACCCGGAAGGTATTTCAACATCCTACATTAGGGATGGAATATCCCAGCATATTCAGCTAACATTCATTGAATGCCAGGGATCAGGCATACAATAGCATCTGTCTCTGCTGCTGCCCTTTAGACTTTCAGACCCCGGAGGAAGAATCAGTCAGCGTTAAATAGTACAGCAAATGGTTTCACGAGTGGCTGTCTGTGTTTCCAGAAGCACAACTGTTAGACTTGGAACGGTTAGATGTGAACTGAGCACTGCAAGCAGACAGAGCAGGTCTTAAACATCCACTGAGAGGTGTTTTTAGTTTCCTGGCAAACCTGTTCCCCAGCACTTTCATACTATCTGATTCAAAGATTTGCCTCCTGGCCAGAGTGAAGCTGGGCAGAGGGACATTGAGCTTCCACGCTGATGGCTGTAACTAGCCTGATGCCAGGGACTTGGCCAGGCTGTGCCCAGCTCCCCCATACCTGGTATGATTTAGATTCTGCCTCCCCCAGGCAGAGAGATAATATATGCAGTGCGAAGCAGACAAGCACAGTTCTGGGCTAATCTTCATCCCTGTGCCACCAGGGTTATGCCACCTGCCACTGAGCATCTTTTTGTCCTCTTACTCCTTTATAATTCACAGTCATAAAGATTTAAGAGGAAATCTGGTTAGACTTGGAGCAGTTAGATTTCTTGCTAGATCTTGTCTTCTCTGTTTATAGCTCAGAGGGCAAGATCAGTTACTGCTTGGGGAAGGTGTCCATTGGGCTGCTCGGCCATTTCAGCACTATTTTCACACAAAAATGACGAGGCCTGAGGGTCTGTGAGGCGGGCTGCTGGTGGATGAATCATGCTGGGCTCTCAGGGCGATGGTGACACATGGCAGAGGCCCTTTCCTGCCCATCACCTGCTCCTGTCAGTTCTTCTTCTTCTAATAAAGGACATCTGTTGTGGTGACTGGACAAAAACACACCACACTGCGTGTGGAGTAATTCAATCAGGGCAAGTCAGCATTCTTCAGCAGTCCCAGGCCTGAACACAGTCCCTCCCTCCTAGAACTCTGGATCCCAATTTCCAAATCAAACATTTAAGGATCCAATTCCCCTGTGCTCCCTTCTGAATCACCATGAACGTTTCATGTGGCCTTCCTCTTATTAGCAGCGTCTTAACATTTCATTGAGGATTATACATTTTTAAGGGAGTTCAAACCAAAGTTCATAGACCTACCAGCAACTCTTTTCATATTGGTTTTCGTGGCTGTGCTGAGTATCCTGAAGAATTGATTGGTTAAAATGCCCCAGTTTTAAAAGTAAAACAGCAGGAGAGTGACATTTGCAGGGCTGGTATTTGCAGTCCTCCTTGCATTTTTGAGAACTGCCCTTTGTTGTGACAGTCCAGTAGTACGGAATTCTGTGTGCTGTTTTTTTCCAAGAGGAGACACTGAGCATGCTCAGAAATGCTGGTCTGTTTGACTCCCGCGTCTCACAGATTGACTGTAATTAGGGATCTGCAAGATGCTTGAAATATCTTTTAAAACAAGTAAAAAAAAAAAAAAATTATATAGCTGTAAGTTATATACCTAAGCCATTTGTTCCTTCCCTCCCGCCCCCTTTCCTCTTTCTCTTCCTTTCTGATCCACCTGCAGGGCTCTCATTACTTGAGAAGAGGTTCATGGGTGAAGGGGGCCAACATCAGCAGGGCCTTCATTTCTAGTTCTGTTAGTGATGCCCTGGTCCTTCCCACTCAGTCAGACATGCTCATTCTGTGTGTGGACTTTTATTCTTTCCTTATGAGACCCTGGCTGTGCTTCATGATACTTTAACAGGTGTCCTGGAAGCCAGGGAACCCAGTGTCCACATTCAAGGTCTTTTCACGTTACTGTTCCTTAAGACTCAACCTAACTGATACTTCCGGGTTAGTGTTAGTGCTGAGGAAGTGGTATGCTGAATGATGCCTTGATCCTGGACGTCTGTCATTAAGCCCCATTCTCTCTAGGAGACCCAGGTCCCATGGTTGAAAGAGCAGAGAATATATAAACAGAGGAACAGACCCAATGAGATTGTTGACCATCTGGTAAATGTTTGAGTAACAGGAATTACTCTGTTTATTTATATGGATGTGATATATGGATGTGACTCACTGATACAAAAAATCATGCTCTCCTGTGCACCTTCTTAAGTTCTCTGAATCTAACTTATTAAACATTTTCACAGACTGTTCTGTATTCTTAAAGATCTCTCTCCTGAGCCTGTGTTTCCTGTGTTTATGACTTATTTGGGGGCCTTGTAGGGTCAAGCTTCAACCATTTTTCATGAAATACCATGGGATTGGACCCAGCACGGGGCAGTGGTACTGAAGTCCTGCTCTGCTTTGACTTGTAACTTGAAAACAAAACAGTCCTGGCTCCTCTGAGCTTCAAGTGTTTCATGTATAAGGTGAAAACACTGTAGCATCAGACAGTATTCCTCAAGAGAGGAGGATCTTGGAAGGTCCATGGATTCATCATAATTACACGTTCAAAATACACACCCCTGGGAGCCAACCTCAGCGATCTTGATTTAATATATATATGTGGGAAGGTCTGTGGCTTTCCCTTATTAGTCATTTGTGTCAACAGATTCTGAGTTATGCCCTACCGCTGCTATAGAGTAGCTGGCTGAGGAGTTAGCGACCCTGCATTCTAGTATTCTGTCTTTTCCTGTGATAAAACACTGAGTAAAACTAACCTGGGGAAGAGAGGGCCTATTGAATCTTACAGATTAGAAGCTATCATTGAGGGCTGTCAGGGCTGGGAGCTCAAGGTAGGAACCCAGAGGCAAGAACTGAGGCAGAGGCCATGGCGGAATGTTGGTATTGGCTTGCTCTCCATGGCTTACTGAGTTTGCTTTTTCATATAACTCAGGATCACCTGCCCAGGGCTGGCACTACCCAGGGTGGGGCTGGGTCCTTTTACATGAACCATTAACCAACAAAATGGCCCACAAACTTTCCTACAGCAGTCTGATGGAGGCATTCCCTCAATTAAGACTCCTTCTCAGGAGACTCTGCCTTGTGTCAAGTTGACAAAAACTAACCTGAACACCCTGAGGAATAAATAGCTAGCCAATTCTGATAAATATGCTCTTATTAGAAATTTAATTAATATTTGTGCCTAAAACATCCTGATTCCGTAACAGTGGGAAGACAATTTGCATAATTGATGTTGTTGATTCATTAAGTAAAGTACCATTCTATTCTTCTGGCTTAATTAGATCCTTTGTCCCTTTTTTTCTTTTATGCAGGAAATAGCAAAATCTTTGTGGACTTGGGCTGAATCAGGAGCCCAGATGAGCTTAAAGAAACTGGTGCTCAACCTTTAGTTTTTTGGCTCCATGCTCCCTAGACCTCTCCGTGCCAGCTCCAGTGTCTCCTGGCCTGTGAAGACTAAACGACATTCTGTGATGGGAAGGCGAAGGACTCGGTCATTGGCCTCGATGTCATCTAAAGTGAACTGACAAGGGAAGCAGTCGGTACAGCCATGGAAAAGAATTCAAGTTTATGGAACAGCCTGGTGGTCGAACACCCACTCTGCACAACCTGGAAGCAAGAGGCCGAAGGGGCCATTTACCACCTCGCCAGTATCTTATTTGTAGTAGGTTTCATGGGTGGCAGTGGATTCTTCGGGCTCCTTTATGTCTTCAGCTTGCTGGGCCTGGGTTTCCTCTGTACTGCGGTCTGGGCATGGGTAGACGTCTGTGCTGCTGACATATTTTCCTGGAATTTTGTGCTGTTCGTGATCTGCTTCATGCAGTTTGTTCACATTGCCTATCAAGTTCACAGCATAACCTTTGCCCGAGAATTCCAGGTGCTGTACAGCTCCCTGTTCAAGCCCCTCGGGATCCCTTTGCCCGTCTTCAGAATCATTGCTCTGAGCTCTGAGGTGGTCACTTTGGAAAAGGAGCACTGTTACTCCATGCAGGGGAAAACCTCCATTGATAGACTCTCCATGCTCGTCTCGGGAAGGTTTGTACCCTCTGCGCTGTGTGTCTTTCCTCCATAGTGGTTTTCTGTGCTTCCTTGCTCTTTTTTTTTTATTTTTTATTTTTTTATTTTTTTCTATGTTGGTATAGCATAGTCCTGGGTGGCATTTAGCACCCTGAGATTCGGGGCAATCTTTGAGACATGGCATAGGCGTGGCTATCTAAAGGACACGGGTCACGTGAATCAGGAAATAGTCTGGAGTCCCACGCTCTCATTGCAGAAATAAAATTCACAAGCTTTAAAATGGAGGCATAAAGTTAGTTGTGTGGAGGCAGTAGCAGTATCGTAGCTAGTCACTGAAAGTCAAAGAGGACGAGGCAGGTCGAATTGTGTGCCTTCACTGGCACACAAGGGATTTTGGGTAGACACTTCTAGCATTCTTCTACAAAACCAGGAACTTTTAATTTCATATTATTAAATTTATTCAGTAAATTCTACCATTTTCCCCCTCATGAGAAGTGGGAGTGAGTACTCCAAGAGTATACTTATATAGGATACAACCTGGAAAACTTTGAAGGGGCATGCAGCAATGTGTTTTTCATGTCTTTGAAAAGATTAGGGGCTGGAGAGATGGCTCAGTGGTAAAGAGCACCAGCTGCTGTTCCAGAGGACCAGGGTTCAATTCCCAGCACCCACATGGAAGCTCATAACTGGCTCTAACTCAGGGGATCCAACACCTTTACACAAACACACGTGTAGGCAAAACACCAACGCACAGGAAATAAAAATAAGTTATGTTGAACGAAAGGGAAAGACTGAACCTTTAACTCGTAGAGGTGCTTGTAGCAGACCTCCGCTGTGCTCTTAAACTCCCTCCTGGGCAATCAGAAAATCTGGGCACACTCAAGTCTCATGCCGAGGCGAGGCATGCATATGAAACAGACTCATCTCATACGTGTGCATCTCGATGAACTCTCGGTGAATTTCACTTACTCTTCCAGACTCCTAAGTGAGGAATGTCAGCACACAGATCTTATAGGGTACTACGGTGGTATAAAAATTTATTGTTTTGTTCTTCAAAACTCCACAGAGAAGTCGCCAGAGGCTGGAAGTATACCCCCACACACACAAACACAGAGAATGCCCCCAGATGTATACACACTTGCTTCTCAGCGAATAACAGATGTTCTTGTGTCTTGCTAGGATCAGAGTGACAGTTGATGGCGAATTTCTGCATTATATTTCCCCCTTTCAGTTCCTGGATTCTCCTGAGTGGGATTCGCTAAGACCCACAGAGGAAGGCATTTTTCAGGTAAGGGCTAATCCGGCCTCATGGGTAATGCCCCACCCTTCTACACAGACGCATGTTTGGTTTAGAGCAAGTGAGCACACACACAGAACAATATCTAACACTGCTTTAATTTATGTTTGACTTCGGGATACGGTTTGCTTCATGCCTGCTCCCCAAGCCTGAGTCCTGCTGACTGACATCAGTCACACAAGCAACCACAGAGAGAATGGGAATAGATGTGACAGGAGGATTCTGTGAGGAGAACTCTCTAGATTTCCCATGTTGAACCTCACATATGGGGATTAATATGTAAAGATTTGACTTTAAAAACTGCCAGTGTGATAGTTTAGGAAATGCCAAGAGAAAAAAAAAATATCGCACTTACCACAAAACAAATGGTTTTTCAAAACCGAAAATGCTGATGGGATTTGGTTATTTCTAAACTTGCTGTCATTTCTATCCTGTCATGTTTTGGTAGTATTAAAAGGCAATCATGTTACTTGGTTCTATTCATTACGCTCTACTGTTTCCTATAAACCAAAAGCACACATGTGTACGGAAATTCAAATTCATGTACATATGCCAAAGTGGTGTCAGTAAATCCCATTTTGTAAAAGAGAAACTGTGTTAGGGTTAAAAGTCCACACACCGTCTTCTTTGTATATTCCTTTCACATTAGCCAGCTTTACTCTTTCATTTTTTTGTATGAAATAGCTCTGCAAAATGCAAAACACAATCAAGAGGGGCATCCCATACAGCACTGTGATTAGATGAGAAGTAATAAATTTTAATATTTAATATCTTGTTTTTACAATATTTTTGTCTATCAGCTAAGGAGTTGTGTTTTGTTTTTTTTTTTTTTTTTTTTGCATAAAAGGACAGTAAGAAATTCATTTAAAAATTTGGGGCAGGAAAAAATGTGATTGAAGGTGCTGGAGAGATGGCTCAGTGGTTAAGAGCACTGGCTGCTCGTGCAGAGAACATGGGTTCAGTTCCCAGTACCCACATGGCAGCTCACAAACGTTTGAAACTCCTGTTCCAGGGGATCTGATGCCCTCTTCTGGCCTCTGTGGGCACTGCACACGTGTGCTGTACATACATACACTTATATACATAAAAATAAACATTTAAAAACTGTGTTTGAGTCCTCCCTCTTAATTAGTTTCTTTAGGTGTACAGATTTTAGTAGGTTTATCTTATATGTCTATGAGTGAGTATAGAAAGTGTGCATCTTTCTGCTTCTGGGTTAGCTCACTCAGGATGATCTTTTCCAGATCCCACTATTTACCTGCAAATTTCATGATTTCCTTGTTTTTTATTGCTAAGTAATATTATTCCACTGTGTAGATATACCACAATTTGTGCATCCATTCCTCCACTGAGGGGCATCTGGGCTGTTTCCAGCTTCTGGCTATTACAAATAAAGCTGCTACAAACATGGTTGAACAAATGTCCTTATTGTGTACTTGAGACTCTTTTGGATATATGCCTAGGAGTGGTATGGCTGGATCTTGAGGAAGCGCTATTCCTAGTTGTCTGAGAATGCGCCAGATTGTTTTCCAGAGTGGTTGTAAAAGTTTACATTCCCACCAGCAGTGGAGAAGGGTTCCCCTTTCTCCACAACCTTTCCAGCATGTGTTGTCTCTTGAGTTTTTGATCTTAGCCATTCTGATGGGTGTAAGGTCTTAGCGTCGTTTTGATTTGCATTTCCTGATGGCTAATGAGGTTGAGCATTTCTTCAAGTGTTTCTCTGCCATTCGATATTCCTCTATTGAGAATTTTCTGTTTAGCTCTGTACTCCATTTTTTAATTGGATTACTTGATTTTTTTGCTGTTTAAAAGGCTCTGCCCTGCAGACTATCAATGCAGATGCTGAGACTTATGGGCAACCTTTGGGCAGAGTGCAGGGAATCTTAGGAAAGAAGTGGGAAACAGTAAGATCTGGAGAGGACAGGAACTTCACTAGGAGAGCAACAGAACCAAAAAATCTGAGCACAGGAGTCTTTCCTGAGACTGATTCTCCAACCAAGGACTATGCATGGAGATAACCTAAGACTCATGCACAGATGTAGCCCATGGCAGTTCAGTATCCAAGTGGGTTCCATCGTAATAGGAACAGGGACTGTTTCTGACATGAACTGATTGGCCTGCTCTTTAATTACCTCCCCCTGAGGGGGAAGCAGCATTACCAGGCCACAGAAGAAGACAATGCAGCCACTCCTGATGAGACCTAATTGACTAGGGTCAGAAGGAAGGAAAAAAAGTCCTCCCCTATCAGTGGACTTGGGGAGGGGCATGCATGCAGAGGGTGGAAGAAGGGAGGGATTGGGAAGGGAGGAGGGTGGGAACCACAGAGGGGATACCAAGTGAACAAAGTGTAATTAATAAAGAATTAAAGAACAACAAAAACTGTGTTTGAATCCCTTGCTCTCTAGTTTTGTTTTATATGCCTCTTTATGTTTTTTAGGTAACCCTCACAGCAGAAACTGATTGTCGATATGTGTCTTGGAGGAGAAAAAAGTTATACCTTCTGTTTGCTCAGCATCGCTACATCTCCCGCCTGTTTTCGGTTTTAATTGGCAGTGACATTGCAGACAAGCTCTACGCCTTGAACGACAGGATCTATATAGGGAAAAAACATCACTATGATATTCGGTTACCCAACTACTATCAGATGTCAAGTCCGGACTTGTCCAAATCACCCCTAACAGAACAGTTTCAGAATTCCAGACAGCACTGTAACAAATGACTTCAAAACCTGAAGTTGGATGATTACTGGAAAAAAAAAAAAAAAAAAAGACTTCATCATTCCCTGGACAAGTCAGCACACTATTATTTTTATAACTTAAATTCAGAGTCAAGATGCCACTGCCAGCTGTTTGTTTCATTTTAACTTCTGCATTGCAAATAAAATTTACAAATTTTCTTGTATTCCTTGCTGTTATAAGTGGGCAGCTCGCCCCTTTTCCTGTATCAGAACTGAGAGAATGTCATTTTGAATTCTCTGATATTTTCTCAAACATGCTGCCTTGTACTGTTGGCCCAGGAGAAGCAGTTAGCAAATGTTCTCAGCATGAGAGCTCGTTGCTACAGTCCACAGACTCATTTCTGGAATCTGCTTGTTTGTGACAATCTCTGATGAATGTAAGTTCCATTGTTGGTGTGGGAAGCAATTGTTTCTTTTACATGTGAAGTTGTTCTTTCATGTGACTAAAAAGTAGAATAAATGTAAGAAACAATAACAAGCCAATTGGAAGCCTACTTTCTTGCTACAAACAAATCCTGAGCTTATGCTTTACAGTTACCACGAAAAGAGGCGACTCATAGAAAGCAAAACTGCATAATAACTACTATGTAAACAGGACACCCAAAAAACAGATAGTACAAATGCACATGGCCTTTGAGTTTCGTGTTCAGCTGTATGACAGGACAGGGGTGGCCTCACACTGTGCTCTCAGCCCTGTAAGAAGAGCTTAGGAAAGAGATACTCACCTGCAGAGCCGATCCCTATCTTTGGAAAGCTGTCTGTCTGAAGCTCGCATGCAGCGCTCCTCTGTGGAACCATCTGTTACAGATTTGACAAATGGGCTTTTTGCCCCGTGGCTCTGGGTTATAAACTGGGCCCTTATGATAGATATACCCAGTGATAGACAAGATTCATCCCTCATCCCCAGCTAACATCCTGGGGGGTAAAAGAGAAGATAAACTAGAAAAGCTTATAGATACAAAGTGATGGAGATGGGCTGAGGAGAGAGGGAAATCAGAGGAGGTGGATGGGGAGAGCTGAAGTGTGGATAGGATGATGGAGGAAGGTCTCAGCAAGAAGGCTATGCTTACCGAAGACCTGGAACAGGCAGGATTCTGTGCAGATATTGGGGAAGGGCAGTCTGGGCTAGGGGTAACCCATGAAGGCTCCTAGGCAGAGCATGGCTGGCAGGTCAGGATCAGTGGGAAAGCCAGCTCGGCTACAGCAACGTGAGCACGGAGAAAAAGAACTGTAGGGAGACTGGGTGGGGCTGGAATGGTCACAGAGGGAATTTGGACTTGTAGTCAGCAGCCACTGTGGAGTTTGAAATAGAATAGTGATGGTTCTGCCCTGTGATCAGTTGGCGGCCTGCTGAGGATAGGGGATGGGGTAATAGCGGATGAGGAAAATCAGGAGTCAGATGCCCTCTGAACCCCTAATGAGAGTCTGGGTTCAAGAGCAAGATCTGGTTAGAGATACAGCTCAGACATTCAGCAGTTCATGGTATCTGAACTCATGAGCCTGGAGGAGATGCCAAGTGAGTGAGAGTAGACCGGAATAAAAATGGCCCCAGGACCGTATCTGTGAGTGTTTCAATGAACAGGGGACAGGGACATCCGCAAGGGATATGAAGGAGCAGCCAATGAGGCCTCAAGGACAGCAAGGGAGTATGGCATTCCAGAAGCCAAGTGCAGAGACTTGTCCACACACTCATTTGTAGAGTCTGCTTGTGTGTGTCTGTGGGTGTGTGGGGAGGTATGTAAAAGAGAGAGAGAGAGAGTGAGAATCTCTGACAAATGTTATTGTTGGTGTAGGAAGCAATTATTTCCTTTACATGTGAAGTTCTCTGACATGACTAAAAAGTCAGAATAATTGTAAGAAACGATAGCATGCCAATTTAAAGCCTACCTTCTTGCTACAAACAAATCCTGGGCTTATGCTTTACAGTTACCATGAGAAACAGCAACTCATAGAAAGCAAAACTGCAGACCTACTGTCTTCTTCCCTGGTGCAACTTAAGGTGTTAAATTATCACCTAGTATTAATGTAGTAAAGACACAAAGACACAAATTTCTCCCAGAGCCACTGTGAGAAAGGAACAATGGAGTGCCTTCAATGTGGCTGAGAGGTTGGATGGCAGGAGGTCTGGAATGAATCACTGAACTGAGCAAAGAGGAACTATGCTGGCAAGCTTTACCTGGAAAGTTTCGGGTAGCGTGGTGTGAAAACAGACCGAAGGGGAATGGGAGGCCAGACACAGGGGCGGGAAAACCAGGCATGCTTTTCAAGCACTCCTGATCTGAAGAGAAACAGAAACAGTCAGTAGCCTGTGCAGGAAGTGGGACTGCGAAATGGTTATTGCTGATGAAGTGCAGGGAAAAAACATGGCACCTAAGTATGGAAATGGGAGAATCTCCAAGTGGGGGAGAGCTGCCTGGGTGCTGACCTTGGACAGGCAGGTGATGATGGGATCCAGAGTCCTTAAACAGGATCACGGCCACCATACACACACAGGAGGTAGAGCAGACCTCAAAGTAAAGCCAGGATCGTGGGAGAAGTGTGCAACACGCACAGAGATGCTTTCTGTGTCTGCATCTGCTATAAACGGGCCTTCACAGGTAGGTCTCTGTCACCAGTGTGAATGAGCTCTTGAGTAACTCAAATCCAGCATGAACTAAGTTTAACATGGGATGCTTCCTCTTCGGACATACGTGACCATACCAGTTGTTAAGCAAACAGACACTGTCAGCCACAGTGGCAGCTGTCCTCTGGTGTGGTCAGACCTTAGGGAAGCACCACTGGCTTTTTGGTGGGCTTCAGCATGGCTCTGGAAGCAATTCAGGTCTCTGTGTCTTTAAGACTCCATTGTTGCTCAGAAACAAATTCCCACCTGAAGTTAATACCGGGTGATAATGTAACACCTTGGGGTACACCAGGTAATTTAGCAGAAATTCATTAGCAGCTAAGTTTCTAACTATCTAAGTAACTGAGCATAAAGCCACATTGAGAGGCTCAGGTCACACCGCAGGAAGAAAAAGAGAAAGGTTTGTAGATGAGTTTTCCAGAAACCTGCCTTTAGGATAGGACACACATGCAAGGGGATGAAGGGCTGTTGTGGGAGAGAGGGACGAATGTGGGGAGCCTCACCATCTCCACTATCGAGAAGGGCTGGTACCAACTTTTGTACTAACAGACGTGTTGTGATCTAACACAGTAGTTTGTTTACAGGTTTTCTAAGCTGGTAAAAGGTAAAACCAGAAGACACCGCTGTGACCTCCTTGTAAGCACACTGTGTGTTTAGAAAGAAATGTCTAGAAAACTATATCTTACTATCTCAGAATATTCTAATCGGCCCAGATGGAAAGCAGAAATGGGTATCCAAGAAACTAGAGAAGGCCGCATGAATTGCCTTCCTGTGGTGCACTTAGAATTTTAATTTATATTAAAACTGGGCTTGTTTTCACCTGAGCCTAATCACTGCTACCCCCACATTCCCTGGGTTCTCTCATTGCTGAGAGTGAGGTAAGGAGAAACACAGTGTATGTTCTTGTGTGAAAAATGCTGTACAGCTTTGGGGAAAGGACCTGTATATTCACAGATAAATGGAACCCTTCTTCAAAACGCAGTAAGAATTTCAAAGAAATGTCAAAGACAAAGAAGAGGAGGAGAAGGAGGAGGAGAAAGAAATAAATTACACAAGTTTGGGGTACTTGCAAGCTAGGTACATGCCCAGGAAGCTGGCACTTGCCAAGTATTGCCCCTGCCTTTAAGGAATTAGTGTGGCTGCCTTATGGTTTTTCTGTCCTTAGTTTTGTGGTCAAGAGGGACTCTACAGAGTAGTGAGAGGGAAAAAGAGAGATGGTAGCACAAAATGAGCCCATAAACACCCACGCCGCGCTTGCCAGGAGAGCTCCTAAGGCTGCAGATCCGTCTTACAGCCCTTTACTTCACCCCAATTGTGCAGCCTCCCATTCCCTCAGAGCTATTCCCTGAGACTGATTCGAGCCTGCTTGCTCTTGACTTCACACCCTTAGAGAGCTGGCGCTGAAGATTACTCTGCTGTGAAGAAGAGCGGGCACTTCTCTGAGTACTGATGCCCTGGAGACATAGTCCTGCCTCTTCAGCGGAGAGCACAGGGAAAGTCACGAGCTGTCTCAGGGCGAGTGCAGGCTGTCCGACTTACACTGCAAACACCAGAAGGGCAGAACCAACTGGACAGAGCACAGAAGTGGCCCCCATTTATGCTTCCCACCGTTTTCACTTGTATTGAACCTTTTATTGATAGGTGTGGTGGGGGCTCAAGCCCATGATCCCAGCACTTGAGAGGCTGAGGCAGGAGAAACACAAGCTTGAGGCCAGCCTGGGCTACATAGTGAATTTCTAGGCAGCCTGGGCTGTGGAGTGAGATCTTGTCTGTGAAACAACACACACACACACACACACACACGGGTGGGAAGAGAGTGTTGGGGGAAGCTAGCACTACTTGGGGATATATCTCAGTGCTTGCCTAGGAAAGCCCAAAGTTCAATCCCCAGTATAAAAAAAAAAAAAGCACAAAATAAACAACAACAAAACCCTCCTGACTTTGCTAACAAAGGACATAAGACAAGCAAAGCATGACACAAGATGAGGGTTATGAGAAGCCTGGCTTGATCAAGGACATAAATTTGCATTCTAGACAGTGGCACTAGACAACGTTTTCTAGAGGGCTCCATGTTCCTACAGATTACGAATTGTTTAAAATCTTAGCTGGGTACAGTGGTGCATGCCTCTGCTTCCAGGATCCAGGAAACAGAACAGAAGCAGGCAGAGCTCCTTGAGTTTGAGGCCAGGCTGGTCTACATAGTAAGACCCTTTTTAAAAACAACAACAATCACACACACACACACACACACACACACACCCCTTCAGAAATAAAGCCCCAAAGTAATAATATTTTTATAAAATGATTTCTAAGCCCAATTAACTCTATTTTTAAATTCTATTAAAATGTAATACATGCATAAGCACAAATAAATATATATTTAATTTGATAGACCAAAATCATACAGTTATGAGAAGATGTGGAAAGATTGAAACTTTTTGCCATCCTACCATACCACCAGCATTTTAATGACAAACTGTATATTTGTATGTATACCATCAAGGTCTGAGAATAATTTGAAGTTGTATTATTACGCTAACTTTGATTACCTTTAAGACATACTATCTACATTAAAGATTGACAGAGAATGCCATCAAAAGTACATGTAATTGCATTAGCTTGTTCCTTGGAAGAATCCCATTTTATGTGTAGAGCTCAGAGTCTGGCTCACAGCAAATGGTCCTTGCATTTTGCGTAGCACTGTTTCCAAGACTTACAGATCATAAAATACCCCCTATCTGAACGGGGGGGGGGGGAGAGTCAATGCCAAAATGCTAGTTACACATCTTCTGAATCTGTTAGTGATCACAGAGGAGCATTAGCCAAAGAGGAGTCTTCTTTTAAAGCAGTGGCAATGGCAGCTCATTCCAGCGCAAAGCACTCTCCAAGCGGAATGAACGTGTCACCACGGAGAATGCTATTAAACTGTAGAATGAAAGAGCACAGTTCTATAAAACTTGGGTGGTCCATTTTCACCTCAGATATTTGCACAGCTCACGTGAGGTATGTTTTCTAAGAAGCCTCCTCACCTCACCCCAGCTGCCTGCCACCCATCACTTCCTTCATAGAGAAAACTTAACTCAGTGTTTCATGCGGTTCTCATTTTCTCACTACTCTCTGAAGTAACACTTCATGTCAATAAAATTTCGCAGACTGAAGCTTTTTCAAATAGAAGCTGGCGAGGGCTCCAAGATGTGGCAGACATTTTCGATGTGGTACAAGAGGTTTTCAAGGAACCAGGGTATAACAGGAATGTGAGCTGGTTCCCCTGAGATGAACTTCAGCCTTCACATCTATGTTCCCGAGAAAGGAATCTCCCTTGAGCTCGTCCTGAGCCTCTGGGGAGCAGTGCCTGGCACATAACAACAGCCTTGCCAGCTATCTGTCTCACAGAAGAAATGCAATTACACCTGCTCTTGCCTCAAATCTGATTTTGCTTCTGCAGTACCACCGGCAGTTTTATCATGAAGTAAAATGGAACGCCTGTGAAAATGCCGTTTACCCATCTTGCTAATACTGCCAGGAGTCTGAATCCTATTCATTCTGAATGCAGAACCCCGAAGCAGTCCTTGAGTTCCAAGATGACTCTGAGTTGAAAACCTGAATACTGATTTGCTTGGAGATGTTTTGTGTTGGACATACTAAAAAGTATACTTGGACACATAAAAATTTTGAAGAATATTTGAGCAGTCAGTATTTCATCAATGGAGCAACGGGGGCCTCTCACCAGCTGGAGCTTGGAAAACTTGATTCTGCCAGGATTGCCCTTCCCCTGTTTGCTCTGCCTTTCTGGATTGCATTCCTAGAGCTACCAAGATCTATTCCCTTATTTGGCCACTTCCTCCCCCTGAGGCTGACTGCCAAGGTTCAGCTATCAAAGTATTGAAGTCCAGCAATCAAAACCCCCTTTTGGTGCACCTAATTAACATGCCCAATTAAAACTAAACACCTCATCCTAACACGGGATTCCCGCCTTTACCTTTATAAACCACAATTTGTTTTTGTGCCACCTCTGTCTCCTCTCTCTCTAGAGGCAGTCCTTTGTCCCTCCAGGGCAAATGCCCCTTTCCTCCTTCTCCCTTGTTCCCTTCTGTTCTCCCTGTCCTCTACTTTCTGTCTTTGTCTCTATTCCCTGACCTCTGTCCATCTGGAGCAAATCTATCTTTTTTAACTTTGGTCTTGGAGTGTCTTTTGTGAATACTGGTCCTTTCAGCACCCCAGGCCGTAAGCAGTTCAGCATTCTTCTTGGGCAGCGGGGGCTGAGAGAGGTGGACAAGACACATTGAAAAGATCCAGGACTTCAGTGGGAAGTCCCTGTCAGGGATTAGCTGGAGGTTTCTGGCTGCTTACACTTAGGCTCTATCTTGTACATTGGCCTTTGATTTGCCACTAAGAAATTCAGGACACTGGCACGCTCTCTGTCTAATGGCCTCCCAATTAATGTTTTCAAACAGAAACAGGCAACGCATTATTATGCAAATTCTCCTGTTTTAAATGATAATTAAATGGTGTAATTGCTTGTTTTGTTTTTCTCTTAAAAAATGAGTAGTTTGAGGAAGAAGAGCTCCTTTGACTTCATATTAAACCCCTAATTTAGTTTCTGGTACAAAACAAATGCTCCTTAAATTCTTATTTTAAAAAGTGAGATGAGGAGACGTGAATCCAGCATGTGCAAGCAGCCCTCCTTTTAACCTGTCACTGAACTCAGCCTGTGGCATACACCCTTTCCCCAGTGATGACAGAAAACATTTTATTCTGTTACTTAAAAGAAGTTTTCTCTAGGTGGTGGTTGTGGGTAGTGGTGCACGCCTTTAATCCCAGCCCTTGGATGGCAGAGGCAGGTGCATCCCTGACTTTGAGGCCAGCCTGGGCTACAGACTGAGTTCCAGGACAGTCAGGACTGCACTGAGAAAGCCTAGGGGTGGGGGTGCAGTTTTTATTTTCAACAGTTGTTTGTAATGAATCCCTGGTTTTGTTTCTTCCTTGATGGAGGTGTTCAGGACTAAGTTTATCTATCCCTGGTTCCCCTTGGATCTGGTCTCTGTTCATCTGGACTGGAGCCCCTGGGGAGTGAAGTGTGGTCCTGCCACTGGCTCTGACACACCTAGGCCTGCTTTCTTCCCTACCCTGAAGACTGACCTTAGGCATGCCGGACCACATGACCCTCAGGGTGAATGGATGAAAGCATGAAAAAACAAGTGAATTCTGAAGGAAGCTCAGGTCAAACACCTTTATCCCTTCATCTTTCCTTCCTCCTTCCACATTTTCTTTGTCATACTGTTCCTGTTTTGCCATCAATCACCTAGGATGTGAGGATGAAGGAGAGGAAGGTAGGAGTGGAGAATATCCGGGTGGGCAGAGAAGAGGGCTGTGGCTGTCAGTGGGAACATACCATAATTCTAATAAAATGACCCAACATGGAAAGATATTAAGTCCCATTAGTTATTTATTCCTTGAATTAGAAAACGTTATTACTGTATTACAAATGAGTTGAGTGGAAGAACATGAAATGGCAATTCCACTATCATAAGGCATTTCTATTGACATGTTGGGTTGTTTTGTATTTGTCTCATTCATAATAATTTACGTTGTAAAACACAATTTTTTAAAAAAACTCTGTGCTATTTCCTCATTGGAAGCAATGTATTATTTCTTCTATTATAAGTACACTTAATTTTTCAATTGCCTGACACTGTTCCAATTGTTTATGAATCACATACTAGGCACACTAGATACTAAAGGCAAGTTAGGCCCCCTGGCCTCCAGTAGCTTACAGGTTAGAAGAAAAAACAACACTGGAACCCATGTATGCAAAAAGTATCAAGTAGTCCAGGCCATGAGGGACAGACTGTTCATGGGGAATAAAACATCTGCAATGCACTTTAAAACAGCCGAGAGAACACTTCAGGATGTGGGCATAAGCAAGAACTTTCTGAAAAGGATTCCAATTGTTTAATTCCAAGAACTGACCAATGGGACTTTATGGATTAAAAGTCTTCTGCTCAATAGAGTGGAAAGACAGGGTATAGAATGGGGGGAGGTATTATCTACATATCTCATAATCATAGAGAACTCCAAACATTAAACCACCCAAAATAAATATATCCATAAATACAAAAATGAACCATTCTGAAAGAAAAATACAAATGGCCAGTAAATATTTGAAACAATATTCAGTATCCTCAGCCACAAAGGAAAGGCACATGAAGACAACAATGGGATTCCGTCTTACCATAGTCAAATGCCTAGAAAACAGTAACAACAAATGCTGATGAAAATGGGGTTGGGATACAGAATCCTGATGCATTGCTGGTGGGAACGTAAACTCCGTGCCCACTATGGAAGCCAGCATGGTGGCATTGCCACCTGATCTGGCTATGTGGGTGGGCATATCTAAGAATGTGAGCGAGCACATCCACATTTACTGCTGTATTGTTCACAACAGCTGAGGCGGGGAACCAGCCTAGATGCCAACCAGTGCAAGAATAGATTCAATGTAATATATATATACATACACACACACACAAAGGTGTTTTAGCTTACCGTAAGTAAGAATGAAATTATTTTGCAGAAAAAATGGGTAGAACTGGATCATGTTAAGTGGAGTAAGCCAGACCCAGAAGGACAACTATCACAGTTTCACATATACAGAATCGAGATTCAAATACTTGTGTATATGAGATGCAGAAGTAGGAAGGAGCGCGATGAGTGTTTTAGTTACTGTTCTATTGCAGTGAGGAGACACCATGACCAAAACAACATTTTGGTTATGTTTCAGAGTTAGTCCATTACCATTATCGTCACGGCAGGGAGCATGGCCAAAGGCAGGCAGGCAGGCATGGTGCTAGAGCAGTTACTGAGAGCTTACATATGATCCACAAGCAGAAGGCAGAAAGATAAGAGACAGGGATGGGGTAAATGGAGAGAGGGAGAAGGAAGAAGAGAGAGACAAAGAGAAAGAGAGAGCAACAGAGGAGACAGAGACAGAGAGAGACTGGGCCTGACAGTTTCTTTTGAAACCTCAAAGCCCACCCTACTAACATACCTCTTCCAACCCTAACCCTTCCTAACCAGTCTACTAACTGGGAACAGAACATCCAAATACAGGTGCCTATGGAGCCATTTTCATCCAAATAACTACAAAGTGGAAAGAAGAGCAATAAGGGAGGTCAGCGAGAGGGAGAAAAATATGACACAGTTTTTTCCTGTTCATAAGCAACATTCACACACACACACACACACACACACACACACACACACACATGTACATGACATGAAAGCAGAAGAGAGTCTAGTAGAGGGAAAGGGGACCACCAAAAAGGGGAGGAGGTAAGGCAAAGGAAAAATGAGAGCATGAATATTAGCAAGGCGCAAATACGTGTATACGTGTGTATGTGATTAAAATGCCACGGTGAAACCCGAAATCCTAAAAAGTTAAAATACTGAAAGAAAAACAGGTGGGAAACACAGCCCAGTGCGCTAAGTCATTAGTAACATAATACTGATGCCAAGTGATTAATAGCCGTGTTTTCTACCGACTTTTCCCATTCGCTTATCCATTTTCTAGGCAGTAGAAGAGTTATTTATTCATTAAACCAAGTCATTTGAAACCCTCAAAACATCTGTGGGATTTCCTGGCATATTTCAATGCTCTGCTGCTTTCGGATGCCAATTTCATAGCTCATAATATATTCATACACTTCTTGTGAGATACAATAGTGTAGCTGATAAAAAAAAAAAAAACACAATCAGCTTTTAAAAATGACAGTAGCAGTCAAATGCCTAAGAATGCTTTTGTTTTGTGTCAGAACCCTTCCCCAGTGTTGCCTTCCCACACCCTAAGCAGACTCAATGGCTCTCAAGTCTCCCCTTCAAAGTGCAAACATTTTTATTCTTCCGTGGAAGCACTCGAGGTTCTCCGTAGTTTTCAAAGGGATTATCGCTGCAACCATTTGAGCAACTCTAAATTGGGCCAAATATGTTTGATCTGAGATTAAAGAAATGCTTCATTGTGTTTGCCATTCTTTTAACACTAAATGACAAAACTACTGGCATGTGGCTCATAAATATTTTATTAGCTTTATGTATGCATTAAGATGAGATGTGTCTTATTTTCATGAATTTATTACAACAATTTAAGTAGTAATAATAATAAAATTTGCATTTAAATAATTCATTTCTCCTGGGAATTCCAGCACTCTGGCGCATCCATCAATGCTGGATGGCGGCGGCAGCACACCCAGCTTTCTTCCGACCTTCCAATGTGTTGCTTTGGGTTTTGTTTCTAGCCTTTCATCAATTACTTGGCTGGCTATTATCAGGCTTCACATTTGCCTCCAAAATCATTTTTGGAGGATAATTAATTTGTAAGGCAGGATGATATTATACAATAGAAGCCGCATGTTTCAAAGTCCTGCCTTCATCAGACCCAGATTCAAGTCAGATGAGCCTTCACTTCCAATTAGATATTCACCAATACCATCAAATTAAGAATTGTTTCTAAAAATTTCAAAGAAGTATTTTTCTTCAGTAAAGCTGTTCTCTCTCCCCCTGTCTCGCTGTCCCTATTTGTTTGTTTTTCAAGACAGGATTTTTCTGTTTGGCCTTGGCTGCCCTGGAACTTGCTCTGTAGACCAGGCTGTCCTGGAACTCACAGAGATCGGCCTGCCTCTGCCTCCTGAATGCTGGGATTAAAGATGAGCACCACCACCACCCATTTCTAACAACTAAATACCTCGTTTTCCCCATGAACAAGTTTTTTACATGTTGGGGAAGAACAGTACCCTTAAACGTGTCCTCCTCAGGGATTAAATGGTTCTGAAATCAGGTACTTGGGATTCAGAAGATGGTTTAGGGGGGTGGGAGTGTCTGCAATTCCCTAGGACTAAGGAAAAGACTAAAACGCACAGAGGTTGTCATTAGATTGTCCAAACCTTTGCACCTGTCCTTTGGGTCTTCTGTGCCTCGATGCCTCAGAGTCTTCTTTGGGAGTTGGGTCAAGTTTTCTGATCTTCCTTTAAAAAAGATGGATTCTGTTTTGCCTGATTACCTATAATGAATTTCTTCCTTCTGAAAACTTTTCCTAAAGGGTTAGGAAGTCATATGTAATGCTTCATAAGTTGTTTTGCTATTATTAATATTTAAAACCAGTAACTCCAACTCTCATTTAGAAGGAAGCTATCTGAGTATAGCCATATGGTGTACTGTCCCCGTAACCTAACATTTTAGTTACTGCCACACACCTGCATGATGGTGAATTACTGTAACTCAGCTCTTCCTGTTGCTCAAGTTCCAAAATCTGTGCTTCTGTATATTTTATGAGTTTTCCTTTGAAGTCAATATCTAGTTTCTGGTGAACCAAGAGAAATCCCAAAATACTGGAAAGTTTAGAATGCACCGAAGTCTTGCAGTTTATTAGAATCTTTGCTTGCCATATCTTGTGTGTGCTATATCCTGTCTAAGACAGGCACATATATGGAAGATGTAATTGCCAGTGGCTAGTTCATATGTTCATTGGGCAGTTTAGCTCCTCAGACTAGGAAATTCTGACCACTGTGAAAGGGGCAGGAAAGGGATTGGGTATGCCGTTCATCAAAAAAGAATCTAGATGCTAGGTATATTTAAAAAATAGTCTCTAAAGATAAAATAACCTAGTTAATCATGTGTTATGTTCCCCAGGTTTTACAGACAACTAAACTAATGTTCAAAATTTTAAATTATATTTTATTTATTAAATGTCAAACCATTGCTCAAACCCAGCTGCTACTTTCAAAGCCCCAGATCTCAGTTGCCTTCATAAGTCCTCATCCTTTAAGAGTCTCAGTTGCTCTTTTTAAGTTTTAGTTGTATGTCATTTTTCTTCAGAGGTGACGACTCTTAGCAATGCTATTGTCTACAAATTGTACTGCAACTTTTTAAATAAGGGTTCTTCATGAATTTATTATTACAAATACTTGGCCATTGACTTGGCCATTTTCAGACTCTAGGAAATGAACCACAGTAACATGAAAGTTTGCACCCTTTGCTTTAAAATGTTATTTGTGCTCTCTAATCACATTAAATAACATCTGTTCAGCGCATAGGCTATCTGGTCATCTTGAACAGATTCACCAAAATAGTCCATTTAAAAAGCAAAAGACATGATCCGGGCATGGCAGCACACACCTTTAATCCCAGCACTGAAGAGGTAGAGGCCAGAGTTTGAGGCCAGAGTTCCAGGACAACAAGGGCTATCACACAAAGAAACCCTGTCTCTAAAAATAAATAAATACATAGATAAATAAATAAGCAAGCAAGCAAGCAAAAGCTGCAACTTTCACCACTTTGAAGAAAGAAATCTTCCAATACAGAAAAGAAAAAGAGCAGATGGCCTCCCTTGTGATGTCTACCAAATGCTTGAAAATTTTGTACCAGTTCCTTCTGAGAATTTCCTCAAAATTGAAGAGAGAACACTTTTAACTCATCTGACAAGGTCTGCATTATCTAATACCAAAGCTACATAAGAAAAAAGTGGAGGAGCTGGAGAGATGGCTCAGTGGTTAAGAGCACTGTCTACCCTTCCAAAGGACCCAGGTTTAATTCTCAGCATCCACATGGCAGCTCACGACTGCCTGTAATGCCAATTCCAAGGGATCTGACACCTTTACACTAATGCACATAAACTAAAATTTAATAAAATATTTTTAAAAGAAAAAGGAAAAAGTGGAGCCTGCATAGGAAGGTCAGGGTTGTGAGTGCTGCTCTGGGAGAGCACCTGAGTTCTGTTCCCACCTCACAAGCACCTACAACTCCAGATCCAGGGAAGCAGACCCTCTTCTCACCTCTGTGAGCTCTTACACACACACACACACACACACACACACACACACACACACACACACATCTTAAAAGCAGAAAATTATTGACCACTATGTTTGAGCATAGATGAAAAGCATTAACAAGTCCCAAGTAAACAAAATTCAACTACACATTAAAGTGATCATATACCATGATCAAGCGAGATTTATCTTTAGAATATAAGAATGGCTTAACATGAAAATTGACCAATGTGATATCCCACACTGACAGAATGAACAGCAAAAAAACAAAGCAAAACAAACAAACAAAAAACATCATGTTAATAGATGTGGGAGAAATTTGCTAAAATTCAGCTTTCTTTCATGATCAAAAATCAACAAATTAGAAATTTTAAAAAAATGTATTTGACACAAGTCCATATACCATAAGCTTATACGTAATAATATAGGCAATAGTAAAATGCTGGATACTTTTCTACTAAGATCAAGAATATTATAAGAATTTCTACTTTCAACAATAAAGAACTAGAACCAACCAAAGGAATTAAGAAAAAAAAATAGATAAACAAACAAACTCAAATTAGAAAGGAAGAAATAAAATTGTGTCTGTTTGGGGCTGGAGAGATGACTCAGAGGTTAAGAGCACTGCTTGCTCTTCCAAAGGTCCTGAGTTCAATTCCTAGCAATCACATGGTGGTTCACAACCATCTATAATGAAATCTGGTTCCCTCTTCTGGCGTTCAGGTGTACATGCTGGCAGAACACTGTATATATAATAAAATAAATACATCTTCCAAAAATAAAAAAAAATAATAAATTGTTTCTGTAGAGGTTATTATCGTAGAGAAAACTCTAAAGATGTCATTAGAATTATTAAAACTAATAATATTCAAGAGTTGCAACATATAAAATCAACATAAAAATCAGTTGTATTTCAATATAATATGCCACCTGAAAACATAATACATCAAATCCATTTGCAATAACATCAAAATTAGTAAAAAACACTTTGCAATAAGTGTAATCAAGAAAGTAAAAAAGAAACCCACTCATTGACAGAACTGATGAAAGAAATGGAAGAAGAAACAAGAAATGGAAAGGTAGTCCATGTTTATAAATTGAAAGTGCCTTGCTCAGCCATTATCAGAGAAGCTTCCTCATTTGGTAGATAGGAACAAATATAGAGACCCCATCACCAGACATTACACCTTGGAACACTTAGACCTAAATGGGATGTCTCCATCAAATCCCTTCCTTCAGAGCTCAGGGAACCCCATGGAACAGGAGGCAAAAAGGGTGGAAGAGCCAGAAGGGGTTAAAGACACCAAGAAAACAAGGCCTTCTAATTATTATAAGCAAAGCTCTTAGGAACCCAGAGACTGAAGCAGCATTCATGTCAGGGTCCTAAATTTGCTGAAGGAATAACCCCAGACTCAGCATACAAAGAGCAAAGAGTAGTTATTTCTGCAGAAGTCCAGCATGCAGGGATCATCATTCAGGCAAAATGGCGACTCCAAAATGAGCTCACAGGCTCAATTTGAAGGCAGTTAAAGGAAATCTAGGTGGAGTTAGGTAAGCTTTATTTTGATTGGCACAAGCTAGAAGCAGGATACAGGTGCATTTGGGATTGGCGTGGGCCCAATCAACCAGTTCAAGCCGGTTCAGACCAGCAGTTGAGCAAGCAGTTGGGCCATCGTATCTTCCCCAGGCTAGATGTCTTGGCTGTCTCTGATTGGTTTCCCCCTTTCTGCGGTTTTGCCTCTAACTAGTAGCTCATTTCTAAGAATTGTGAATTTAGGGCCGCTCTGCCTATCGAGGAACTGAAGCCTGTCATAGAGTGAGTCAGGCTTGTGCAGTTAGGGTCTGTCAAGTCCCAGGGCCCACAGGGGTCTGTACCAAGTCTTCTGTGCTTAATTTTTAGCTTCCAGTTTCGGCTTTTTAACAGGATTCCTGAGTGTGTCTCTGATTCTTGCACCTTCTCTTGGGCTCTTTTCCTTCTGTTGGTTGGTTTATCTTGTCCAACTTCAGTGTGATAGTTTTTGTTTTATCTTATTTTGCTATATTTCTTTTTAAAAAAAATGAATAAGTGAGGGAAGAAATGAATAGACTTTGGGGCAAATATTATCAACTGAACTGTAGTTTATACCTGTTGGGAGAGGAAAAATCAGTTTTCTCCAATAAACTGACACTGCGTATATCAACTACCCCAGAACAGGCCTCAAGTTCAGGATTAGTTAACCAATAGATAATGGACTCCACAGTTTGTGTGTGTGTGTGTGTGTGTGTGTGTGTGTGTGTGTGTGTGTGTGTGCGCGCGCGCATCAACTTTTATTTGGTTATACTTTGGTGTTTTGTCTTTCTTTTTGGGTAGTGTTTTGTTTTTTCTTGGCTTGGGGGGGGTGTTATTGGTTTTTATTTGTGTTTTTTTAAGAACTTAGTGTTTTGAGGGGTAGAGGATCTGGACTAAATTGGGGGTGGGGAGAATATGACCAAAATATATTTAAAGTAAAAAGTTGTTTTAAAAAATAAATATATATATATAAGAAATAAAATGTCCATACTACCCCAAAGTATAGTATTGATTTAAGAAATTTATACTAAAATTCAAGTAGAAGTTTTCACACAAATAGACCAAAAAAAGTGAGAATGTATAGGGAACCACAAAAATCCCTGAAATAGTCCTGAGAAAGAACTAAGCGAGAAGCATCATATACACTGATTTCAAATTATGTTACAGAGCAACAGTAATCGAAACGGCATTTTATTGGCATAAAACAGACATACAGACCACTGAACTCAATTGAAAACTCAGAAGTAAACTCAGGTATATATGGCCAACTAATATCTGATAAGGGCATCAAAAATGGTAGGGAGCTGGAAAGCTGGCTCGGTGGTTAAGAGGACAGCCTGCTCTTCCAGAGGACTTGGGTTTGATTCCCAGCACCCACACACAAGCTCACAACTGCCTGTAACTCCAGTTCCAGGAGATCTGAGGTCCTCTTCCAGCCTCCGTGGGCACCAGGCACAGAAGTGGTGCACATACTCATAAAGTAATAATAATGGTAAATAACAAGGATAAAGATAACTTTAAAAGATATATATGATGGTAGACTGTGGTAGAGTGCACACACAGCACTGAGGGCTAGAGGCAGAAGTTCAAGGTCATCCTCACCTGCCTAATGACTCCAAGGCCAACCTAGGCTACACGAGATCGTGTCTAAAAACATAAAAGAAAAATGAATGTGGGAGCCAAAAACATTACCACAGCCAAGGTTTTACATCTAGAGTTCTTATTTTGAATTTTATAGTCAGCATTCATGTACCTTTGGTAAGAAACTAAAATACAAGCAAGGTGGTGGTACATTCCTTTAATCCAAGCCCTTGGGAGGCAGAGGCAGGGGAATTTTTCTGAGTTTGAGGCCAGCCTGGTCTACAAAGAAAGTTCCAGGACAGCTAAAGCTACACAAAGAAAGCCAGTCTTGAAAAACCAAAACAGAGAGGGAGAGATACAGAGACACAGAGAGAAAAGACACTGAAATACAGTATGATATGATAAGTTATGATTTCAGTCCTTAGGTGGGCTGTACTGAGGGGGTACAGAGTGAAAGCAGAGATCCCTGGAACTCCAATCAAGGCATCCTCATTCAGCGCTATTGAGAAAAGTATGCAGTCTACATGACCGGAACACTGTAGGGGTCCTGTTCCAAGTACAAGTGAGTGAGCTGTAACAGGTGAGTCCCCTTGAACTACAAAAGCCACTGCTCAGATCTTTTTAATAACTCTTAGCTATGAAACCAGCATCCGATTATTGTGGGAAATTAGGCAGAAGCAAATGCAGAATCAACAACAACAGGAGGAGGGTCAGAGGAGACAGGGCAAGGGAGGGGGGGGAACACCTCATCAGCCCCTGCTCTGAGAAAGTGAAATGTCATCAGCACACGGGTGGCCAGACATGAAGAGGATGCCACCTGCCTCTTTCTACTTCCTGTTTCACATCTTTCTGCAGGAGACAGCCAGCTGGAGGGAGGGAGTGGTAGAAGTTACGTCCTGTTGACAGGTTCTGGGATCAGACTGCCTGGTCCACACCCTGGCTCAGTGTTTCACTAAGCTGTGCCACTCTGAGCAGCTCCCTCAGCCTGTTATTGCAATTTCCTCTATATATATATAAAAAAACCAGATAAAAATAGAAAAATCACTTATAGTGGCCAGCCCACAGCACAGTCTCTAACAGGAGTCAGTAAACATTTTCTGTAGAGTCAAATAGTAAGTATCTAGGTCTTGTCACATACTGCTCAGTGCTGCTTTTGAAGTACAAAAATAAAAAAAAAAAAGCCACAAAAAGAAACACGACTGTCTCCCAATAAAATTGTGAACGCTGAATTTCAAAAAAATTTTACATATTACTAAATATTATTAGATCTTTTTCAATCTTTGAAAAACAACAACAAAATATATTAGCTTATAGGCTGTTAAAAAAAAATGTGGGCTGGGCCTCTGGGCCATAGTCTCCTCACCACTGTTCTGTGTATCCAGTAGGCACTGTTAATGGTGTCTGTAACACGTTTCTGTACATTTTCCGTGTGTTTATATGTTGTGGGGGGTGGGGGGTGTGTGCACTGACATGCATTGCACACGTAGGACAGCGAAGGCCTGAGGTTGACCTCAGGAATCTAATTTTTTGAGTCAGGGTCTCTCAATCAAACTCAGAGCACCACGGTCTAAAGAACCGTTTGCTGCTCTCCAAGAGGACCGATGTTTGGTTCCCAGCAGTACATGGCAGCTCGCAACTGGCTCTAACTCCAATTCTAGGGGATCTGACCCCGGTTAGACCTCCTGTTAACCTGCACACGGTGCATACAGACTCGAACAAGCGTATGCACACACACGGCTAAAAATAATAGATACAGCTGTTAAAGTTAGACGGGCAAACCCAGAGCTCCCCCAGACGGCTAGTCTCCCTAGACGGTTCTGGGTATCCCTGTCTCTGCTTTCTGGTGGTGGAGTTAGCTGGGGCACCCTCCTGGGAATTACAGGTTCAGAAGGGAGCAGAACTTTGCTCCTCTTGCTTCTACAGTGAGTGCTGTAGTGGCCAAGCCATCCTTTCTCCAGTCCTATGAATTATTTTAATAGCTGTGTAGAACAGGATTGTTTGATTATTCTAAACTTCACTCACTCTTCCATGGTTAGAATTCAGGCCATTTTCAGTTCTCATATAATGAGCCGTCCTCCAAGGAACAGTGAAATCTTTTGTACACGAAGATTGACACCCAGAACTCAACTGTATTTAACTGTGGCAACCAAAATGGCAGACAGAGCATCTAGGAACTAGCCGACTGAATAGACAGCAATGAAAACTAATTTCACACAACTTAAAGAAAACTAGACAATACAAACTCACGGGCACAGAATTTGCATTAATGCCATTCTAACTAAGACCTTTGCAGGATGAAATTCAGTCCTCATCACAACCCTGGGGGCTGGAGATGGGGTGCAGTTAGTAACGTCCTTGCTGCGCAAGAATGAGGACAAGAAAAAGTCCGATCCCCCAAACCCATGTAGAAAGGCCCGAAGTGGTGGTGCAGTCTGTTATCCCTGCTCAGCGGAGACTCTGGCAGAAGGTTCCCTGAGGCTCACTGATCAGCCTGACTAGCCTAATGTCTCCAAAGACAAGGCTGGTGGTCCCGAGAGAATGACACCGGAAGCTGACCTCTGGCCTCCACATGCCACGGTACATACACTCATGCCAAGAGGAAGAAGGAAGAGAGGAAACTAAGTGGGGAGAGGGTGGAAGAGTGGGAAAGGAAATGAAGAGGAGACAGGGAGAGGAAGAGGATTGCAGGTGGAGGAGAGCGGAAAACCTCCGCGGCAGTCCTCGCCTTCCAATTTGTTTGAGACGTAGTTTTTCTGCTGCGCCACGGAGTTTCCGGGGAGTCTCCCCCTGTCCCCTCCGGAACGCTGGGATTCCGGGCTATTGCATCCCGCCTGGCAGAACTGAAAACCCAGGCTGGTAAGCGCTTTACTACCGAGCCATCTCCTCTTGAAGGTTCTTCTAAGTTCAATACTGGCTGGGACAGCGCCGAGCCGGGAACTCGCAGGCCTTGAGGGGAACGCCCCAGAGCCAACCAGAGCAGACAGACAGAAACGTGGTCTGAACTTCTTGACTCTGGAACGGAAGGAGATTGGACCAACGTGCACCTCGGGATGCTCTCTCGACCTCGTCCGCAAATAACCGGTCACACAGTGGATACAAGGTAGAAAACCGATGCCCATTTAACCTCCTCATTTGCCCTGTAACTCCCGCCCCCACCGACTTTTCTTCATTCCCGTAACCTTTCTGCATCTCTTACCCAGAAGAGTTGTCCAACACAACTACAGATTTGGTGCACCCGTCCACTTGCCACTTTTTTCAATGCCCGGTGCCAAACCTAAGTGGCAAACTCAAAGGGGAGCCTGGCCTCCGAAAGAGGCCTCTCGTGCGAATCTCGGCTAAGCCCCGAGGCTCGCTTCTTTGAAAGCCAGCCCGGGGAGGTCCCCGGGGAGCAGGCGTCCGGCTGGGCTGCCCGGCGTGGCCGCGCCGCAGCGCTCTCCCGGCCGTGGGCCACTCCCCCCGGTCTCCCCTGCAGGGAGGTTGGGGGGCGATCCGCGCGCGCGCGCCCCCCGCTCCTGCCCAAACAAGAAAGCGCGGGAGGCGGGCGCGCGCGCGCGCTCGCGGAGGCCCCGGGGCGGCGGGTCCGGCGGGGCGCGGGGCTCCGCCCGCGGGGCCACCCCAGGCGGCGCGTGCGCCGTGCGCCCCGGCCGCCCGCCGCGATGCCTATTTTAGTCAAAGCGGCCGCCGAGCCGGGGAGCTGGCCGGAGCCCGTCGAGCCGCCGTCGCCAACTTCGAGCGCGCCCGGGACGCGCCGGGTAAGGAGGAGCCGGGGTGCGGGCGCGGCTGGCCGGGAGCGCGGGGTCCTCGGCCCCGGCCCGCGAGCCTCGTTTCGGAGCCCCGGAGAAGCCGGTGGTTGCCAGCCGGACCCCAGAAACCTCCTAAGGTTCCGTGGAAACCGGAGCGAGCCGCGTCCGCTCTCGTGGCTTTCACTCTTGGCTGTCCGTCTTCGTTTCTGGAATTCGGACAGGGTTCAAGACCAGCTTCCCCGTCCGCTGTTTTAGACCTGCAGGTGCCTATCCGAAAAGCCGGTGCGTGGCTGAATTACTACAGTAAGTCGTTTAGACGTTGAGGGGTCAGGTTTTGATCTGGTCAAAACTGTCCTGACGGTTTACAGACTCACCGCTCCCCTAGCCCTCTTCATTAGACCCACCGTTCACTGTCTGTTACAAGGGCGGTTCAGTGTAGGACTTAAACCCATTAAATAGCGATTAAGCAAGCCCAAACGCGTTAATCGTTGCGTTTAAAAACTGCTTTTTTTTTTTAAATGACAGATGAACATTTCATATAAGCTTTTATATGTGTATCTGTACACCTACAGCTGGGTGTATAATTTGTATATTTTTAATAAAGTATAGAGTATCAAAATATGTCTTACAATAATCCTACGTTTGAAACTGGCTCTCGGGGTTGGTGAGACAGCTCAGCCTACCGGTAAAGGCACTAGCCAGCAAGCCTTGCAACCTGAGTTGGAGCCCCAGAACCTGCGTGGTGGGAGGGGAACCTCTCCGGCAAGCTGTCCTGTGGCTTGTGAGCCCACGGACCCCTGCAGAAATAATAGGTTCTGGTTTTGAGGCAGGTTATAGTTTTCTCATCAGTTCCTTTGACCAGAAATGTAAAGCTTTTAATGCCGCTTTTAAGAACCCTTCAAGTGAACTGCAGCCATGTTGTTAGGAGGCGACACGGGTGAACTATGAGGAGTTTGTGTTGACTGGTTTATTACATACATCTGTTTTAGAACATCAAAACCCGAAGGAATTTTTTTTTAACACTTCAGCCATGTCTAGCCCAAGGGTGTATGTTTTGGGGGGGGCAGATTGAGGAGGGAAGCAACATTCTCTGCCTTACGTGGCTCCCCGGTGGCTTGTGGTATAGAAGCTGATCGGACCTCAGGGAAGTATTCGTGAAAAACGGGTTTTACGTAGGTGTTGTGTTTCGGCCTCCTCTCCTGAGGCTCTTCCTCAGCGACATATCTGGAGAGGCTAGGCCTTGGAAGTGTATAGATAATAAGCATGGATCGCCTCTGCCTCCTACAGGACATAGGGAGCAGGGATGACTCACACTCCAGATCTTGGAACCTGCCCCTAGTCCCCCATCGTAATAAGCTTATGTATGTTTTTAATAAGACTTTTGTAAAGTAGTTGAATTCTCGTTCTCTTCTTTTTGCAGAAAATCAGCATTTAAGTGTGAACTGTTTGGGGTAGGTAGGGTAGCTCAGTAATAGAGTGCTCCCTTATGTTTAAAGCCCTGAGTGTGGGGCTCAGCACACACAAAAAAATAAATGTCACAAAGGTACACTTTGGCTCACTCACGTCGTTCATATTCATAAACTTGTTGGTCATCTTGAGATACACAAAATCATCCACATATACTGACTTTTCTAATGCCCTTTCAAGAAGTCCGAACCATACCTATTATTATACCACTTAAAATCTTTATTATGTTAAACATTTGAATTTCTTTATTTTGAAAAATGTATATATTTCTAAATTAAATTTAAAGATTTTTGGGGGTCTTCATTCGACGTTAAAAAGTGAAAGACATTAACTCATGTCTTCTGTAAACCTACATAGTTTTTCTCAAGGACCAAATTTGTGCAATTAATAACGAAGGTTTTTTTTTCTTTTTTGTGCACGTCGAACAGAGACCAAGAATGGGTAATAATAGGATAGAGTGTTACTTTGTGTTAAGTTTCATATAAATATGTGTAAAATGTGTATTACTTGAAATGTATTTGCTATGGAGCTTAATATTAAACAGCCAAATGTATGTTCATGAACCTCCTTATATATAAATTGTACATTTACTACTTTTTAATTTGTGAGATGCTACCAACTAGAAACATTTGAGTAAAGAAAACATAGACTTAAGTTGCAGAATAAATGAAAATTTAAATGCTATTTAAATTATTTATGTGTGTGTAGATGTTAGTAATGAATATGATTTTGTATGATATGTGGCAGTGATTTAATATCGGCACAAAATAGACCTATCTACATATTTTAAGCTTTTAAGTAATTAATATGAAGGTGTTTGTTTTCAAAGGATTCAGAAAACCAGCTTTTTGGTTTGTTTTGTTTTTACAGGTTGGTTTTTTTTTTTTTTTTTTTTTTTTCTGTGCTTGAATTCGGTTTCCAGTGTGAATAGTTAAAAGACCACTAAACCGTTGTGAATGCTGTGACCTCTGAATGTCTCTTACACTTGCTGGTTCTCATCCTCGTCAAGTATATGTGTGTTCTTTTGTAAGCGTGTGTGCATGTGCCTATGTCAGGATAGTTGTGTATTCTCCAAGATGTTTCATTTCGTCATAAGGTAAATGGGGGATCGTTATGACAGAAAAAGAAAAGGCCATGCTTACTTTGTGACTGAAGTCTGAACCTATGTGCTTGATAAGTACTGGAAAACTCTGTCTAACAGCATGTAATAAAATGATTCTGGCCTATTACTGTCATAGGCGTAAAAGATGAAGTTTCCGATTATGACTGTCTGTGTGTATTTTTTTATAGGACTTTCAACATGAATTATACGGAGTCCAGCCCATTGGCAGAATCAACCGTAATAGCTTTTCCGTCTGAGTTAGGAAGTATCACACCCGTGCCTTCCAATGAGACCACTTGTGAAAGCTGGAGAGAGATTCATCATCTGGTTTTTCATGTAGCGAACATTTGTTTTGCGGTTGGTTTGGTGATTCCAACCACTCTTCATCTCCATATGATACTGCTTAGAGTGATGCTAGCCATAGGTGAGACACGGTGCAGGATGACATTTGTGCGATGGCCATCGGGTGGATTTGGTACTGGGAGCTTAATGCTTAGAGTATTCTTTGGTTGGCTGGTTGGTTGGTTGAGACAGTGTTTCTCTGTGTAGCCTTGGCTGTCCTGGACTCACTTTGTAGACCAGGCTGGCCTCAAACTCACATCCATCAGCCTGCCTCTGCCTCCCTGAGTGCTGGGATTAAAGGCGTTCACCACCATGTTCAGCTGCTTAGAGTATTCTTATCAGGTGGATAGCATCCAAGAAATGTAAGTCTTTGTTCTCCAGTCAGCAGCCTGTCTCCTAAATTTAGAGCGTGGGTCACGTGCCAGCATCTCCTTTTTTTACTGTGTATAAGCTGTGTTTGCTTTCTATACTAGTCAGGTTCTGTATGTCAGAAAACCCATGCAAGGACGTGCCTGTCGGGAGTCAGAGCATGTGACTCCAGTCCTAATTCCACTGCTTGCTAACTGTGTAACTCCAGCAAATGATTTTAGTTGTCTGTCACTCCGGTTTCCCCTCCATCAAAGAAGGGTAAAAATGAAAACACCTTCTAGGGTTATTGTGAGAATTAAGTAGATGTTAGCATGGTGCCTGGCGCAGCGTTCCTACCATCATGACCTTGAAAACTACTTGCTACAGCAAGTGATATTGGGAACAAAATCGATTCCCATATACAGTAACCGAAGTGTAACGTTTATACAACATGTACATAATATGAATATTTTGGGCCCTATTAACTGATTGAGTGTGTTAGGTTTATTCATATCAAAATATTAAACAGTAGACCTATAGTGGTTATTGACAAATTCCTTATATGATAGGGAGGTAAGATGTACCAGGAAGCATCTGTTTAGCCTGATACCTTCATCCATAAATAAGGAAACTGAGGCCCAGGAAGTAAAGGGATCACATTTATTCTGATGCTCCACTGTAATGAAGCCAACCATTGCACTTAACGTGAAAAATTAGCTTCCATGTGCATATGAATCTATACATGTATATATTAGCGATCATTTTCAACTAAAAATCCAGAAATTAGAAAATAAAGATATTTATACAAAGTGAGAGAATTGGTGAGAAAAGTACAGGAAGAGGCTGGTTGATGAATGGATCACACAGAGAGAATTCAGGTCACTAAAAATTTTAGCAGAATATTTGCCCTCGGGTGAGGATGGCAATTGTGGTATAGTATTTGCCTAGGCTTCATGAAGCCGTGGGCATGACCCCAGCACCTCATAAACTAAGCATAGTAAAGCATCCTAGCACTCAGGGGGATAGGATCAGAAGTTCAAGGATAACTTCAGCCTCACCGAGGGCTCAAAGCTGGCCACATGAGACCTTGTGTCAAAACCCCAAAGTAAGTAGAATATTTGAGTTCAACACTAATTGTGGAAATGCAAAATAAAATGTAGTGCATAATTCCTTATCAAATAATGAGGTTTAAAAAAATTGGAGCGGGATCGGGTCTCATTCTGTAAACCAGGTTAGCCTTGAACTCACAAACGAGCCACCTACCTCCACATCCCAAGTACTGTGAGTAGAGGTGTGTGCTACCGTGCCTGGGTAGGAGTTTCAGACCTTATAATACTGCAGCTCAATCCTGGTGTTCCCAGCCAGCAGGTTAGTAAATCTGTAGAAACCTTCCGGAAAACCTTTCTTCAGTGTTGTCCGAAGCCGTGGCGTTCACTCCCCTGCTTCACCTTAAGCTGCAGTTAATTATCCAGTCATAAGTGGGGAATTCTTTTCTACATAAGGTTCCTTCTGTTACTTACCCAAAATTATACCCTCAAATAGGTGTGTAGGTTTCACAGGTGTGGTCGTGTATGCCTGCAGTCCCAGCTGAAGCAGAAAGGTTTAGAGGTAAGGTAGCCTGTTCTACAAAGGGAGACACTTTTTTTTTTTTCCCTCAAAAACCTAAACATTTAGTGTTAGGGATGTAACACAGTTGATAGAGTACACTTCCTGCACTCCAGGGGACATCCTGCAGAATGGAATACAATAAAGTAACAATGAAAACAACAACAACAAAAACTCGGTGTGTGTGTGTGTGTGCTGTGTTTTGTGTGTGCTGTGTGGATATATGTATGCTGTGGTATGTGCATGTTCTGTGTGCTATGTTTGTGGGGTGTGTTGTGTGGGGTGTGTGTGTGTATGTGTGTGTTCCAAATCCCAGAGTATTGATTTCCAGGAGGCAGACGGTTGAATGAGTTACATTTAAGCCTATTGTAGTCATCGTAAACCCCTTACAAAGAACTTTAATGAGAATCAAGTTTAATAAGGGGAAATCATTGCCTTAAGCATAAGTTCTAAGGTTGTACACACAGTAGGTTTAGTTCAGGTGAAATTATGTGAAAACCATAAGGCAGTATTAAATCTCAACTGTGGTTTTCTCTAGCTGGTAAATGATGGGTTTTTCACCACTTTAAAATGCGTTTTTATTCAGTATGGGCACAGTGGCATATGCCTTTAATCCCAGCACTCAGGAGGCATAGGCAGGTGGATTTCTTTGAGTTCAAAGCGAGCCTGGTTTACACAGTGAGTTCCAGGACAGCCAGAACTACATTGTGAGACCCTGTCTCAAAACAAACAAACAAACAAACAAAAATTTCTCTAGAAATAGCAAAGCATGTGCTTTTGGTTTGTGATCTGTTTTTAGCACTAAACCAGAATGAAAATGTGGTATTTAGCTTAAGTATTTCTAAAATGTGTTTGACTTCTAGACTAAGGAGGCCTTTATGAAGCTATGCTGAATCAGGTTAAGAGTCTAACATGCTAACTCTCTCTCTCAACAGGCTGTACCCTCTATGTAGTCTGGGCCACTCTCTACCGCTGTGCCTTGGATATGATGATCTGGAACTCTGTGTTCTTGGGTATCAATATTTTGCATCTTTCATATCTTTTGTACAAGAAAAGACCGGTAATTACTAAAATTTTTTTTAATAAGAAAGTGACTTTAAGTATGAAAGCTTTTTAAAAAGTACTTCATTCAGACTTGCACGCAAACACCTAATAGCCTAATGGAGCTTTCTGTATGAATGCCTGAGAGAAAAACATTTGAAATCTGTGAAATTTGTTTAGCAAATGAATTTTCAAAACGTTGGCTTACTAGAATATGAAAACCATGACTAATACTGTCTTTTTTTAGGCATGTTATGTGACTGTTTCCTGGTCTGTTGATACTCACATATCACTTGGGAATATCTTGGCTTAATTATAAAATTACTTCCATCTCATACTAATGATTTGCAAATGGTCCATTCTTTTTTTTTTTTCTTAATATAATGGGTATTATCTTTCTTGAGCCTAAAATATTCCTGTAAAGGAATCAGCACTTTTGGTGGCTGTTTACCAGGATGCCCATACTGAGCTTTTTACTTTCAATGCTGGCTTTTCTTGCTATGTTTTCTAGTGATGGAGGAAGCCTGAGTGCAGCGGGACACGCCCGTGATCCTAGCAGTTACTGGAACAGGTGGAGTGACCGTCCCAGGTCAGCCTGGTCTGCAGCAGTGAGAGTTGGAAGTCAGCTGGAGCTGTGAATAGGGTCTCGACTGGAAAGAAAGAAAGGAAGGAAGGAAACAAGGAAGGAAAGGAAGGAGGAAAGGAAGGAATACAAAGCAAAACAACGATGAAAAAAACCAAACCTACAATAAAACATAAGTTCCGAAAACATAAGCAAATGAACAAAAACAAAGTAGAAATCAGCTGGGTTCCTAGAAACTATGCTATACATAATTTCTATGCAGTCACTGATTATCCCAGGCACAAGCATTCAGTGACCTAGGATGGTAATGCTCACCCTGAGCTCTCTATTTAATGCAGAAAACTATTGGGAAATAAGACTTCACACAGAAATACAGATGACGTGCGCTGTGAGCACTCCACTACTCCATAACCTCCACACACACAGAGCCCAGTTCATCAGGCTGCTTTACCGTATTGATAGGTTTTTCTTGGGGGGGGGGCGGGGGGGTTAGGCTGTGTAAGGGATGATCTGAAGATGCAGATCAGCAATGGGCTTTCCTTCTCACCAACCACATCTGCTCACCAGCATCACTGGTCTTATCCCGTCTTCTTACCCATTTCAGGGTCTGTATGTACATAATGCAGACTAAATACTCATACACACAACATTTCAAAACTAAAAAAAAAAAAAAAAAAAAGTTAAAAAAATCTGCAGAAAAGAAATGTGTCACTTATGCTCATATTTCATTGGCCAAAGCTGGTGACCTGGCCGAGCCTGCTACGGTTGGAGGCAGGGCAGGATAATTCTCATGGGACAGCAAACAGTTGGGAGCGGTAATGTAATCTAGCACCCTGTCTCTGTAGCCCTATGTGCACTGACGGTTCTCAGGGACACTTTTGACAGGCAGATGCTGCCAAAGAAGAGAATGCAGACAACCATATGAAGAAACCGAGTCCTGGGTGAGGTGTAAAGGCAAGGCAGGACATGAACCTGTGTTGCTAGACTGTAATAGGTCCTGTGTTCATCACGGGACACAGTAGATACGGCTGGAAGTGGGGTGGATCTGTGAAGAAATCACGTTGAAGGTTCTATACTTGAGCTGCGGAGTAGAGGGTGCAGACATTGTAAGATTGAGGATGACAGCTCTTAACCATCAGAACCTTTTCTGGAGACTCAAATGTAACGTTTCTAAGTTACTTAGAAGCACCAGAAAGAACAGCCAGCACCCAGGCTCTTGGTTTTGGCTTGTCTGTTTCTCGGACTGTCACTTAAATGAATAAGATTCTTTATCCAAATGAAACAGTGGGATGGACTGTAGGACAGGTAGGAGCAGCTTTTGTGCTCTGCGGCTTTGGGTTTCGGCGTCTGTCAGACCCTTCCGTGGGACCCAGTTCATTCACAGTGAAGTACAATTTTCCATGCAGCCAATTACTAGAGCTGCCTAGCACCGCTGTATGCAGACATGTGGCATGGCCTGGGCTTGACAGAACATGCCAGGAGAGGAATGTGACAAGACAGCACACTCTTCTTCCCATCTGGTAGCCAACTTTCCTCCTCAGTGGGATCGTGCTTCTCTCTCTCTCTTCCCTTCTCTTTTACTCTGCCTGTGGATATGGAAACGTGAGGCAGTGATGGCAGCAGTCCCCAGCTTTCCTGCATCATAAATGGTTACGTGATGAGTTATTTTGTGAATTTGCTTTTACATTAAGGATTAATGTAATAGATTAATGTGATAGAATTAATTGTGAACTCTGTCCTAATTTAAAAGTTAAGGTCGTTTCATCCTTTGGAACAAACTGTTATGCACAGCTGCTAAGGCTAGGAAAGTGCATGATTTGACAAAATCCAAAAACTCTTGAGGTTGTGACCAGAAGTCATGTCGGTGTCCCCCCCAACACCAACTTGGCTTTGAGCTTCCAGTTCCTTTTTAGCAAACAGAGTCTAAGTTCACCCCTCTCCTAACCCGCTAATAACTCACTGACCACGTAGAGCGAGCTGCTGGCGTGTATCGTAGGGTTGTTTATTTTTAAATCCGTTTTTTTTTTTTTTTCCCTCAAGAGTCAGTGTTTGGGGACTGCCTCAGAGCAGGACCTTGGCATCACTGTCTTTCAGGTCAAGATTGAGAAGGAGCTGGGAGGTGTCTACCGCCGATTGTTTGAGCCACTTCAAGTCCCTCCTGATTTGTTTAGGAGGTTAACTCGGCAGTTTTGTATGATCCAGACCTTGAAAAAGGGCCAGACTTATGCCACAGAGGATAAAACCTCAGTTGATGACCGTCTTAGTATTCTCCTAAAGGGAAGGTAAGTGTACATGGAAGTAGGAGTTCCTGGGTTGCTTCTATCTCTTAGAGTCCCTGGGAAGGAGGTGTATAGACGGAGATGTTGCCAGCTAATGGAGGAAGCAGTGACTGTGTTGGTGAAGGTCAGCTTTGCAGTTTTGGGCTGCTGTGGAGTAATGCACCAAAGCAAGGCAGTCAACAGGCCTCTGAATATTTTTGATACCCCAAATCTTCTGCAGAATATTTTTTTAACCATGCTGGCTTTTTGCTTGAAGTTAATGAGTCAAAGTTGAAATGTCTTTAAACTGAATTCCAGAAGCTCGTGCATGTTTGCCAAGGTGATATGTTCATGTTTTGAACATCACAGTCCATCCGGGTCATCTGAGTGAGAGTCAGCCTACCTTGCCTGGGTGTGGTTATCACTGTGTCATCTGGTGGAGGTTTTAGATAAGGTCTCAAACCCCTGGGCTCACGTGACTCAACGGCTTCAGCCTCCTGAGTAACTGTGGATGTGTGTCACTGTGCCTGCCTTGAAACATTCTTATAAATAGCATCCCCTTTCTCTCAAAAGTCTGAAGTGTACAAATGTTAGAGTAACTCCAAATGTTAGAGTGACAATAATGCTAACCATGTCTGGATTAATAATGGATGCTGTCTGGTTCTTGTGTCATTTAAAAAAAAAAAATACTTGTGCTTCTCCAAGTGCTTTAAACTGTCTGTTACTTGTGGAATCTTTAAAACTTGCGCAAACACATTACTGAAATGTTTTGGTGATATAAAGAATTACTTTTTGTGTGTGTGTGTGAAATGCTGAATGTTAACATTGTGACTTCTGTCACCAGAATGAAGGTTTCCTATCGAGGACATTTTCTGCACAACATTTACCCATGTGCCTTTATAGATTCTCCTGAGTTCAGATCAACACAGATGCACAAAGGTGAAAAATTCCAGGTATGATCTGCCTCTAAAGAAGGTTGAGAGTATGTCATAAAATGGGAAAAGTGGCTGTGGTTTCTTTTTAGAAAGAAGATAGACACATTGGTATAAGAGTATAATACCGTAAAGAGGAAACATACCTTTCAACAATGTTTGTACGCATACAACTGGAAATGGAACTGGAGAGCCATGTTCTAATCTAGGTACCCCACTAACACTGTCATTTCTGGGGTGCGACTTTGCTTACTATTTCATTTTTCAAAAAATTCTGGTCATTCTGTACTATTTCCATTAAAATCTTTTGTTGTTTTGGGGTCTGGCTAAGACCACTGGCTGCTCTTCCAGAGGACCTGGGCTCCCTTCCCAGCACCCATGTGGCAGCTCACAACTGGCTGTGACTTGACTCCTGAGGACCTGGTACCCTCTTCTGGCTTTTGCAGGCTTTACATGCATTTGATGCCCAGACATACGTTCAGGCAAATGAGAATTCACATAAAATAAAAATAAATACAACCTTTTTAAAAAAAATTATTAAGAGAAAAATTATATCACTTGTAGATACTTCATGTTTCTAAACATATTATTGATTACCTTTATTAGGAAAAACAGGAAACTGGCTTTACTCCAGAGAACTTACCATAAAAATTAAACCTCTAATTGTTTTCTTTTTTTGTTGTTAGTGCTATATTTAAAGGCAAAGAGGAAATTCAGCAGTTCAGATGCTAACTATTCAGTTTGATTTTTTTTTCATATTTAAAAAAATCTGTTCCATTTTATTTCAGCTGGTTCCAGTTATTTCTAAAAGTCCCCTAGGCCTCCTGTTGTATTTGTTATTCTTAGGAAAGTAGCCAAGAACATGTCTCTGGATAAATAGCACTAAGGAAATATTCTGGGCACAAGGGTGCTTTAGCATACAGTACGTATTTAGTAGGAAATAGAATTGAAGAGAATATCCCCACCTGAAGAGAGAGGACATGTCATTGTCCATTGCTGGGGAAATCTTACAGGCTCACTCTGGGATGCTGTAGACTGGAGATAAAGGGAAAGTGCAGTTTCGTTTTTTTTTTTTTTTCATTAGTGTTTCAACCCTGTCTTTCTTCCACTCTGGGTGCATAAATAGCCTGTGTAAGGAATTTTTTACAGTTGGCTCATGGACTATGGAAATTTTAATGAGAATGGCCCCTTTAGGCTCGTATGTTTGCATGCTTGGTCCCCAGTTAGTGGGACTGTTTGGGAAGGATTACGAAGTGTGGCCCCGTTTGAAGAGGTATGCCCTTGTTGGAGAAGGTGTGTCACTAGGAGTCAGCTTTGAAGTTTCAGAAGCCCAGGCCAGGCCCAGGGTCTCCCTCTCTGTCTGCCTGCGGATCAGAGTGGAAAGCTCTCAGCCACTGCCCCAGTGCCTGCCTGTCTGCTCTCTGCCGTGGTGATAGTGGACTAAGCCTCTGAAACTAAGCATATCCCAATTAAATGCAATTAAGAGCTGCCTTGAGCATAGTGTCTCCTCACAGCAATAGAACAATAACTGGGACACTGCAATTTTATTCCTATGCTGGTTGCACTTGACATGTAGGAAGAGAAAGCTGGTGCTGAGTCCTAGCTGTCTGTCTCCTTGTTCCTGGGGACACGGGGTCATATGTCCGGGATGTTTGCTCCTATTTAAGCCGTGTGTTCAATCACCACCACCAATGAACCAGGAGAAGGTTACTTCTCTCTCCTCTGACGTCTGGGATTTTAGCGACTTTTCAGGGGGTCTATAAATGCTGGGACCCTGAGAGCCGTGGTGGGTTGTTGGTTGGTTTGCTGTTGGTTGCTGTTGGTCGCAATTTGTTAAGTAGTCATGTACAAAGAAGAAAGAAGAAATTAGATACCCTGATGGTGAAGATCAAACTTGCCTTAAGGAACTCATGCCCCTAATCAACAAGAAGTAGTCTAACAATGACATCGCCCCTTTCTGACCCCTGACTTTATTCAGGGATCTCTTTCCTTTCCTCTCTACCTTTTTCCCCCCTCTCATATCTAGTGTTAGTGGGTTGGAAGGGTGGAGAAAGGATAGAGAGCGGTGGAAGAAAGAAGAACCCATAAAGTAGCAAACGCTGGCTACACCTGCCAGCTTTCCTTGGCACAATGTAGTATGTTGTGATTGCCGGTGGCCAAAAGCTACACTACCATCAAGTCTGTCCCTATACCAGAGCCAGTGTCATAAGAATAAACCCAGGGAGCTGACTGTTTACAAAGCATTTCTGTTGTCAGATACTCAAGTGAAAAGTGATTGTTACATAGTATTCTCGTACTGCACACCACAGTGTGAGTGCTGTGCATTTGGATATTCCCAAAGCACACTCCGGTCCTTCTTCAGGAGGCATTCTGCTAAGGACTTGTGTCTATTGGATTGCTTTGTTTGTTTGATTCACGTATCCCACACTGTCCTTGAACTCTCTGTGTAGGCAAGGAGCTCCATGAACTTTGGATCTTCCTGCCTCTTGGGTGCTGGGATTATAAGTATAGGCCACTACGCTCATTGTGGGCAATGCTGGGCATCAAATTCAGGGCTTCATGCATGCTAGGCTGAGCCATACCCTCAGTCTTTATTTCTTTTTTATTTGTTTGTTTGTTTGTTTGACACACGGTCCACTAGGTAACCCAAGTTGGTCTTGAGCTTACTGTATAGTCCAAGTTGTCCTCAAACCAATGATAGTCTTGTTCCATATACCATCACTCTAGGTTGGTATTTATTTAAATGTATTCTATGCTCAGGCTGCTAATGAACTGCACAATAGGAGGAAAGAGAAAAACTGCACGGCAGCATAGATCGTCAGTTGGTAGATACTGTAGTAATTCTAATGCTTACAGGCAGTCTGGTGACACTAAGAAAATGGGTCTTGAAGATCATTGTCCTTAGTGCTTGCTGTTGCTTGAAGATCAGGCTGCCACTTAGAGCTGTTGACAGGTCTTCAGGATTATTATTACAGAACGTAGAAGTAGTCTTTTGTGGTTGTGTTTCTTTTCCTTCATGCAGTTGTATATCACGTGAGCATTTCTTTTCTTTTCTTTTTTTTTTTTTTAAGATTTATTATTTATACAGTACTCTGCATTGCATGTACGGCAGCAGGCCAGAAGAGGGCACCAGATCTCATTATAGATGGTTATGAGCCACCATGTGGTTGCTGGGAATTGGATCTTTGGAAGAACAGTCAATGTTCTTAACCTCTGAGCCATCTGCCCGGCCCTCATGTGAGCATTTATGATAAACATTTTTCTTTTTATTTCATTTGAGGCCACTGCTCTCCCGTAGTCAGCCATGTGCCTTGCTGCTGCAAAACCTGAGAATCGGTTCCGATGACATTGAGGGAGAGGTCTTAGCAATGCATCCTGCCCCTCACGGATCTTGTATTTTTTTAGAAAAATTTATGCACGTATGTCTGTGTCTGTGTGTGCACATGTACATGTGAGTTCCCATAGAAGCCAGAGGTGGACATCAGACACCCTAGAACTGAAGTCACAGACGTGGGTAATAGGGACTGGGCTCAGACCCTTTAGAAGAGCAACAAGCTTGCTTGTTCTCGCTCTCTCTCTCGTGCTTGCTCTCTTTCCTTATTTATCCTTCTCTCACATATTTCACCTCTGCTGCAGCTTCCCCGCACACTCCTCCTCCCAGATCCCTCCTCCTTTACCCCTCTCCTCCAGATCCACCCTTCCAGTTCCCTTCAGAAAACAGCAGGCCTCCCGGATATCAACCAAACACAACATACCAAGCTACCATAAGACTGGGCACAAAGCAAGGCTGGGTGCGGCATCGCAGTAAGAGACATGCACATGCACACACATACACACAAACACGCACGCGCATGCACAAAGTCCCCCCCCTTGAGTTTACTTGCTTGAAGGCCTGTCTTTAAACCTCACTGTAAATGACATCAAATAAAGAAACGTTTTATCACAAATAATATATCCTACTGCAACATCCACAGCAGTTGACACCCTGACCTGAGAACACACAAACCAAAGCAATAAAGTGCAGAGAGGTTGTTTGGATTTAGTCTATAGATTTCCTCTCTTTAAACATAATTTTATTTTATATAATATGTTAGGTTATTTGACAAATATTTTTTTCTTTCTTTTCTTTTCTTTTGCTTTTGCAGATAGGGTTTCTTGGCTGTCCTGGAACTCACTCTGTAGACCAGGCTGGCCTTGAACTCAGAGATCTGCCTGCCTCTGCCTCCCATTAAAGGTGTGCACCACCGCTGCCTGGCTTGACAAATATTTCTGATAGTGTCTGTGAGCTTATTATCCTGTTCTTCTGTCAATTTAATAAACTCATGCATGTACTGCAAGTGTATTTGCTAGTGTTTTTGCTTCCTCCACAGGTCACCATTGTTGCAGATGACAACTGCAGGTTCTTATGCTGGTCAAGAGAAAGACTGACTTACTTCCTGGAGTCGGAGCCTTTTCTCTATGAAATTTTTAGGTATCTTATAGGAAAAGACATTACAAATAAGCTCTACTCGCTGAATGATCCTACCTTAAATGATAAAGTAAGCGTTTTTCTGATTTCTTTTGGTTAAATAAAAATGTACATTTTCCTTAGTTTTCATTAAGTAGTTATACATTTCCGAGCGGATAGTTGTAATGGAGAGATTCTTCAGCAAGTCCTTTCTTGAAGGCAAGGAAGTATTTGGTAATTACTATCATTGCCATAGCTTGGCCTGTCTGCTAAGAACCAACATTTATGGCATGGAGTACTGAATTTCCAAAAGTCTTCTAGGCAGCCTAAGGAGGATGGGGAGGCAGTGGGTGTGGAGAAGCACAGAGAGGCGGTACTCCAGGAAGTAAGATGAACAGTTGTCGTTTTAGCCGTGGCATCTTCTACGTCTCCCAGGAATCCAGAGACCAGGAGAAAATGGACTTTCAGAGCTTTAGGCAGCTTAGTTTTCTGCATTTTTTTAGAAGGAAATGAAAACAATTTAAAAGATGAGAACGTTTAAAACACCCTTCCTGTGATACCCACTAGGAACGCTGAATACCGTGTGCCTACTAGGTTACCTTGTCCAGGTGGCTCTCACCTTAAGTTAGGGCTGGGGCCTAAGCTCAGCAGGAGAATGCTAACCTATTCTGTGTGAGGCCTTAGGTTTGATCCCTAACACGGCAAACAAGAAAGACAAATGTGTTGCCTACTATTTCAACTTAATAAGTAGATTATTCATATTTATAAGTTTTAGAATAAGGTATTTAAAGTAGTAGCTAATGATAAAAACTACAATGTACATTTACAGAGCACTCAGTTACTGGTTACTGTTTTGTTTTGTTTGGCATGAATATCAAGGAAAAGGTCCTCTTGCCTGTAGGGAGTATATACTTGAGCCGCTACAAATCTCAGGCTTCTTGGAACTTTGCTTTGTAGAAAGTTAAGAAGCTGGAGACACAGATGAGCCTGTGTACACAGATCTCCATGCTGGAGATGAGGAACAGCATTGCCAGCTCCAGTGACGGCGAGGACCTCCACCACTTCCTGCGAGGCTCCACCAGCACGTCTTCTCTCCGTGAGTCCCCTCAACCCCAACTCTCTCCACCGTTCTGGTAAATTGTCACTAGAACAGACACATGGGTCAGAGAAATTACTTTGCAAGTAACTACCTGGTAGCCTAGAAGAACTACTCTCCCTGCATCTGATGTAGTCTAGACCCCAGCCTTAGAGATCTTATTTCTGCTTCTGAAAATGTTCTCATGGTTTTAGCTCCAATGAAAGACAGACGTAGCAGGGTGTGAGAGTTGATGAGCAGCTGCCTGCTGCCTGCTCTTTCCAGTGTGCACCCAAGGGTTAAAAAGCGAGCAGGCATGGGATGTCTCTGAAGATGGCCTCCCTGTACCCATGTGAGTAATACCCACATACCAAGAAGCTTCCAAGACCCTCCTGTATGCCTTACCCCATTGTAGGTCACACAAATCACACAGATTTTTTTTTTTAAGAATTCATTGCTTGAAATTTAAGAATTCTGAAAGCTTTGGGTTGATTGATATGGGGCTGCATAAAGACAGGCACATTTTTCCCTTGCATAGACATAAAAGCTGTTCATATGTCCAGGTACGTTCGTAAGCAAAGAAACTGAAAACGCAAACTGTCCTTCACCACTGTCTGCAGGACTTTGACTGCTTTCCTGAGCTGGATAATGTTCTAAATATTGCACAGTGAGAAGAGGTTGGAATTTACAAGGCCATACAGTTGGCATTCGGGAGAGGCAGAACGACACCTCTTCCCTTCTAGAATTTTCTTCTGCCTTGGCTTCGGAATTAAATTGACTCAAGACAGAGTAATAAGAAAAAAAATGCAGATTAATCATAGAAATTTCAGATGACATGGGAAGACCCAAAGAAGCAGGTCGGGGTCGGGTCAGATGCTTACATGCACCACATTGAACAAAGTAGGGAGGGTAGTGAATCAACTGGGTTAGCTTGATTTAAATGAGTTAGTTACTTAAATGAGGTTTGCACAGAATCCTGTCCCAGCATCCTGTCCTTGATAAAGAACACTGCTTTCCCTCTAGTGTGGGAGGGGTATCTTTTTTACCTGAGTCCTCCTCTGCCTGTCAGAAACAGGGGAAAGGACGGAGGGGGCTTTCTAAAGTGTTGTTTTTGTTGTTGTTTTTTAACTCAGAACAGTCAATATGCCGTGCACAGTTTGGCTCCTTTAGATATAAGCTTCCAAACCAAAGTCTAGACAGAAAGAGACTGCAGATCTAAAGAGGACTTTAAGGGCAACACACATGAGAAATTAAAGATGGCTGTGCAGCCTAAGTTAGGGTGTTAAACAAGACATGGCTGGGCCTTCCTTACTCCAGGACCCCGCCAGAGGGAGCTCGAGTAGGGCTCCCTACTCGAGGGAGCCCTTCACAAGAGGGAAGCCACCACTCTTGTGAGTCCTGAAGCTCCACCCCACAGTGACAGGTACTTGTTACTCTGACAGTGGATGCCATTTAGCCAGCACCACCCCTGTGGGCAGGCCACTGAATCCTCCCGCTGTGCAGAAGGGCTGGTGAGAGTCGGAGTCCCGGTCCTTTGCCCACACCCTGCTGTAGCTCAGTGACTATTAGCTTTCCAGATGAGAAGCTGGTAATATTCCATGATCGACTCAGTCCCACAGCAGTGGGTGCTGGGACTTGCTGGGACTCAGGGATCTAGTCAGACTGTAAACCTCAATGCTTGTTAAGACCGAGTTGATCCTCCGCAAAGGCATACTACCCTGTAGGCATAGAAGCTAATGTTACAGCAAGCTTTTGGGAAAGATAAAAGGGATGGGATTTGCTGAAGGCCAACTGCCAAGGAGAGAGGGCACAGTTCCAGATGTTTCCTGACCAGCTAGCTACCCGGCAGAGGAATTTAAACAACGGAGCTAAGGCAAGATGGAGAGCTCATGATTATCACTGTGAGTCTTGGTGGGATGTTGGTCCGTGGCAGCTGGGCAGGGTAAACCTGTGGATAATTCAGAACTGATGACCAGTCCTTGAATCTGATCCAGGTCCATGAAGCTTTTTTTCCATCCTCTGGTTCTGCTCAGAAACTTGGTTCTGTCGGGCAGTCGGGTAGTCATTCCCCTTTGAGGTCCATCCCAACATCCTGGTAACGGTTTGAATAGTTTTCAGAAACAAGGAAGTTGCTATTTTCAGACAGGCTCAGGTTTAAAATTATTTCTGTTTTTTTTTTTTTTAAAGATGCAAGTGCCATCTAGATTTTGTTTTTTAGTTGGTTTATCTGAGCCATCCAGGGCAGTTACTATGCCAGCAGGTGTGTGTGTGTGTGTGTGTTTCCAGTCTCTTTTGTTTATGGGCTTTCCTGCTTCCCCTTTAAAGATTCTTTGACCTACAGAACATTGATTCTTGTTAAAATTCTTTTGGATATTTTGTTTGGTTGTTTTTCTTGTTTGTTTATCTTGTTTTGTTTTTGAGACCGGGTCTCAGGTAGCCCAGACTGGCCTTGAACTCTTCCTCCTGCCTTTCCCTCCCAAACTCTGGGATTATAGATAAGTGCCACCATATCTGATTCCATACAATGCTGGGGATTAAACTCAGGGTTTCGAGAATGTCATCAGAACCCTGTACCAACTACTTCCCAGCCCTAGAGCATCGATTCTTAAATATCCCTGTGAATCACGTTGAGCCACGTGCCAGCTCCTGATGTCACCGTGCAGGTTGGGAGTCCGAATTTTAACACGTCCCCAGGTCATTCGGCCAGCTCTTTTGATGGAGAGGCTATGGAAAGCCCTGTGTTCTGGGATTCCGCTACTTATGTCATGTGATGGTGGTTGCAGTGGTCTTGTACATCTAGCCTAATGGTAGGTCAGCCCTGGGACTTGCATGGACCACTCTGGGGACGTTGTTTTTAAAGATCCTGGCTAGGATGTGGCGCAACACGAAGAGCATGCTCCCTAGCACCACTCAGCAGATGCGTGGTTAGGCAGAAATCAGTTCACAAAAAGGTGAAGGGAAACTTTAAACGAACTGTTTCAATGGAATTGCTGCCACCCCCACTGCTTACATTGTGCTCTATTTTTATACGTGTCACAAGGCCAGATTCACAGCAGGATCTGTGCCCTCTACCACAAAGATTCCGTGTCCTCCTCTTAAAGGCAAAAAGGGCATTGCTACAGCCTGAGGAAAAAATCAGTCCTGTTGCTATTCAGCAGCTCATAACCCACTCATAACCCATTGCTTCATTTGCTGTGTTTCACATTTGCATGTGTAATTGGGAGATGGAAGAGGGTCAGGCTAGCCAAAGTGTGTAGGTGGACGCAATTCTGTCACATATGTATGACTGGTCAGTATGCTTCATTGTAAAGGGAGCTTGCTATCTTGTCTTCTGGCTTCGGCTCCCTATGATACTGGCTGTGACTCTCCATCTCTCTCTTTGTCTCCCACACAGATTAGTTGTATTTGGAAGTTCTGTCACTGGTTAGTGTGGCCAAGCATAGACATTACCATGGCAACAGGAGAGCTTGGTATATTTCTTTGAAAGCTGCAGAATTTTGTTTTCACTTAATTGGAATTAGCTAATAGTTGTGTGGGTTCTGTTTTTCAAATCATGAGACAGTTTGGATAATGTCATCAGTTGGGGCTCATCTTTGAATGAGTTTGTTAGTTTAAACCATTTTTTTCCTGAAATAGAATTAATATTTATGATGCTATTAAAGATATTACGAAGAGATTTCTTTGTTTTAAGATTGATTTATTTTATTTAATATGTATGCAGTGTTGTGTATACACCTGCATGCCAAAAGAGGGCACCAGATCTCATTATAGATGGCTGTGAGCCACCATGTGGTTGGTAGAAATTGAACTCAGGACCTCGGGAAGAACATCCAGTGCTCTTAACCTGTGAGCCATCTCTCCAGCCCAATAAGAGATCTCTTACTGACAAAAAGCCTTTGCTTTGCATCGGAGGGGTGCCACAGGCAGTTGAGCACAGCCCATGAGGGAGTTGTGCAGACATGCTCAGTTTGCGCTAGTATGACTATTAGTAGTTTCAGTATTAGCATTAGTGTTAGTATTCTAGCCTGCAGAGAGCAGACACAGGTCTCTCACCATGAGCTTCTCTTAGACAGCGTGTGAACCTGTTACCTGGAAGATGCAGAAGCCAGGCAAGCGTTATCGGTTTCAAGGCTGGCTTCTTGAAATCATCTGTCCTGCTCGGTTTGTACCCGTGCCCCTTAAGAACAACAGCAGACTTGGAAACAGGGCCTTTGCAGATCGTACTGAGAAATAGCAGGCGTGACAGGTGGGAGGTGCCCGGGTAGGAGCGGATGGGTGGTGGGTGCAGAGGAGTAGCACCCTATTTTGTAGATGAGGAAGGTGTGGCTTGGGGAGGTTACGTCACCTGGCTTCGGTCAGGTGATTGAATATGTCTTGTGTTGCTTCTCCTCCTACAGTCACCCTCTCAGTTTGAGTAGAAACTTAGTTGGCCCTCTAACCTGCTGCGTCAGCCGGCATACCTTGACCGTTTTTTTTCAGTCCATTGCTGTTTTGTCCTTATAGCACTCTTAAAAAGTGTTCCTTGTCCCTTTAAGGTGGAGTTACATGATAGTTACCTCTTCTGCACGATCCTCAGCCTTGATCCTCAGGTCACATGGGGCTGTGGTATGGCCCTGTGGCCCCTGTCGTCCTCAGTCCAGTGGTTGGCCACTCTGCCCACACAGTATCTTCTCAACTTGTAGGGTGATAATAACAGGATTTCACAGAGTTAGGCACATTTGGTCTTTTTAATGAAAATGTTTAAAAAAGCAACAGAGAGATGTTTCTGTTGGTAAAGCGCCTACTGCGCAGGCGGGAGGACCTCATAAAAACCTGTCTTGTCAATCCCTGAGCTGTGAGGGCAGTGACAGGCAGATCCGCAGAGCTCGCTGCCCAGTCAGCCTAGACATCTGGCTCAGTGAGACAGTCTCTTTCAGAACCTCAGATGGAAGGAGAATGGAGGAACTCTGCAGACTGCATTCTGTCTGAAACTAAAAGCTCCAGGTTCAAGGAGAAAGAAACACTGCCTCAAAGAAATACAGTGAAGAGTGGTAGGAGAGGGTGCCCAGGGTCCTCCCTTGCCTCCATGAATGTGTACACACAGACACACACACACACACACACACACACACACACACACACATTAGAAAAGCAGTTTCTAAAAATTAAAAATAATATGAGGTGACAGAAGACACCCAGTGGGTTTTTGGAAGGATTTTTAAAGTTTATTTTAAGTGTGTGGATATTTTGCCTGCATGTATGTCTGTGTGCCATATGTGTGCAGGGCCCGTAGAGGCCAGAAGAGGGCATCAGATCCCTTGAAAATGGAATTACAGATGGTTTTTAGCTGTCATGTGGGTTCTAGGAATTGAACCCAGTTCCTTTGTAAGAGCAGTCAGTGCTCTCAGCCAGTGAGCCATATCTCCAGGCCCTATAATAAATAGTTATTACTATTTTTAATTAAAATATAATTGCATCATTAAACCTTTCCACCCTGTAACTTTTTCTGTGTCCAGCCCACTTCCTCTCAAATTCATGGTCTCTTTATATTTAATTTTTATTGATATATTTATGTGTGTGTGTATATATATATATATATATATCAGTTGATATATTTGATCAGTTGATATATATACGTATACTCATAAATTATAAATACAACCTTCTGAGTTCACTTACTGTTGCTTGTATGTATATGACCTCAGCACTGACCTGTTGGCATTGGATAGCCCGTTAGTGGGCTCAGCCCTATGGAAGACTAATTCTTCCTCTCTCGGCGTTCCTTACTGACCTGTACTGCTTTGTCTAGTTGTCGAGCCCATGAGAGTCCCCGCTTCCACATTTGCATGCTATTGATACCCTTCTTCAGTCATATACATGTGTATATGTGTGCACACACAGACATGTTTATACATGATACATGTAACAAACAGTACAGGCACATAAACATGCGCATTTTAGAAGCCTCCTCTCCGACTCCATTTAATTAAATAGTTTAAAGCAACCAGATGTCATAGTGCCTGTAATCCCGGAGCATGAGAGGCAGAGGCAGAAGGGATAGACAGAGGCAAGATGGAGGGCAGCCAGAGCTCTAACACAAGACCCTAAAAAGAAAATTAAGCACAATTTATAAATATTGTGTAGCAAAAGAGGAAATCTTACAATAAAAAGTTGATCTCTCCAGTTTTTTTTCTTCTTTTTTTTAATTCTCCCAAGAAGCAGTTGTTCAAAGTGCTCAGCAATTTGCTGTTACTTGCTGGTCTATTCATTTACACCGGCTCTGATCTAATTTGGCTCACTTCTAAATCCCCTTCCCCTTTCTGCTCAGCTTGGTGGTGTCAATAGATTTTCTTGTTTTTGCTGTTCACCTTTGGAACATCAAGTGACACATGGAAACTTCCCTTCCCTTTTCTCTCTGCCTGGTTGAAAACGTGCAGGCATTGGCATCCCGCCTTTTGTGGTCTGAATATGGAATGTCTCCCAAACGTTCAGGTGTCCGAACATGTCCTTCCCCAGCGGATGCTCAAGTCTGGAAGGTCGTAGAACCGGTAAGAACCAGAGCCTTACAGTAGGAAGTGAGCCTTGAGATTCTGTAGTTCAGCCCCATGTTCTATGTTCTCCTGCTTCCTGGTTTTGGAAGCAGCGTGGCCAGTGGCCTCCTGCTCCTGCCACTGTGCCCTCTGCACCACAGTGGGCTGTCCCTTCCTAACCAGGAGCTAGAGTAAGCTCGTGTCTCCTTAATTTGCCACTATTGTGTATTTTTGCCAGATCAGTGAAAGAAGTAGCTAACACAGCAACCTTCCCTAGTTCCTCCTTTCAAACCCCCGTGGTTCTCATTCAGGTTCTCTGAAACGTCCATGGCTGTTGCACATTCCCTTTTCTAACTACAGCTCAGTCTACCCCTAATGTTACCCCTCTTTGTAGCGTTGCCGTTATGGCTTACACAGAACCAGGTAGTGGATTTTTCTTACATTTTATTACTTCTGAGTCTGCATCATGACTTGTTAAAGGACACTCTTCCTAATATTAAGTACAAATGTATTATTTTCCTTTTGTACGTAACACGAAAGTTATCCCATCCGGATGGGGGGAGCTATTTGTTTATTTGCTTTTGTTGGTGGTGGTATTTTTGTTTTTGTTTTGTTGTTTCTTTTTTGAGACAGGGTCTCCCATAGCCCACCCCAGCCTCAAACCCCTTATGAAGACCTCTTGATCTCCTGCCTCCACCTCCCAAGTGCTGGCATTACAACTACATCTTACCTAAGATTCAGTTTTGATTGACATGTAACAGCTGTCTGTGTTTATGGGCAGTGTGATGTTTTGACAGATGCACACAATGGGGACAGTTTTCACCTTAAGTCAGAAGTCCTCAACTTGTGGGTCTCCACCCCCTTGGGGGTTGCATATCAGATTATTAAATTATGATTCATAACAGCAGAAAGATTATAGTTATGACTTAGCAACGAAATAATCTTACGGTTGGAGGTCACCACAGCATGAGGAACTGTACTAAAAGGTTGCCCGGTTAGGAAGGTTGAGAAGCACTGGATTAAGTATTTATCTGTGTTTGTGTTATGAACTTGAGAACCCTCTCTGCTGGCTCTGAAGTATTCAGTTAACTACAGTCAGCCTATGTCCATCTTGCATCACTACCCCTGCCCTGCTGCAGTTCACTTGGTTCTTTGACTCTAAGTGCTGCCTTGCTTTCCTTGAGGGGTGTCAGGGTCAGATCCCGAGCCCAGAAGTCCTGAGCTGGGCTCCGGTCTCCGCCCTCAGCAGGCCAGTTAGAGACAATTCATACTGAAAAGCAGAGGACGGAGGTTCTTCAGTGTGGCCGCCCTGGGAGGAGTGAAGTGATCCATGACACACACCCCTTAGAGCCACACAGGTCCTCACAGGAGGTGTAAGTGTAAAGAGGGCCAGGAGGTGCGCACAGCCTTCAGCCCAGGTCAGAGTGCAGAGAAATCGTCTTAGTCTTCTCGGCCCTGGTTTCTCCTGATGGAAAACAAATTGTCAAATGTTCGAAATCTCTCTCCCCTGGCTAGCAGGGCCACAGCCCTTTCCTTTTCTCAGCACGAGACCTCAGGGAAAGTCTCATTTTCTCGGGGCTCATCATCTATCTCCATGGTGTGTTAGCCAGAGGGAAGGGCACAGGTGTCTCCTGTGAATCTATTCCTCCTGCCAGGATGGTTGTAGGAGGAAACACTGACTCAGTGTCTTCCAGGCCCTTGATCATCCTGTCTCTTCCGTGGCCACTGCTTCCTGCTTCTTGAAGTCTGGGTGGGAACTGGGCTTTGTGTGTGTGAATTAGTCTTGGTTGACATTTTTTTCCCTTATGCCCACCTTTTCTATCCTGTTATCCTGTTAGCAGAGCCAGCTTCCAGACTCCTCTAGAACAGGTTTCTGTCAGAGCTGGTGCAGGGCTTCTGGAACCTGCCTTCTCTGTCCTCTTAGATCAGTCTGTTGTCTCCTCACAGGTGGAAAGGGGCTGTAGGATTCCTGCTGCTCACCCCAGGTGCCATGTGGCTGAAGACATGAGCACCCATCTAGCTTGTCAGGGAATAACCTGTTAGGCCACAGGAAGCTTTTCCTGAGAGTATGTTCTGACCTAGCCACACTCCCTAGTCTTGTATCCTTGGCTTTAGTTCACTGGTGTTGGTATTGAATCATTCAAGGAAAGACTGGCTGTAAAGGCCGTAGTTGCCTTTCAATGTTACTATTCGGAAAGCTTCAATTCAGACTCCTCAATCCAGAAAAATTGAATAGGGATGAGGATATATCTCAATGGTAGAACATCAGACTCTGAGTTTGATCCCCAGCCTAAGGAGGGAGGGAAGAAAGGAAGGGGGAACAGAAAAGGGGGGGGAAGGGGGGGGGGGGAGGAGAAAGGGAAGCCGTGCTGACAAACAGACAAGAAATGAATGATAATTTTTTTCTCACAAAAAAGCCTTTAAGTCGTTCCTCATCACCATTTTTCATTTTTCAAAAGTTGTATAATCTAATTAAAATCCTAACCCTTGTAAAGTTTTTAAAAATTACTTTACTTGCTAAAGCAGTTGGCCAGATGGTTGAACATAATAACACTTGGGAAACCATGAAGAAAATGTCTGAGAGTCAACAGGGTAGAGGGAACCACCTAGGAGAGCCGTGTCAGACAGATGACAAAAGTGTCACACCTTAAAAGACTGCCTCTCTAGCCGAGGGAAGTATCCAGACACACTAGGCAGAGCACACCCGTGCAGCTCAGACTTGAGGCGGCTTCCTCATCCTGGGCAGCAGGCATGACCTTCACTCTGGCTCCAAGAACAGCTAATCATCTGTTTATTCTCATCCTAGGAGAGGCCCTCGGGCTCTGGTGTAATTATAAGCACACTGAAATAGAAATGAGCCTAATAGGCACAGAGTTCTGACAGCTGGAATTTCCCTTGCTGACTTCTGCCTCCGACATGCCATCAGCTTTGATTGCCACACCCGATCCCTCCGGTCCATGCCTTAAAAGGCCCCTTTGGTTCTAACCCAAGGCTTTAGGAAGACAGAAAAGGGTGTGTGGAGGACCCTGCCTATGCCCACAGGCTGCTTTATTCACAGAACAGACAAAGACCTGAAAGGAGCCATTGGGAACTCACACTGTGCTCTGATGCTCACAGACAGGCAGCAGCCACAGTCTGAGCAGCTTTGGTGAGAGATGCTTCCCTCGCTCTCTGACATCTGCTACAAGTGGAGATGGCCACTCTTGGGGTGGGATGTGCCTGAGCCTCAGGCCTTCCTCCACATTCGCTGTAGTTTCCCCGATGTGCTTGAGTCCAACCCAGTTCTCCCCTCTCACTTGAGCATCTGTGAACCTGGGGTCCAGTCATGCCCCTCTGCCTGTGCCCTTTCCATGAACTGGGTGTTTATGGGAAAGGGTATGAATTCTGCTGACAGAGATCCTTTGCCATATGAAGGTAACTTTTCATGAAACTGTTTGACAGTTTTATGTCCTGCCTGGGGTCAGTTCAGTTGGAGATTATTTATTTCATATATTTTTATAATAAACTGCTAACTAATAGACATAGTCCACCAAATTAGAAGGTAATTTTAGCTAATAGTAATATATATATATATATATATATATATATATATATATATATATATACACACACACACACTAATTACAATGATCTCTCCTTGACAAAAATTCAAAGTTAACCTCTTCTGTCTCCCAAATATGAATGTAGTTTAAATTTTTTTTAAAAAATGCAAGAATCAGTTTTCTAGAAATTTTATGGCTATAGAAGAATCATTTGCCCTCCCCACAATTTGGAATAGAAAAGCATCACAGAGATGCTCCAAGTAATGTCTCTGAAGGATGGAGATAATAGGAAAAGGCGCTTGAGCAAAGATAAGCCCCATTTCTCCCTCAGCCTCTGAGGCTTTCATAAGCGTGAGGCATGCAGGTCTTCCAGGCAAATGCCTGGGGATGCTTCAGTGTGTAAAATTAATGCAGAACTGGGCAAGCTGGTAGGTATTACAGCTCAACCTCTGCAATGTAATATAGTTTCCTTGGAGTGTGATATGTTATGATACATTTTTTTTTCTTATACTCTACAGTGGTTTTAGACTTACGGGGCAAGGAAATAGTTGACAGCAGTATGATAATGGGCATTGAGTCTTCCCCTAACCTGGAGGTCTCCCGGTGGGTCCGTGAGTCCACGTAGGGACCAGGTGACCTCCCACTCTTGCAAGTGTTGACAGTGGGAGTTTCTTAGGCCAGGCTAGGTGACCCTGTTAAACTGCCGACTGTGACTTCCCCTTTGCGCCTCAGCGGCGTGGGATTCCTGGGCTGAGTGCGGAGCTTTGATTCCCAGCCAGGAGCGGGGGCAGCTGGGAGGCACTGGGCAGTTGCTAGTGGCTGTAATCCGCTCATTACTCTGCCATGATTGTGTGCCGTGGCAGAGACGCGTGGAAGGAAACAGCATTGCTGAAGGACTGAGCTGTGGGATGCTCCCAGGCTCTGCCACAAGACTCAGAGGAGCCCGCCAGTTATTCTCAGCGTTTTGTGCACACAGTGAACCCTGCTAGGCTGACGGGGCACCTGGTTTGCCCTTCTAGAATGTGGGTTCAAAGTCCCTCCCTGGTGAGGATGGGGTCCCTCTGTCTTTCTCAGGTTGTCTTTTGCCTGTGGGGGTAAAGGAGAAACACTAGTGTGGTGGTGTTGTGTTGCTCTGAAGAGCGCTCTGAGCACCAGGGAATAGATTAAGTCAGACCAGACCTCCTCGTTTAGTTCTCCTGGTGGGTGGGGTGGGGTGGAGCTGTCTTTCGGGCTGACCTTGTATCGAGGGCAGGGTCTGAAGTGTACCCAGAAGTGAGGGAGAGGTCCTAAGCACCAGCCACAAAGGTTCAGCCTATTTCCTGTCCCCAGCATGGGCCAGGCCTCACACACGTGTCAAGACCAGAGACATAAGAAATGTTTTCAGATTTGCAATCCATGTACGATGAGGGATGAGCTAGAATCCCTTTGCCCTAGAGAGACTTCACCAGCACCGTACTTACCTAATGAAGGTAACCACTGGGGTTGGGCTTGATTGGGATTCAGGGATTCAAGGTGATGACCACGCGTGCTTTCCACTGCCTGACCTGCTTCTGCCGGTTTCTGTGGAGTGCTTGATGGGAGGGATTTTTTTTTTTTTAAATCACCACACATTTAAATAATGGTGAACGTCATGTCCTGATTGTGTGCATAAGGTAGGCTGAAGGAGAGAGGTGAGTGCAACCCTCAAGAAGCTTGTTCTCTGGTAGGGGAGAGGCACACATTACCCCATAGAGTGATGCAGAATAGAGATGAAGAAGGTAGGAATTATGGAGGATCATAATGAGGGTTTGTGTACAAAGAATAGGTAGAAATTGAGTGGGTAAGGAGGGGCCATGACAGCTAGAAAAGCCAGGAGAGAAGCAAGAAGAGAGGAATGGGAAAGGCTAGGGTGCGTTTGGAAGGCAGTGAGTTTGTAGGAGGTTAGGCCTCCATTGGACCCACCTGAGAACCCTGAGTCTTGCCTAAAAGTTGTAGATGCCTCCTCCTTACCCTCTTAACGTCACACAGTAAATGCTACAACTGTTTTTCCCGGGAAGATATGGGAACAGAATGAAACTCTTCCCCAGAAGAGCTGAAATGTCCTTGACCATTGCCAGCTGTATTGGCACACTGGAAGTTAGGGTTTTTTTTTTTTTTCCCTTCCTTTTGAAAAGATAACAAGAAATTAGGTTAGATAGTTGAGAGATTCATCCCATTTGGGCTCTAATACAGTGTCACAGACCATAGACTATCATCCCGGTTTGATAAATGGGCTTGAAAACTGCAGATCAGTGAGCCCCACTTCTGTCAAAACGAACTGAGTGTGTCTGTTACGTGCTTATCCAGCCATGACTGAATGCTGTGTGCTCTTGATTGGGTTTAATGCTCTTGCACATGCTGTCCTCAGGGTTTTGAGAATGCAGATCCTCAACCTGAGTTAATATTTTATGAGACTCAGTCACAACCAGAGGCTGTGATGGAGGCCCCGGGAAAGACTGTCTTGGCTATTCTCAAGGCAGTTGATAGTCAGAAGCACAAGCTGCTGTTTGATCACAAAACCCTGGTTCTGGTGAGGCGGTGATGGATTTTGATAATTGTTTTCACCCTATAGCACTGACCTCAAAGGGCTGTCTTGATTACTGTTCTCACAAACAGTACCAAGGCGATCATTCTATTTCCCATACTGCTCTAAGAACTTAGCAATTGCATACGCCTCAGACCTTGCCAGGGAAGTGCTATCCTTAGGAGTTCTACTTCAGAGACAGGCACAAGGAAGTGACACATCCTACCCAGTCACACCTCGAGGGGGCAGCACAGCAAGGACCCAATTTCCTGAGCTTCTCCGGTGTCTGCCCCCCTCTCAGGAGCAGCCTGCTTCTCCTCGATAGCTGCCATCATTCCCAGTGCTGGGCAGTCTTGCTGTCTGCCTTTCATCAGCAGTGACCGTGTGTGGTGTCAGTTTGGCCAATCTGCTTCACATCCAAGGTCCCTCTGCACACCTTTGTCCTCACCAAGAATCTGAAGAATGGAGTGTCATTCAGCGCCCTTCCTCAACACAGCTCAGTAGTAGCTGACTGAGTGCCGCCAGCCCCGTGGGTGGGCACAGAGGGACGCACAGGTGTAGGGCAGGGAGAGCCAGGTGCAGACTCTTCTGGGATGAATTGACCTTGAGGGCAGTGATGAGAAGCTTGGAAGTCTAGAAAAACTTAACTCTTAGGGCCAACAAGACCTGTTGGCAAGTAAGGGCACTTTCTCCGATCCTGACTACCCGAGTTCAGTCCCGAGGAGCCATGTGTTGCAGAGAAAGAACCAACTCATGCAGGTCGTCCTCTGACTTCCACACACATGCTGTGGCAGGTGCACAAACGCACACATATGAAATAAATCTAATCAAGGTCTTATGTTTTAGGTGGAATGCTGTCCTCACCAGGCATAAGTTCACGATAGGGTGGCTGTACCAGGAGCTCTGGGTGAAGGACTGAGGGAAGGAATTGGCTCTTTGGTCAAATAGCAAAGACTCTGGGATGCCCTTTCCCCAGGGTTGTGTTTCTCCGACCTGACACTTTTCCTCTTTGATCTCTGCGCTCACCCTATTGCTTCAGTCCGGGAAGCAGCTGAACTCGTGGTGCCAGAAAATGTACTTTTTCTGTTAAATTCTGTAGTTGGAGAACAAATTTGTTCTTTAGGGAAATGGCGTTCGAATGACTTCCCAAGGCCAGTATTGACTGGCTAGGGTGAGCTGTAGGATGGGAACAGGGAGCACATATGCTGGAACAGACCTTGAGGCGTTCCTGGGAAATTCCGCACCTTCATGATGCTCACACCGCTGCGAGATGCGGCGGAATCCGCTCAGGTCTGTCCTCACGGCCGGCAGTCTCACTCCTGACCTAGTTGCTCACTGAACCACTCTCTCGCCAAGGTGCTGTGTTCCCGGCACGAGCCCTGCATTTAGCAGTCTGCGTTCTGTGCTTCTTTACAGCCGTGTCGTCCCCGCAGCAGCGAGCCTCTGCCAAGATGAAGCCGATAGAGGAGGGCGCAGAAGACGACGATGAGGTCTTTGTTCCGGCGTCTCCAGACGCGCTTAAAGCCCATCAGTTGCCTTGATCAGCATCTTGTGACTGCGATGGAGACTGTCCTGATAAGCAAGACAAGTCCCACACTCTGCTGTGACTTTTGGGCGGTTTGCTCCGGACCTGCAAGATGGGGCGTGAGGGAGGGCCACAGGCGGAAGGTGTGCGCTGCCTGTCCTGTCCGTCAGCTCCTTGGCTGAGCTGAGCCTTCTGACGACTAGGCCTTGCTCTATTTTGGGATATGTATTTTTGCAGTAGACATATTAATATTATTTTAATTAATCTTGGAGCTATCAACACAAATGCCTTTCACTTATTTTTCTAAGTTGTGGCTCTTTGCTCACATATATATTTTTTTCTCTTATCTTGGGGTTACCTAGAGAGACTGTCTTAAAACAACACAATAGTTTTTTTAAGGGCCAGCTGGTTTCAGAGCTGTGGTCAAGAGTACAGCCATGGGGCAGAGGCTTCACTTGAGGCCAGAGGCATCCCACCTGGGTATTGCTGTGAGGGCCTTGGTATGGGTCTTTCTTTCCTACTAGTCTCGTTTTTAGGGATGGGTGATATACTTAGCTTTGCCCAAATCATTTGGTTCATCCAGCAGTAGCATACAGGCCGTTCAATTGAGGCCACCGGTTGGCTCTGCTAGTCATGCCCGTTATTCACGTTTGTGTCATCTAATCAAACCAACTTGAGTGAGCCCCCTGTCACATTCAGTAGCTAAGAAAAGTTCTGAGTGAATCTTCTTTGCAGATGAACTAAGCCAAAATGACAGGCTGAGTGGATTTACTGAGCAAGTCTCTCAAGTTTGGAAAAATGCAAACAAGTAGAGACTTAGCCTTGGCTTGAAGGTTGTAGCTGTCAGGCAAGGGACACTTCGTCCATTAGCCCACAAAAGATGTGATAGGGTGGGTCTCAGTTTCCATGAAACTACTTAGCTCACACACACATAAGGCTAATTTAGAAAGTCACCCTGGTAGTGACACCCCTGAGAAGGCAGGCATATCAGGTTCCACGGTGCCCACTCTTCATGTGTGGCCACCGGTTTCCAACCCCAGATACTAGAGAAGGTCACCTCTGCTGACCTGCCTGGATCTAGTTGAGGCATTTGCGTGCTGGGAATGAATCTGTTTTAAAAGCACAGCGTTCGAAGTGGGTCACTTAGAATCACTTACTCCTCCCGTGGAAAGGTGTGCGTATCAGTGTCGCCGATAACGAAGATCATAATCTCATGGTGAGGAATCTTCAGGGAGCCGCTTAGTCTGAGTCAGAAACCTGAAACTATTTTTAAAGACATATCTCCAAGGAAGACAAAGAGACTTGGAGAACAGGAGTCCTAAGCCATTGAATAGCCCTCCCACACAGACTTGACTGCAAGGGAGTAGAGAAGAAAACAGAAAAAGCGTTTCAAGGGTCAGATCTACAGACAACTTTAGATTCATTTATACAGGTGAGCAAGCGTATTTTTGTACAAAGCATAAAATAATAGATTAAAGGATGTTTGTGCCAGTCTCCTATGAGATGCTTTCTTTGATTTTAGCATTCAGTGAGCTCTGAGACCAAGGTTCAGAAAACGCTCTGCGGAAATTATCTATGTCCCTGCTCTATGTTTAAATGTAACATCAAGTCAGTTGTATGACTCTAGAGTACAGCATTTATACCAAGATGTATCTGTCATTTAGAATGTTTTGAAAGCCCTCGGAACATTTATATTTATAAATCAGATAGCACAGATAGAATACAGACCTGCAGCTACATTTATCTCTCCTACATCAGTCACTGTGGGTGCTGTTGCCTTATTAGTGCTTTCTGAACGCTGTTTCTCCCTGGCACCCTGGCACCCTGGCACCCTTCACCCATCAGGCACCGTTTGTGCTCTGCTGCTTGCTGTGTGCCAGAGGACTCAGGATCTGGCTCTCCTTCTATGCTTTAAAGATTTTGTTTGTTTTTTTTTGGGGGGGGGCAGGGAGGAGCTGTTCGTTTTTTTAACTCAGAGCCATCAGTTTCTGCTTTCTGCTCCCGTTGAGGTCCTAAACACAGAAGCACTTGGATGCTGGGAAATCTTTAGGAAAAGCCAGTGTGACCTGCACACTTCCGTGCCGCCAGCACACAGGGTCGATGCTCGTCCTCCAGGAAAGTCCCATGGGAGAAGGTGGTGGCTTTCAGCCACCCAGCCCTGCCGTCAGGGCTCAGCGCTTGTCTCCCCACACCCGCCCAGGGCGGCACTCCAGGGGCTTCCTTTCACTTGAGGCCATTTGACTGGTCATGTCTGCAGCTGCTCTACAAAAACCTTTGACCCTGCCATGCCTGTTTCCTTCCCTTCTCCGGTCCCCGGTTTCCATTGCCATCACCAACTCTAGTGATTGGAGTTCTCACCCACTCAGCTCAGTCTCCAGGGGAAGCTAGAGCACATGCATGCTTCCATTATGCTACGCATAGGACAACACTGCCACCAGCGGCAGCCGTGTTTTGATTGTCACAGCCTCTCGGACCACCTCAGGTGTGATGTCATAGTGTCCATATTATAATTTAAGGGAACGGATTGATTGCAAGTGCCATTTGTAGGCTTTCTGTTAAACCTGCAAGCTCATGGTAACATGAAGAATTTCACGAACGCTTTATGCAGACACATTATAGGAAACTACAGGTGCCATTTACATTGGTAGCGTTTACTTTACCTTGAGAGTGTATGCTGAGCGCATGATGTTATAGTTCAAACTCGCTTCGTACACTGTCATTTGATCAAATAAATTTTTTTTTTTTTTTGTACTTAGAACAGTGTATGTTTTCTGTTTCACGCCTCTTGCACTGAGGGCTTGGCCTTTACCCCATTCCCAGGAGCAGGGGGCGGGCCAGTTAACTACAGATGTTAAGGGAGCCACTCTGCCGAGCAGCCCTGAGATGTTGTTGGTTTTGTGTAAGTTACCCAGGCTCTGCTGTCTTGACTCCCTTTGGCCAGCATAAGAAAATGCTGCAAGGCAGTGTCAGCAATCGGACTGGACACAACTCCAAAACCTTTGGGATGTCCCCTCTGGGACAGAGAGTCACAAGACCTGAGCATTCCCTCTAGTTCTGAAAGGTCGGTATCTCAGCAGCCTCTTTAAAAAAAAAAAAAAAAAATCAGGGGCCCTTGCAACTTCCCTGGAACAGGGAGGAGTTTTTGTTCTTAGAAACCCACAGTTTATTTCATCACGTCTCCAAGGTGTCTTAGGTTTATTTTCTGTCCATGAGTGGTTCCGTGTGGACGTGCACCGCGTGCATATGCCTGGCGCCCACACAGGACAGAAGAGGGCGTTGGATCCCCTGGAACTGAGTTACAGAGGGTCGTGAGGCCTGTGGATACAGGGAACTGAACCTGGGTCCTCTGCCAGAGCAGCAGTGCCCTTTACCACCGAGCCGTCCCTCCAGTCCCAAGTTGATTTTTAGTGAAATAATAAATCCCTCCATTCTCGACTTCTGGCACCTCCTGTATCAGAACAACTCTCGGCTCATAATGCAGTCAGTGTCCGCGCTGTTACCAACGTGTGAGAAGGAGATTGCCGAGTGAATGTGTGCTGTTGACGCCCACATAGCCATGTCAAGGACCCCAGTGCTTCAGGCCCATGGAAACTTGCAAAGTCTTTCTATGGTCCAAGTGTTTACAAAGGACTGACCATTGTATATAGAAATGTCAACCGCACAGCTCCCCTCTGGATGACGACGGCCCAACACTGTTCCCCTATGGACACCTCCTGCGCAGATTAGCCGAATTGCCTCCTCCTTGTTCAGCTGAATTCAGTAAACCCTCCTCTACCCAGACGTATAAAATAAACAAACTGAGCTTCCAGCTTGCTGCTGCGGCTGCGTCTCCATCTCCATGGAGTTTGGCCTACAAACTCCAGCTCCTCTACACACGTCTGTGCATCTGTCCTTCCTCGACATCCCAGTCAGGCCAGTTGATGAGCCTTGCAGAGTCTGGCACCAAAGTAATCAGAAAATTCGCGTGCTGAAATAAAAACTGTTCGGATGAGGCCTCTTTATCCTTCAAGTAGTTTCCTTTTGTTCATTTGTATGTGTCTGGGTGTTTTGTCTGCACATATATCTGCACATCTGTCCAGCATGCACACACCTGCAGAGGTTAGAAGAGGGAGCCAGAGCCCCTGGGACTGGAATGAGACACAGTCGTGAGCCACGGTGTAGGTGTTGGGAATTGAATCTGGGACCTCTGAAAAGCAGTCAGTGCTTTTATCCTGGAGCTCTCTAGTTACTCATCAAATGTTGACAGTTAACACAGCCATCGAGGCCCTTCCTACCTCCAGGTATTTCTACTCTACACCTCTGGTAGGGCACATGAGCCACCTGCTGTCTGCTATGCCTGTATTTCCACATCAGTGGGGTCCTCAGAGTAGGCAGCCAGGTCTTCTGGCGGCCATGCTGTATTTGCTGTGAAGTTTGATGAACTCTGGCTTGCCTCGCTTTGCTGTCATGGGCCGTCATACGGAACGGCTGGTTGTAGTTGGCGGTCCGTATCTAGGAAGTCAGCCAATCCAAAAAATATTTGGGACTGGATGTGGCGATGCACGCCTTTAATCCCAGTACTTGGGAGGTAGGGCCAGTCAGGTCTACAGGGTGAGTTTCCAGGCCAAACAGGGATACATGGTAAGACCCTGTCTCAGCTTTTTTTTTAAGTGGAAGAAATGATTATTTATTGAACGCATGAAGGCTTTTCCAGATTTCATCAGACCCCAAGTTACAGTGTAACAGCTTTTTATACAGCATTTGCTCTGTGTTAAGCCTTGTAAGTCATCTTAATGCTGATTATGTGGGGGACGGCAGCCCCCCTACCCCCGTTTTATAAGCAAGATACTTGAACATCTGCTGGGGTTCCAGAAGCAAACCTTTCCAGATAACAGTATGAAATTTTCTAATTGTTTATTAGAAGGTAGGTAGATTTATTAGTAATATGAAATACATAGATGTTCAAATTGTAGCCAAGGTGATACGAAGAAGCACTTCCGAGTGGGGGAAGTGTGCCCTCTGCTGGTCCTGCTGCAGTACAGCGTGGCCTCCGGTCGGCTTCCAACTCATGATCCTCCTGCCTAAGCTTCCTGAGTGCTTGGATTGTAGACATAGAACACCATGCATAACCTTTTCTACAGTTTCTTCTTTAATTGAAAGTTTTTTTTTTTTTTAAGGTTTTCTGAGACAGGGTTTCTGTGTGTAGCCTTGGCTGTCCTGGATTCGCTTTGTAGACCAGGCTGGCCTTGAACTCAACGTGATCCACCTGCCTCTGCCTCCCTGGGTGTTGGGATTAAAGGTGTACTCCACCGTGCCCAGCTTGAAAAATTATTTTAAACTATTTTTTCTATGTGTTGTGTTCTTTTATCTATGTGATGTGTTGCATGTATACATTGCGTGCTCTTTAAATTAAGTTAATCATGTCTGTGCATTCCTCACTTAAGTGAAACCAGTATTTCATTTTAATATTTTAAATTAATTTTTATAAATTTTGTGTGCTGGGAGTGCAACTGCCCACATGTGGAGGTCAGAGGACAACCTGTGTCCATTGTCTTTGCACCATGTGACTCCAGAGGGTATGGAGGTCATCGAGTTTGGCATCAAGTTATCTTCATCCACTGAGCCATGTCACTGGTCTGAAATATATAGCTTAAAATTGTTACTTCTCAACACCCTACTATGTGATAGTGTAGCTGAATTTCTCGCTGCTGTCTAAATACCAGAGATCTACTGTGAATGAACTGCATTAAGATACACTATTCTGTACGGCGTGATTTAGATCACATTCCCCATACTCCCTCAAGAAAAGCTTCATGGGGAACAGGTTTCATTTAGAAATAATTTCTAAAAATAGTGTGGGTTATTAATGTGTGCTTCTAAGACATAGGAAGTATTGTGGATGTGGCTCACAGGTTATTGTTCCCTTTGTTCCGTGGTGAGGCAGGGGACTTGAACAAGATTTCTAAGGAACTTGCAATAGTTACTGTATCAAGCATATATGCTTGAGGCTTCACCCTTCAAATAGGCTTCCTCTTTGCCCTTTTGAATGAGAATTAATAGGGTCCTGCAGAGACTGATGAATCAGCCAAAGACCATGCGTGGAGAGGACTGAGACACCCTGCTCAGATGTAGCCCGTGGGCAGCTCAGTCTCCATGGGGGTTCCCTAGTAAGGGAGCAGGGACAGTCTCTAGCATGAACTCTGTTGCCTGCTCTTTGATCACCCCCCCCCCCGGGGGTACAGTTTCAATAGGCCACAGAGAAAGAGGACCCAGACAGTTCTGATGGGACCTGTTAGGCTAGGGTCAGATAGTAGGGGAGGAGGACCACCCCTCTTGGTGGACTAGGGGAGGGCTATGGGGGAGAGAGAAGAGGGAGGGTGGGCTAGGAGGAGATGAGGGAGGGGGCTACAGCCAGGATACAAAGTGAATAAATTGTAATAAATAATAAAAACGTAAAAAAAAAAAAAAGGAAGCCCCGTCTGTCATCTGTCTTTCAAATGTGCTCTTCTGGCAGCCCTGAATTTCCTCTGCTCAAATACAACTTCCACAGCACCTGGGGAAGCACTCTCAGGGAGCTAATAAAGGCGTACTGGGTCACATCAACAGCCCTCCAGTGCAGCCACCCAGTGAGCTGTCAAGAGTCTGAGGTCAGTCTTCTCACGAAGTACCTGCGAACTGCTTAACCTGGCTTTGGTCTTTTTATGGTGTTTCTTCTGTCTGGGATTCCCCTTCCTTCAAATGAACCCAGCTCTGCTCAAATAAAATGTATTCCTCAAGTGGCATTTCTGGACAATTTGCTTACAATTTACTTTATGTGATGGCTGTTTTGCCCACATGTGTGCCCAGTATCTACAGAGGCCAACAGAGGACATCAATCCCCTGAAGTTGGAGAGAGCTCAGGGGTAAGAGCACTGGCTGCTCCTGAAGAGGAAGTGGGTTCGGTTCCCAGCGCCCACATGGTGGTTCACAAGCCATCTATAACTCCAGTTCCAGGGGAGCCAGTGCCCTCTTCTGTCCTCTGAGGATGCCAGGCACAAACAAGGTACATATACATACTGCAAGGAAAACACTTAGACACATAAATATTAAAAAAAAAAAAATGTGGTCAGGAAGTGGTGGTGCACACCTTTAATTCCAGACAGAGGCAAGGGATTTCTGGGATGAGGCCAGCCTGATCTATAGAGTGAGTTCCAGGACAGCCAGGGCTACACAGAGAAACCCTGTCTCAAAAAAAAAAAGTATATAATAAAATAATATGGTTATGAGCCACCATATGAATGCTGCAAATCCCAGGTTCCCTGGCTGAGGAGTCAGTGTATGCTCAAGTGTTGAGCCATTCATCTTTCTAGTACTCTGAATAATTTTTATCTATATAGCAAAACACTGAATGTCAAACTTGGTCTAATAGAGACCCCATACACGTGTGTATATTACATCTGTCTGATCCTTAAAAAATTAACAAAAACCGTTAATGGTTCTTTTTAGATCATGCATAATTTTTATCTTAGAAGGTTTTTTTTTATATTTTAAAGTTAATAAAAGTATTATCAGTTACTTGCATGTAGTCATTATATATTTTATTACATATTTTCTTTTTTAATACTTATTTTTATTTATGTGCATGAGTTTTGCCTTTCGCATGTGTACCTCACTTGTCCCTGGCATCCACAGAGGACCAAAGAAAGTATTGGATCCCCTGAAACTGGAGTTATAGGTGGTTGTAAGCCACCACATGGGTGAAGAAACCAAACCCAGGTCCTCTTCAGGAGCAGCCAGGGCTCTCGGTCACTGAGCTAGCTCCCCATCCCCTATATTTTTCTTTTTAAAAACTATTTTTCTTATTTCCTGAAGTACAATACTACATTTTAAAACAAAATCCTGGTATAACAAAAAGCTCTTCATAGCCTAAGAAAAGCAAATCTATCCACTGATATATGAGCATCTGGGTGGCTTGAAGCTATGAAAGTTATTCCCTTAAAATGGCTAAGGTTCAGTTAAACAAAATAAAACCCATGGGCTGGAGAGAAGGCTCATTGGATAAGATTGATTACTACTCTCACAGAGAACCTGGGTTCAGTTGCCAGCACCCAAGTCAGGTGGCTCACAACCCGCTGTACCTCCAGCTCCAAGGGAACTAATATGGCTAGCCTCCAAGGGCACCTGCACTTCACACACACACACACACACACACACACACACACACACACACTTTTAAAAGTGTTTTTAACTCTTAAGAATGATAAATAATGCAGGGGCCATCGACCACCAAATAATAAAGCCAATCATCCAGGAATAGAGTAGAAAATGAGTTTAATTGTGGTACCGGGCAGTGTATAGCATTTAACAGTTTCACCAATTTATTTTGACAGTACATGACTACTAAACACAGTTGATCAAGTTACACTAACATTTTAGATTTCTGGTACTGGGGTATCCTCGTTTCTTCTTTCCAAATCCTTATAATTATTAGGAGAAACCTGGTAAGAAAGTTCTAAAATGATCCCTCCTAAGGGTTCTAATGCTTCATGCCATTCTTTCTGGCCACACAAATGGTATGTCTTGATTTACACTTTTCTAAAAGTTTGATAAAACTGGACAATCCAGATGAAGAGAAGCCCGAAAAAAAAAACCCAAAACTTCCATGGTTACCACTGCTACCAGACCATGCTGAAATCTTTATCTCACTCTCACATTGGCACACACACCTCCAAAAGGGCCCTTTATTCATTTACTTAATTTCTCAGTCAAAGAAACCACACACAAAATATCTCCAAACCCATCATAAACGTCAACACAGTATCTTTTATTTTCTATCATGTAATTTTAAACTTCAAAATATCAATAGCTAACAGTAAGACATCTGGCACAAAAAGAGAATACTAGGCCCATGTCTGCAGAAGCACAAACGGCCCACTGAGGTGGCAGAATGCAGCGTGCCATTCGAATAGCAACTCCTTTTTTGTTTCTTTCTAACAGGAGCTCAAGTGATTTTTACACCTTTTTTACTTGTAAACAACATGAATCAATACAGACGGAGGTAATCTAAACACTACACAAGGTAATTTTAAAATACTAGATAAAACACTGTATTAAAGACACACCGAAGTCAGGGTTCACTTTGGTCTTTTTCTGGTTAGAGTTGTTACCACCACACACATCAGCACACAGTAATTAAAGCCAGCTTGGCAGTAGGTGCCTGTGGTTGACAGACACAAATGATTGAGGAGGTAGTCAATGCTGTCATCTTCAGGCAGGGGTGAGCCACAGACATACTTAATACTGCAATACGCCCTCACAGTACAGTACTCCACCTAATGCCGGAGCTCCGTTCCAAACAGAAGATCAACAATGAGTCAGAGGTCACCCTTTCACTCTAACTAAACAACTAGGTCACAGGTGACACAGGCACATCTTGAAGAGGCAGTGACAGTATGTAAGACAGAACTGGATGCTTTCAACAAGTTGTTCTTTTCCTAAAACAAATAAATCTCATTAAGACAATTAGAAAATTAGAAGTTGGAGCAACTCCACTTGCACATACTTTCCTGGATTTTATACCAAAGGGTAAATTACATATACATTTTATGATAAACATTTCTTAGAGAAAACAGATAAATTAATTTAAATTAACTTTAAGACTTAATGAGATTCCCCACATCCTGTATAATTCATCTTACAGTGAACGTTACAAGGTCTATTAACACTTATGGGCTTCTATTCACAAACTACATACAACCAGCAGCAACTCAGGCCTGCACTGGTGCAAAATAAATTGGAGCCAGAATATAAAAATAATTGGCAATAAAAACATCCTATTTGGGAGGTGGACTGATGCTAATAACATGATGTCTTTATTTTTTTCCTTTAGATTGCACACTAAAATTTCCAAGTTATAAGCAGATAAAAATCTTCCTAAATATTTCATTTGTAAAAATACATCCAAAGACTAGAAATGCAAGTATAAAAATGTCTCCACTATGACCTGCTGTGTAGAGAATGAACAGTTCACAGGCTAAAAGGCTGGTTGGTAGTGCATCATTTTTTAGGAATTACATTTGTGTTGAAATGAGGGGGAGGTCAAAAGGTGGCTAAATTCAGACCATCGCCCACTTTTAGGGACCCCTGCAAAGCGGTGCTCCACAGACCCCCTTCCCTCCTGGCTCAGGAGTGGCAATGCAGTTTCCGTTCCCCCGGGGCAAGCTGGTGCTAGTTAGCTAGGTGCCTGGGGCTTATAATGCAGTGGTATGCTCTGCCTTCAGTACAGTAAAGACACAAGTGAAGGGGGTAGGAATCTTTTATAACACTTGTAAGCAAAATACAAATACCAAGTTTGCCTCTGTTACCCCTCCTGGCCCTACCTCTCAGCAACAGAGGTATTTTCAAGATTGTTTCTGTGTACTGTTTAACTTAGGATAAAGAGTGCCCATACCTCCTTAAACTCAATATATGATAACTTTAAGGAAATGCTTGGAGACTTTGCTACCTAACATGAGAAGGACTATTATTTACAGGCATTTTTCAGAAGCGTGTGGTTGTAAATAACCATCTGTGCTACAGATTAGAAGCGTCTGTACCAGAGAACTATCAGCAGCCTGCAAGGCTGCGGCAGCAAGATGTGCTGTGTAGTAGCTAGGAGGTAGCCGTTTGCTGTAAACAGAATGTTTCACTCGTGTGAATGAACAATGTGCTCACATCATTGAATTCACATCTGCAAGGAGTGGAATTTTGCTTTACAAGACTTTCACATGAAACAAAAACAGAAGGACCAATATCTGCTGTTCAGAAGTATGATCAATGTCAAACTGAGAGGTAGTTACTAACAGGTACATGTTCATACATAAAGACTTAATTTATTTGGCTTGTTTTGAGTAAGCAGAACTACGGGCTAGTCTGTAAAGAAATAATAAAAACATTAAATGGTATGTTCCCTGAGCAAAGTTCTTTGTCCTGAGCATGTAACAGTGACAATATTTTCATATAAAAAATAAACTCCAACTTTCAACCATAAGATAGGTTTCTTATGTGCTCTTACTCTTAGTAATTCAGTCTGGTCAAATGCTGAAAAAGATGCTAAGTGCACCCATAAGGTCCATAGTTCAAGCGTTTCTGGGTTTTCTACTTTCATTTTTTAAAAATGATCTCTGCTATGAATTTTTATATGTAAACAAAATGTCCAATTTTCAAGTCCATAATTTCCTCTATTTCTACAGTCAAGGAACTTTGGTTTGAATTTTCAAAGTGACCTATCATATTTTGCTTGTACAACTGTTAGCTTGTTCATTATACTTGGGTGACACTTTGATTTGTCTACATAATTTAAATAAGCTTGAAATCCTCACATAAGGCAAGGCAGCACGTCTCTATGGCTACATCACATTCAATATCGTCAAAGGTAAGCTCTGCATTACAGCAAAATGATATCTCAGTAAAACACTATGGAAACTCTCATAAATACTGTCAAGAAATTCAAGCTAATCTGGAAAAGACTGGCAGGTCAGCTGGAGGCTGTTTTGTCTTCTAGTGGCTCAAGGAAACCTTAGCAACTACACACACTTCCCATAACAAGACACACAGGAGGAAGGAACTTCTCAGTAGAATGTGTCTCGTTTGAGTCACAATGCTTTTGTGTTTGATTATCTGAGCTTATACCAACAGGCCATGTATTTACTGCCAACATTATGCACTGCAATTCCTTGGTACTTTCTTGGAGATGTTTCAAAAGTTTGCTCATCACATTTAGAACCAGGCTAACTTTACTAAAATCAAAACAAAAATCATGATAGAAAGCAGACCTATACTAGATCAGTCCCTAGCCAATCTGTTAGCAAACTGAGAATCGACCTGAGAAGATTCTTATGACCAGCCCTGAATGTTCATCCTGAATCCATCACATGGTTTATGTCAGCTCCTATACTCAAGGAAATGGCCACAGCATCAATGTTACCATTTGGAGTATTTCTAGCACACGGCAGTGCGGAATTTGGTACCTTCGCTCCAGGCTTGTCATTCTATCTTCCTGCCTCCAAACACTATTCTTCTCAGTATCGATCATGGGCTGTATCTACTGGGCAATTGTGAACATCTACTTAATTTTCACTCTAAATCCCACTATTTTATTTCTATACTGTTTTTGTTTGTTTTAGAAACAGATCTGAGGACCCTCCAGGGGAAATAAAAACAGCCACCAGAATATACCCAAGTAATTAGAGTTTTCCTCTAAGGCTTCAGTAGTAAGAGACCTTCCTGTTCTAAGTGATGGTTCAAAAGCTACTTAGTCAAGGGAGGCTTCTGTTGCCATAATCCCTTAAAAATTTCAGAACACTTGGAAAAGAGCTGGTATCAAAATACCACTAAAAAGATCATATTACTATATTTATAATTACCCTCCCCTTCTTTTTTCTTAATAGGCATGTAATTTACAATCACAACAGAATAAAAGACACTGAAATATCAGCACAGAAACTTCACATTCATTGTCTTTTCTGGAGTTATGTATCCAAGAATGAAAAGCTCATGGCAGTTGGAGGCATCTAGAGTTAGGTTACTACCTTCAAATGGAGAAGACAAATAACAGCAATAGCAACACTCCATCACATCAAGACACAGTTATGAACCAGACTTGGGAGGCACCAAGTATCCCAAAAGCCTTTAGTACCAATTGACTGGCAGCTCTGAGATCTGAAGTATGCTTTGGCTCACATGAAAGGTAACAGTCACATGGTCATTTTACATAATATAAAAGAAGTAGTACTTAGGAAAAATTCCAAGGGTTAATTCTGAAACCATCGCAAATGCTCCACATAATTTTCAGTGCTTGGAGATGCCCAATTATCTGAGAGAGAGAGTATGCTCCACATACACATATAGAGACAACCACATACATGTATGTATGTGGACTCCTATGTGAAGTCCTCACGCACACAGATTCAGGTCTCTTCTCTCACTTATGCACACACTACATGTAGTATCTCAGTTCTATAAAACAACACCCTGCTTAAATGTCATTTGCTTAAGAGTGATTTGTCTGATTACAAAATTCACAGTTTCTCAACAGTAGTTAAAATCCCGGCCAGCTGCTCTCTGTGGAATGCTATTCTCCTGTGCTTGCATGAGGTAGACTTCCCAACCTGGTAAAGAAATGTTGACAAGTATTAAGATTTTTTCCGTTTTTGAATTGAAGGCCCCTTTTTGTTTTGCCCTTCTGGTGCTACAAATGCCTTCATGGAAGAGACTTCTTGGGGTGGCCTGTCTGACCGTTCTGTCATCTCTGACTTCGCCTCCTGAGGAAATGGTGGTGTGCAGCCATGCCCCACTCCCGCTTCTCTCGGTGAAGTAGACACACATGGCTGGGGTTCTGCCTCCTGTCTCTCCTGGGAACTGGTGGGCAGCTGTGTGACAATTTTGTGTGGGCAGTTGGCTACCATGTGCATGACGCTCTGACAATAATGGCACTTCTTTGGCTGAGGAGGTAGACTACATTCTTTAGCATGATGGTCAAGGCCGCCACAATTGTAGCATCTACAAAAACAAACAAACAAACAAACAAAAAACCGAGAAGGTAGTGTGCATCGTTAATGTTTAAAAGCATAGTAATTATTAAAATAATAACTTACATATATAAAAAGTTTAAATTGCCAAAGTTCAAAAACTGTCAATGAGATCAGTTTATTTTACTGTGACTCCTTTAAAGTATATATTATTTATAGTTTATACTGATTGCTTCAAAAATTACCATCACCAAAATATTCCAACAACTGTATAAATTAGTTGTGTTAAACACAACAGCTAGTGAAAACAAAGGCACCAAAACATGATTAAGTATTTCCATACAGAAATGAGTCCCTCCAATTTAATGGGCTATGGTGAAAGAATAGTTCAAACCACTAGATGGCAGTCAAAAATAAACCAAAAATCCACCAGCCAGCTTTAAAAATAAGTATAAAAATATAGTTGTTAGCCAGGTGTGGTAGCGCACGCCTGTAATCGCAGCGCCAGGGAAGCAGAGACGGTGGATCTCTGTGAGATCAAGGCCAGCCTGCTGTACAAAGTGAGCCTAAGACAGCCAAGGCTGCACAGAGAAACCTTATCTCGAGGGGGAATAAAAAATTGCCACCTTAGGAATTAACTAGCTCAGCACTTAGGAAAATTACAGATTGAATGGACTTTTATGAGTTAAAGGCCTCGGTGTTTATTATTTTATCCGTGGAAGCTAATAGAACTGAATAATTTTTGTCTTTATACAAAATTTACCAGGAAATTTGATACTTAAGCTGTCTAGTAAAAAACAAACAAAACACCAACTGTGCAGTGAATTACCCAGTGTGAGGGGCAAGGCAGTGAAAGTCCAAGCCAGAACACTGCTTCAAAGAAGCCTCCAAAGGCTGGAGACCAAGTCAGTTCAGTCTGGTGTTCGGTTGGTGACTGGAAAAGTTGACTTTTCTTTCTCTTTCTATAGAAACTAGCTTTCCCTTAGAGTAAAATTTCCTGAATTGAAGTAAATAAGCATAAACTTCATTCTTACTTGATATTTAAACATGAAAGCACACTGGGGACAAGGACAGGGTTCCATATTAGATGCTAAGAATTCAACTTCTAAAAACTGAGCAAAGAAGTCCATTTAGTCAGCTTCAATTCTAATTTCCTTTTTCAAAACAGTTTAACACTTGAGTTTCCTTGCATTTCAATGTGCACGTGTACCTGTTTGGGTTTTTGTAAAATGCTAACGTGTTAACATTAGGCCCCTCTCCTTTCACACTGGAGATTAGCTCTCACTGTATCTGTGCAACAGCATTATTTATTCCCCTCCTCTATTTAATCATTCAGCTGCTCTAACTGAGATGCAGATCACAGCTCATTGAAACTCTTCCATCCAAGGGACTGACACCAAAATGCTAATGTCCAGCTTATAAATGATACCAGAGGCATGCTGTGTGTGAGTCTAGACCCTTTCATTCATACTTTATACTTCTTCAAGTCAGTTTGGTTTTCTGATCTTGAATGGATTTTATATTACAATGTGGGCATCAAAATAGTAAGTGTATTACACACATACTTAACAAACACAGGGTTAGAAGTATCATGGTCAAAGGATTATACAAAGAAAACTATGGTCATACTTTGTTACAAATTCCAACAGCTTGGCCTAAAAATTAAAATGATCTGTTTGCTTAGCATGCAGGAGGCCCTAGAACGAATCCCCAGCACAGTTAAAAATAATTAGGCTAAAAAAAAAATCACCTATGTTCAGTATGTTACAAATGCTGAGCCAATGGCACCAAGTCGACTTTCTTACACATTAAGCATAAGGATTAACAAAGATGTCCACTTTAATTTTAGAACATTATTTAGTTCTTGGATGGAATTATTTGATAGATACTTTAATTCTAATGAACTTGGACATAATCTATAAGTATTATTTATTGTAGTTTGGATTTTAAAGATGGAAGATAAATAACAGTCAATATAGCAACTTTTGAAGATAACAAAATTAAGATTAAAATTTCTAATTGAAAGGAGAATTCTATCAGTAGATAGAACAGAAGACCTCAGATGGCAAAATTAATCAAACAAAAAACTCAGAAATCTCTTAAACCTTTAGAATTATTTATTTCATTGCATTATGAAATAAGCAATTGTATTTGTGCATGTATGTTAAAAGCATATTCAGTTTTTTATGATTCTGTTTTAAAAACAAAAACTTTAACTTGTAAATTAGAATTTAGATGTAACTATTACTTGGGAAATTTATTTTAATTCAAAATAAATTAATAAGAAAATTGTATTTTCCTTTTTTAGGAAAGATTTCTTTCTGGCACTGGAGACACGGGTCATTGGTTAAAAGCACGCACTGCTCTTGTAGAGGATCCAAGTTCAGGTCCCCATAGCCATACTGAGGGGCTCACAACCTTCTGGAACTCCAGCTCCAGGAGGGTGCGCACCTGGAAGCTGAACTCAATTGCGCATATATATATATATAAAAACAAAACCTTCAAAAGGATGTTTTTATTTGGGTGTGTATGTGTAGTTGCATGAATTTCTGTGTACCGTGTGTGCAGATGCTCAGAGGTCACAGATTTCAGATCCACTGTAGCCAGAGTTGCAAGCAGTTGTGAACCACTTGATATGGATGCTGGGAACCAAACTCAGATCATCCAGAGAGGCAACATGTGCTCTGAACCACTGAGCCATCTCTACAGCCCAATAATTGTACTTCCAAATGATATCAGCCATAAATAAACTGAGCTAAACTGAGGGTTTATTAAATTAGATTTTTACTTTGTAAAGAATACTTCAGTGCCTAAAAAGGCTTTATTAGTTGCATGTTTCCCCTTGTCTCTAAAAGTGATTAAAAAAAAATAAGGGAGTAGTATAAAAGTATAGGGAAACACAAGTTGGAACTGTTCTCAGTGTTTGGAAGTGATAAGGATTTGTATAGACTCTCAAATCCCTGTCTGAGCATGTTATCAGAGAGTACAGGCAGAGCACAGTAGAAAAAAGGCAAGCTTTGGAGAGAAAGAAATATAGAAAAGACATAGATAAAGCCCTGTGGAGAGGGAAGATGAGAAGGATCAATACACCTTCCACATGAGAGGCCATGGGGACTTAAATGAGCCAGACTGGAACACACAGAAATGATACTAACATTTCTAACTGTACAGTTTTCTGTCTAGTATGTTAGAACATGGTTTTTAATTTATTATCTGTTAATCAAGCCAGCATGGTAGTAGTGAGGGATGGCTAGGTTGAGGTATTTGTCAGAGAAAAAAAAGAGAGCTGGAAAGTGAAAAACTGAGAATGCAGCTCTTGTTGGGAACACCCTCCTAACCTGCTCCCTGTAAACTGAGCGAGCAGGCTGTGACAGAAAGCTTTCAACAGAAGCCCCCACCTTTAGCTGGCAGCTTCTGACACTTAAGTTGCCGTCCTGGATCTCACTTTTTTTTTTTTTTTTTTTTACAGGATCTGTTTCAAAATGCTTTAGTAGAGTAAGGAAACTTGAGTAAACCACACAGCCAAAGGTTCTTTATCAGTGCACTTATTTTCTAACTTCTCTCAAAGCAACCTGCCATAAAACTGCTTTTTAAATTCCATTAGTTTTGATACCCCAATTTTTTAAAATTTTATTTTATGTGTATGAATGTTTTGCTTGCAAGTATTTCGGTATCACATGTGTGCCTGGTGTTCAGGGAGGCCAGAAGAGAGCATTAGATCCTCTGAGTTACAGAGACTTGAGAGTCTACATGTGGCCGCTGGGCATCAGACCCAGGTCCTCTTAAGAACAGCAAGTGCACTTAAGCCCTTAGCCATCTCTCAAGTCTGTATCCAAATTTCTAACACTGCAAGCTAATTAAATAAAGTTCTGACAATGTTCATTTCTAATTCACAAATATATCAGTGGTGATAAAGCTTCCTACAGAACAAATACACATTTAACAGCAGAAAAAAGTTTTCATTAGTATCGTAGAAATACAGGTGAGTATCCACCTCCGCTATTACTTACTCTATATCTGTGTGTGTGTGTACATGTGTGCAAATAGGCTGCAGAGGTAAGAAAACCCTTTGGAGTTCCTGATATGGAGATATGAACTTGAGTCCTCTGCAAGAGCAGCAGATGGCCTCAACAGCTCAGTCATCTCTCGAGTCCATCCTCTATTATTTTTACTCACAATTTTTAAAAGGAAAAAAAGAAAAAGAAAAGAAATACAAGAACAATTTGGGACTGGGGTGTAGCTAGCTTGGCAGAATGTTTGCCTAGTGTTCACAAAGTCCTAGGTTCAGTCTCTAGCACTGAATAAAACAAATCAACTGAGGGTAGTAGTCCCAGCACTCAGGAAGTAGAAGCAGAGAATCAAGAATTCAAAATCATCCTTGAATATCTATGGTCCCAGCACTCAAGAAGTAGAAGCAGAGAATCAAGAATTCAAGAACATCCTTGGGTATATAACAAGGCCAGCCTATGCCACAAAAGTCTCTGTCTCCTGTCTACTAAACAACAGATCTATACAGAGCAGGGCTAGCCGCACTATTAACAGAATCAGAGTGATCATAATAGATATACTAATGGATATTTAATAATTAATGTTCTATTTATTGAGAACTTAGTGTTTCTAATATGGTACTAGAAGCTTTTAAAATATTATTTAATAAACCTTCTGATTTAGGTAATATAATATTTTATAGCACTGAGAAAGTTAAGACTTAAGAGTTTGCCTAAAAAAAATTAATTGAAATAACAAGTTTTACTTCGATTTTATTTTATAAGAAAATGTTGATTCCAACCACCTTGATTACATGTACTGAGTTCAAAGCACCAATTCACACAGATACCCCCCATTTGAAGCAGATCTTTTCTGAGACATGGGCTCCTCATTATGCTTCTCCTCTTGAGTTACTTTATCTAGGAAATGAAAGGGCGGTTTCACTCTAGTCCAGACTTTTCCCTAACAAGGACAGTTCCCCCCCCCCATTTTTCTATATTCATATGCTGACAAATGTTTGCCATTTACAAGAGAGTTTTTTCCATTCACTGTAATCACATACTTAAGACCATAAAGGTCAAATAGCTGGGAGCGGGCGGTACACACCTTTAATCACAGCATTTGGGAGGCAGAGGAAGCTTTATCTCTGAGTTTGAGGCTAGTCTGGTCTAGAAAGTGAGTTCCAGGACAGCCAGGGCTACACAGAGAAACCCTGTCAGTGTGTATGTGTGTGTGTGTGTGTGGGGGGGGGCTAAGTTAAAACTCTAGGTTGGTGCTGTCAGACTGACTCAACAATTCTGGCCAGGAGAAGATTGACATCATGGTGTGATATCTGAAGGAACGGCAATTAAATTCTGCTGGCTGGAGTGAATATAAATTGGTATTGCCTCTCTTGGAGAACAATTTGACAGCAAATTTCAAGTCCTAATTAATACACATACCCTGAGATTACAACCGTAGCTGTAGGAATGAGCCCTATGTTCACCATGGTGTGAAGCACCAAGACTGGGTGTGAATAGTTAAACTAAAGCTTTGTCCACACTGGTAAAAAGTTAGAAAAGTAAACAAGAATAAGAAGACTTATAATAAACCCAAGTGATCTGGCTAGCGTCTATATCTTTGGTCTAAGATATAAATATATAAAACTCAAAGCCTACAAATAGCAAGAAATATTTTTTCAGATATTAATATGCATAAAAAGAATATTTAAACACAAAGGTATATCTATCTATATACACTGATACAGAAAAATCTCCAAGACAAATTATTCATTAAAAATTGCATTTTATTCAATAGAATATACTCATCTTTATGCTTTAAGCATATTATATATGGCTAACTAATTTTATGCACCTTTGAGTACATGGCAAAGCTGGTAAGGGACAAATGGTTAACAAACGGTGGGAACATCTGACAGGCAGTTAGCAAGGTTTTGTTCCTCCATGAGATACTATAGTCCCTCCTAAAAACAACCAAAGAACCAATATGCTCTTTGTAGAATGAAAAAGGAAAGCAATTATAATTATAGATATTTATTTGTACTCTATAATTTGATTTTCACTATTATTCCCAGTGCAGTGACAAGACTACTGTATAGCAGTAGTTCTAAAATCTTGGAAGCTCTTTTGAAAATCCTAACTTCTAGGTACAGATCCATCAAGTCAAAATCTTTGACTATCCAGGCACCAGTGTTTTGTGTTTCAAAGTTATCCTGCAGTTACCTGAGTCTCAAGTCTCTATACTGATGGTCTGAATAAGGGATACTGTAATGAGTGTGGTTAGGAACAGAGCAGACCTCTTAGCGGAGATGGGGGGGGGCAATGGAGAATGGGTTAAATGCTTGTAACTTGTCTCTTTCATGGGATATAAAATTGACACCATCTCTGGTTGTGGTAATTAAAAAGACTGCTCACCATCACAGATCTTGGCTCATTTAGGAAGAAAATCACTGTATAAACCCCCTGAGTTTAACTTTACAACTGGCTTATCTGGTCTGAGGCCATTATGTAATTCCGAGTGTATCAATCAGTAACAGGTTTTCAGTGTATGTACTTGTGTCATCAAAATGGACGGAAGGATTAACATTCCTTAATCAACTGCTACTTTCCCTGAACTTCATCATCATTACAAATTAACACTTATTGACCTTATTAAGATTTCCTATAGTAACTCTTAATTTGTTATCCTTAGATGCCTAAATGTAAAATAATCTTGAAATGCATATATATATAGAGAGAGAGCATACAATGGTGAGGGAGGCACAGCAGAAGGCCTGATCAGGAAACTTAAAGATCACATTTCTCTCTACAATACGAAAGCCAGGAAAATGAACTGGATGTGAAATAAGGCTATGAACCCCCAAAGTACCCTCCCCTTCTGCCTATAGCATACTTCCTGCAACAAGGCTGCATTTCCTAAAGGTTCCACACCTGAACAAAGTGGCACCAACTGAAGTTCAAGTGTAAAATTTCTGAGCCTATGGAGGTGATTGACCATCCCAATCACTACAGTTCAAATTTGGTTGATTTTTAATAGAAAATTTACTTCCCATGCTGTTTATGAAAATGACTTTCCTTTAGTATTTAAACTGCATGTTCCCTAAAAGAATATCCTTGCAACAATAGCCTACTCATTATTTCTTTCCTTAAGTCACTCAGATTAGGTTCTCAGCATATATATCAAAATAATTGTGAAATTCCAACAATATAATTGCCAACCAGCTCTTTTTGGTGCCCAATAAAAGGTAGGTGTTTGAATGGCCATGTTTCTAGATCTGGGTGGCATGGACATAAAACAAAATTTGAAACTAAAACTTCTGGCACTAGAAATGAATTTTCTATCTTCTAATTTCAGTTTCAGACTCTTTAAACTAACGTAAGGTTTGTGAGAAGTTCAAAGGGGAGTTTCTTTACTTGTCAACTACTCTACTAACCTTATTGATTAGTTTGGTTATATAACGAGGAATTATCTCTACTTGTCATGGGGGCTAGTCATTCCCCCATCAGTAACTATGAAAATGCCCTACAGTCTAGCCTGCTTACAGCCCAGTCTTCTAGAGGCATTTTTTCTCCCCTGAAGGGCCCTCCTCTCAGAGGATTACAGACTGTCAGGTTGACATAAAACTAGTTAGCACACCTACTCTTGTAGTTTTAGGGAGAAGGATAGTAGTTAGGGTGAAAAATCAATGTATGCCTTGCATAAGCACTTACTCTACCTCTGTTTTACACTTCTGGTCCCTACTCTTGTACTTAGATAACAAAAAATTAATCTGCGTTTTTACAGATGCAACTCATGTCTTTCTACATGGAGTTCATTGTTTAAACAGTTGGTATTTTTCTGATGTATACCTTGGACTAACTAAAAAATCTATTCCAGGGTAATACAGGCCATGTAAGTTCTTCCAAAGGATTGTCCAGACAAAAGAAAATAGAAAGAATTAATTTGAGCCTTGTTTTCAGCACAAGCCCAGCATTCCAGCACCCTAGAGGTAGGCAGGAGAACTTTCAAGACAGCACAGGCTATGGGGAGACAGAACACAAAGACACTAAGGAGGGGCGGCAATGAGGTACCTGCTGCCAGGCCTGAGCCTGAGTTCAATCCCCAGAGCCCTGACAGCTGAAAGAGGGAACAACCTCCCACACATTGACTTCTAACCTCCACATGTACATGCTGCAAATAAATGGTTACATCAATGTTGCTTTAAAGGTGGAAGGAGAAAAGAAATTACTGTGTAGACAGTAGTTTTAAGGGCAGAGAATCTGTTCCCATGCATCCCAGAAAACAGTCTTTTGTCTTGACTTCCTGGATGCTTTATTGGACTGGTTTTCTTTCCATCGACTCACATTTTCTATAATGGAAGTTTCTGTTTCTTTAAAAACCCAGTTACATTATGTAAGTATGTTTTGTTTTAATCCCATGTGTGGGATTTTTGTTTGGGCTTTAGTTGTTCCCGGCTGAGAACTGCCTCCAGCAGGGCACGGCATTTGCCAGCGGGCAGTGGCCTGCCTTGTGCAGCATGGAGAGGGGTGAGGCCTAGGATTCTAATGGATATAAATAAGAGAGCCCAGAAAGTGTGGCATGTGGCAAGTGGCAGTTTGGAGAGATCAGAGATGGATGGTCTTGGAGACAGATGGAGAGAAGAGTTTCAATGCAGCAGCTTGAACGAGATGGCTTGCTGCTTTTGCTGTTGACAGAGAATTGGTATAGCCCCAAGGGAACCCATCAACCCTAGACAGCTGGAAGAAGTAAAGGGGTCTGTGCCCTTTGCCCCACTAACCTTCTCTCTCTTACCTAGGTTTGGGGATTTGGAAGGGAGAGGATTTACGAAACCCCAAATAAAGGTTTAAAAATGAGCATAACAGGTGGCACTCAATGTGGTTGGTAAGAAACCAATAAAAAGGGCTAATAAGTTACACCCAGACATGGCTTATGGGGAACTTGGTTTCTAATGGAGTACAGGGGATGGAAGTCATGAAGGAATGAATGTACTCTTTCAATATGTAAGTAAAATGTTTATAGCAGCATCTGCTTCTGGGTTTTCTCCCAAGTTGCTCCCAAATGGGATTTTCTGTTTTGCTTTGTCTTCTTCCTATATTCCACTTTTAAAAAGACTAGAAGAATGGATGAACAAGTGGATATAAAGGGGCTTGAGAAAAAAGTGGATTAAATACAAAAACTAGAAGTGTCACTCAATTCTCCTGTTTTGGAAAGTTTGCAGAGTTGGTGGTACAAGAAAGTTTATGGGTAAAGGTTGAAGTGCTTGGGAAGCAAATAGTGCTGCTGATAAAGGGAGAAAAAAAAAAAGTGTTCTCCCAGGAACTAAAAATGGAAGTTCCCGGTTGCCATCCTGCCCTGCCCCATTCGTCAGGTGTTCAGAGCACCTGCATTCAGCAAGGGGCAGGAAAGAACAGGAAGCCATAATGACCAAAAGGGCTCCGGAGCCAAATGCACTGCTAGAGGGCACCATCAGCCCTCCCAGTCTTTGTGCAACATATGCCTGCTAATAATGGTTGTGAGGCTTATGATCAGATCACATGGAGTCCAATAGAAATGTTAGATCTAAAGCAGTTTAATGAGTCTTTTGTACAGTATGGAATGCATTCATCTTTTGTTAAACAAATGTTAAACAACTGGACTATGCAAAACAGGCTTATTTCCCAAGATTAACAAGGATTGGTGTCACCTGTGCTAGTAGCTGTCAACAGTTAAAATGGTTATTGTGGTTTGAGAACGAAGCCACACAAAAAGAACCATAAAATATAACAAGGGGGATAAATGTTGTTAAAGATCAATTGCTTCACTTGATCAAACCACTTCACTGACTAATTTGTAGGACTGTAAGAAGGGAAAGCATTGGAGTAACGAGTGTATATCTAAATGGGATTAACAAGGTATCCTCTTGCCACCATTAAACGAATGAAAGGGCCTGTCAGCTCCAGGCCTCACAGCAAAAATATGAGTCATTTTCCTTTGGTAAGCCAGGAGGTGACAAGCAGGCAGAAAGATCAAAACTAAATATTGTTGATCCCACAAATGCTACTGAAGTCAGTGCTGCTTTGGATCTGGACACAGATAAACCTCTTACTCTAGCCCCAGAAGGCAAATGTTACAAAATAATTACTGGTGTTTATGGCACTTTGCCTTCAGGTACAGTAGGGGTGATCTTAGGAAGAAGTAGATTATCTTCTCAAGAATTTATTGTGCATCCAGATATCACAGATGGGAACTGCAAGGAAGAAATTAAAATCATGGCATATGTAAAAAAGGAGATGCAAATTAATGCAGGAGATAGAATTGCTCAGCTGTTACTGTTTCCCTATGTAAAGGGCAAAGCTGCTCCCGTAGAAAGAACAGGAGCACGTGGGAGTACTGGAAAACATGTGTTCTGGCAAACAGTGGTTAATGATCAGAGACTCAAATTAATGGTACAAATGAATGGTGTTGAAGTAGAAAGTCTGGCTGATATAGGAGCTGATGTCAGTACCCTCTTCCAAAAGTCTAGGCATCCAGAATGGCCACTTTAGAAGGTTTGTACACAGTTTATAGGACTTGGTAAATTATCTCAAATAAGACAAAGTATACAGTGGATTAAATATGTGGAACCAGAAGGGCAAAGAGGGAAGTTAAGACCTTACGTGGCTGACATACCCATAAATTTATGGGAAAGGGATCTTTTGCTACAAAGGGGCACTCAAATTAATATTCCTGAAATCCCAGAGGCAGCCAATGATGAAACTAGGGGTGAAATGGTAGGTGATCCTGGAGGAGGTGTTGACACATGTAATCAAGAACAGTCACAAGCTGTACCCATTGTTTAAGCACAGGACATCACTGGGACTGAGTTTCCAAATTTTTAAGAGGGGCCACTGCTGAAATTCTAAGAGCCCTACCCTAAAATTTGGTTATCAGACAGACCTGCATGGCAAGAGTAATGGTCTATAATAAAAGACAAATTGCAGGCATTTGAACAACTGGTATAAGGGCAGCTGGGAACTTAACATAGAGAAGAGTTTAGGAGCCCATGGAATTCCTTTGTTTTGTAAAAAAAAAAAAAAAAAATCAGGAAAATGGAGATGATAATGGATTTAAGAGCAGTCAATAGTCATTCAACTAATGGGTCCTTTACAAACTGGAATTCCTTTACCTTCTTTGTTACCTTGGTCATGGCCTATAATAGTAATTGATTTAAAACATTGCTATTTCACAATATCCTTGCATAAACAGGATAGGGAAAGGTTTGCTTTCTCAGTACCTACTTTTAACAATTGTGGTCCAATAAAGAGATACCATTAGAGGGTACCTCCACAGGGAATGTTAAATAGTCTAACTTTATGTCAATATTCTGTGAAACAACTGCTAGAAATAATTCATAGGCAATTCCCTCTATTATTTATCTTTATATGGATGATATTTTGTTGGCTGATTCTTATGAAAATACTTTAGAAAACAATGTTTAAGGAAACAAAGAATTCTGCCATTCTGGGGGTTAGAGATTGCTCCAGAAAAAATACAGAGAGGAGATTCTACTAGCTATCAGAGTTATAAAATAACTCAACAAAAAAATTGACCACAAAAGGTAAAGATCTGTAGGGATCAACTGCAAACACTTTATGATTTTCAAAATTTAATGGGACATATTAACTGCCTGAGGCCTACAATTGGATTAAGTATGTATGAGCTAAGTAATTTGTTTCCAATATTACAAGGAGATTCATATTTAATCAGCCCAAGATGTCTAACAGCTGAAGCAGAAAAGCATTAATTCTGGTAGGAAAAAGACTGCAAGATGCATTTGTGGATCGAACTGATCCTAAACTTGACTGTATTTTGCTCATTTTGCTTTCAACTCATTCTCCTACTGGGCTCATTATGCAAAGGGAAGATAGTATTATGAAATGGATTTCCTCAGCACATAAACAAAGTAAAAAATTTAAAGACATACATAGAAAAGTTTTCTGCCTTACTTATCAAAGGTAGAAAAGACGGAACAGATCCAGTTGAAACTGTAGTGCCTCTTACTAATACTGAGGTTATATCACTGTAAGTAGTAACTACTTGGGAGAGATTAATAACAACTATCTTCAGAGCAAACAAACACAGTTTATAAAAAGAACTAATTGGATTCTTACACATATTGTAAAGGGAACGCCAATTCCAGAGGCACCAAGAATCTATACTGATGCAAACAAGATGGACATGGCAGGTTATAAATTAGACAAAATAAGCAAGGTGATCCAAAGCCCATATTCTTCAGTTCAAAAATCAGAATTGTATGCAATCTTTCTGGTATTGTTAGATATTCCTGAATCTCTTAATATAATTATTGACTCTTAACATACAGAAAGAATTGTTTTGCATATAGAACCTCCTGAATTTATTCCTCATAACCCAGAATTAACTGTTATTTATGCAATTGCAACAGGCCATCAGAAGAAGAAACTATTCATTATATATTACTTATATTCACTTGGTCTCATACAGGTTTGCCAGGTCCATTGGCAAAAGGAAATGCGAAAACTAACCAATTGCTAATAGAAAACATATTAGAAGCCTCAAATTTTCATGAAAAACACATGTTAACAGTAAAGGTTTAAAGAAAAAAATTATCAGTTGGCAACAAGACAAATAAATGAAAAATAAACATGTTATATGTATTCTCTGTATAACCAAACTCCACTATCTGCTGGAAATAACTCTAAGGGCATCAAAAGAAATCATATCTGGCAGATGGATGTTTCATTTTGCAGAATTTGGAAAACAAAGGTATGTTCACCATGCCATACATGCATATTCAGGGCTTCAACGGGCAACTGCTTTAAGTTCTGAAAAGGCTGAGTGTATAATTACACATTTATTGGAAATAATGGCAGCTATGGGGATACCTGTACAAACTAAAACTGATAATGCTTCTGTATGTGTATACAGCAAGATGAAGCACATTACTGGTATACTACACAATTCTACAGAACAAGCTGTTGTAGAAAGAGCTAATTGTATGTTAAAAGAGATGCTTATTAAATAAAAAGGGAAAGAAAAGACCCAAGGTACAGGCTAAATAATGCTTTGTTAACTCTAAACTTTCCTAATGTTGGTGAAAAAGGAACAATAGAGGCAGTGAGACACTTAGTTACAGGAAAAAAAAAAAAAAACAAAACTGTACAACTAAATCAACCCGTATACTATATAGATGTATGACAGAAGAATGAAAACCCTGCATTTCCACAGCATTTAGAGACTAGACAACAAATGTTACTGCTAGATTGCTAAACCATTTTCCCAATTTTCCTGGGCACTCCAAAAGGGATATTATGCCCCAAATCAATAGAAAGAGATATTAAGAAATATTAAGATATATTAAGGTGGGGTGGGTAGGCTTTGGTCGTTCTATTACGTGATAGATACTTGTTGTTAAAAGGGGTTGGTTACAAGTTATTAATAATCTTGATCAGGGAAAACACAAATTCTCTCCAAAGAAAATGTATTTTTAATCTAGGAGTTCTTTGTAGATAAATGTTGGATAATCATGACTTCAGTTTTTTGTTTTTTGTTTTTTGTTTTTTTTTTTAAGATGAAATAAAGTCACTTCTTGGTCTTTCAGCTAAAATCAAACACAGACAATACAATAAATATATTCTAATGTTTTTACAGAGATATTCTTAACACTATCAAGCTAATATCTTTTTATAGTGTACTATTTCTATCCTGAAGTTAAAAATAATATAGCTGTATAGATTTATATTTGAAACATGTTTGTGATGATGTGATGATGTAATGATGTAACGGCCTGCATGGGCCTGAGACTGCTGTCTGGTGAACAGCTTTGATAGAACACCACAGGCAACAGCCAGGTCTATGTGCATGGATGGTGTGGTGCTATGCTACCTCACTCTCAGAAGGGCTTTCTCTGGTGCTATGCTACCTCACTCTCAGAAGGGCTTTCTCTGGTGCTATGCTACCTCACTCTCAGAAGGGCTTTCTAGCTATTTCTTCCATCTTGCCCCAGCAGCTGGGCTCGGAGTTGTGAAGTGCTAGAATATACAAGGGTAGAAAGTTGGGGGAGGGTGGGACTCCTTCCGGTGCTTCTTTTTTGGAGTTGTCCTTACGCCTGCTGAGGTAGGAATTTTTGGGGTAATGGGTACAGCTGCTGGAGTCAGCATGCTCTAAGGAACCTGACAGGTTTGCCAAGCTGGACTTGGTCCCTTTAGTTTGTTGACAGTGCCCCATGGGGCATGAACAGATGTCTCCTTCATGTCTCAGGGAAAGCAATGTTCCAACTCTATTACCCTTAACATACAAGAAAAAGGTAGGGGGAGGGGTTGTTAGAGGGGGCTACAGCTGAGATACAAAGTGAATAAATTGTGATGATCAAAAATAATAATAAAGAAAAAATTTACTTGCAAAAAAAGAGAAAAGGGTAATTTATAGCAAAATAATGTACATCACAATTTTTAATATAATGGGAAAACTATACAAGAAAACAATAAAATCATCAATTTTATATATATCTAAGATAAATATTATGAATTTAAGAAGTTACTCCTATAAAAATACAAAAATGAAGTATACACAACATGAAAACAACCCTGATTAAACAAAATATGTTCAGAGAAACCAACATAGAAAATATGCTTCAAGTGAGCTACACTTTGTATGTGTAGCATCCAGATGACCCTATGTTGTTATATGGCAGATAAATGCTAAGAGCACAGCAGAAATGTGACACACAGATTAAATCTCACCATACACCAAGATAAAAACTTTGCCTTATGTATATGAAAAGAGTAGGAAGTCCATAACCTTTAACAGATTATAGGGGACAGATGACAAGTGGAAAACAAATCCAGCAAAAGAAACAAAACTTCAAGAGATTATATAGAAATTCTCTCTAGAATTTGAATCCTAGCAATAATAACATGTAATTATAAAATATAGGTTGATTTTCATAGGACAAAATAATTAAAGATAGGCTCGGTGGACTTGTATTAGAAACTTAACATAAATAGACATGCTTCCCTGTAGCAGGTAACTCTGAACTGGAAAAGATGTGTAAGGCAACTGTTTACAGCCACAGGACAGAGAAATGGGCAGCAAAGAATTGTGATACTTGAGAGAATGGAAATGTAAGGCACCAGCTTCTGTCCAGCCATACATTATTGTCCCTGAGCTGAAGAGGCACTGCTGTGTAGCAATTTCGTCTGCAATGAAACATTCTCTTCTGGAGGGAAGGCGGCAGCTCATAACATTCACTAGGCCTCTCCCCAAAGCTAGCTCAGCTGTAAACAATAGGTGGGAGAAGGGAGTGTCCTGGGAGCTGCATGCAATCTGGGCAGGAACCCTGCAGATACAGCAGTCCCTGGTTGTCAGTCAACCATGCTCCTGTATAACATCCCCTCATCCAAGTGCCTATAAGACAACCCAATAAGCTAAAGTTGAGTGGGACTGCCATGGTGCTCAATTAGTGACGAACAGATATTTATTCATATCTCCTCAGAAAGAATCACACAAAGGGTAGAGACAAACATGAACTCGGGATTCCTGAAGAAATAGAATTCATAAATCAGGTTCTTGGAGAAAAGGGCTTTATGGAAAGGTGTCTCCCATCCTAATGCATAAACACTTCTGATTAAGAGCTCTGCAATGAGGAGCAAGAAAGGCTTTATTAATAGAAGAATGGTAAACAAAGATACCTGAGGTCAGTCAATGATGGGAAATGATGACTAGCCAGAGTATAGAAATCACATGGAAATTTAAATCCAGAAACATGGAAAGTTACTTAATCATAGCAATCTTTCCTTTTATGGAAAAAGGGCTGTTCTCCAGGACCCAGCAACAAAACAAAACAGATCTACCTTAACCTGCAACAAAAGTAAAGCCAGAGTAAAAATGCAGTAATACTACCTCATACAGTAGTACCCAAAACCCTATAAAGTTAAAATAACCCACACAGTCTACAACCTATCATCCCAACATTTTGCATAGAACAACAAATTATCAGACATGAAAAGTAGGAAAAAGTACCCATATTGAAGAGAGAAAAACATTCAAGATTCCAAAAGTCTCAAATTTTCTAAATAGAAAGGAAAAACAAAGGAAAAAAAATACCTCAAGGCAGCTATTATATATATACTCAATCACCTAAAAGAAAACAGAAAATTATAACAGAAAAGTTACAGAAAATTTAGAATTGAAAGTTATAATGTTTAAAATGAACAAATTTGTTAATAGAGTAAAAATATTTAAGAAACTGAGGAAGCAGTGACCTTAGGCTACCAAGATGGGTCAGCTGTTGAAGGTCGCAAGTCACTAAGCCTGAAAACATGCCTTTGATTTCCAGAACCCATATGGTAGAAGTTAGGAACTGACTTCTGAAAGTTGTCTTCCGACCTCCACACATTTGCCAGAGCAGTCCTGTGTATGTACACGAACAAAATAAATAGATGGGGACAAAAACAATGATAGAAACTGAATTACAACAAAATTAAGATTAATAAAATAAAAATAGGTCAACTATATGTCAGTGGATGGTCTCATATCAGGAGCATATTGGTAGCACAAATTGGACTCAACTAGTTATTTAAAAAAAACAAAACCAAAAGAGCATACACGGTATAGCAGTGCGAGAAGAGTCAGGGAGAGAAGTGAAGGGGTGAATATGATGAAAATGCATTGTATTACATTCTCAAAGAATTAATTAAAATATATTAAAAGTCAAGAGAAACACAAATAGGATTTCTGTGACATATGGGACAGTCATAAAAGTCTGATATGGGCAGTTAGAAGCTGGGAGGTGATAGGAAGAGCAGGACAGAGAGGGGAACCACAGAAGCTGGGCATGGTACTGCACAGCTATAATCCAAACAGGGAGGCAAAAGCAGAAAAGTGCCCGATTTGAGAGCTAAATAGCAAAACTTGTCTTAAAATAACAACAAAGTCATGGAAACAAACAAGAATCCCTAAGAAATAATGGCCAAAATTTCCCAAGTTTTGTGAAAAGTCTTAAATCAACAAACAACAACAACAACAACAACAAAAAACCCTCAATAAAATTAAAAAATGATAAATTCAAAGAAAGCAACAGCTTGGCATACTCTAATTAAAATAACTATAACCAAAATAAAGAAACAAAGGATATGGGAGATGCAATTCATTTTATGAAACAAACAAACAAACAAATACAATCATGTGTAGCAGATTCGAGATTCAGTATGGTGGCGGTGGCCAGCGCCAAGGACCCTGAGAGATGCTTAGAGGCTCTAAGAGATGTGGTAGCAGAGGATGAGCCTGTAGAACACACAGTATCTCCAGAACAACTAAAAGAAATCAGGTGTTAGGGGAAGATGCTTATGAAAAGTGCCTTCATGGAGCTGGAGAAAAAGATGGGGGAGCAGGGCCCCAGTAGAGAGAGGCAGACCTAGAGAATCAGTGCTGACAGGTATGGGAGTATGACTGCAGCAGACAAAGGAGCATGGTGTACACCAGTCTGGGGCTCACAGAGGTTCTGTAGCCCCCGATCCCCACCCCTAATGTGTTGACCAACTGCAGGATCACACTGATTCTGAGCAACAAGATATCTGAGATGAAGAATGGTTCATTTTCCAGATCAAGCCTCCTGGAAAGATCTCCATGGCTTGAGCTGCCGCTAGAGGCCATGTTGGTATCAGTGGTCCATGTTGCTGCCAGTGACTGTGGTGGTATTCATGAGCTGTGCTGCCTTGAAAATCTGTGGTCAGTGTTTCAGTCAGAGGTAATGTAGACGTCCAAGGTCTGTGCTGTTGACCAAAGCTATGTTGCTGTTTTTGCTCCATGCTGCCTACAGAAACCATGTTGATGTCCTTGGTCCATGCTGCCACTGGGGGCCAAGCTGAGGTCCAGGATCTGTTCCAGAGACCATCCAGGATCAGGGCTGCTGCAGGAGGACATATGGACGTCTGCAGTCCATGCTGCCATTAGAGACCATGTTAAGGTCCATTTTCCATGCTGCCACTGGAGGCTTTGGATGTCTGGGGTCCATGTTCTCACCAGAAACCATGTAGAAGTCAATGATCCATGCTGCCACCAGCTGTTGTGGACAAGGAAGCTTCTTTTGCAGTGGTATTAGTGACTACAGACTCATAATTGAGAATGAGAGACTCTGAAGGCTTCAGGGACAAACTCTTTCCTCCCCCTATCCCCCCTAACAAAAGAAATAGTCCAGACTAGAAGCTATTGAAGAAAGTCCGTAAAAATTGAAATAAAAATGTAGCTTTTCACAAATAACGGCTTTTGGCATGACATGTTGGGGAGTGAGAGTGAGGGTGGGGATTGGAATGGAGTTGGAGGGGATAGGAGTGGGGAAGGACTCAGTTACCTTTAAGCAGTTGGCCACTAGGAGTTTGACATTGCTCCAAAGAATATATGGGAAACATAGATTGGACTTGGTGAGGGTACAAGAGTGGGAGGATGCACCTCTGAGGAATTGGAAGTGAGTGTAATGGGATACACTGTATGACGTTTCCAAATAATAAAAATATTATGTTGAGGGGGAAAAAAGAATGTTAGGAGCTGGAAGGTGGGGCGGTGTCTTAGGCTTTCTCTTAGGTGAAGAGACACCATGACTAAGGCAACTCTTAGAAAGGAAATCATTTAACTGGGGCTGGCCTATAGTTCCAGAGCTTTAGGCCATCCCATCAGGATGGGACATATGACAGTGTTCAGGCAGACATGGTGCTGGAGAAGGAGCTGAGGGTTCTACATCTTGATCTGTAGGCAGTAGAGGAGACTGTGTGTGACACTGGGTATAGCATGAGCATAGTAGACCTCAAGTCTGCCCCATGGTGACATACTACCTCCAACAAGGTCACACCTCCTAATAGCTCCCACTCCCAACTGCCAAGCATGCAAACACAGGAGACTATGGGGGCCAAACCTATTCAAACCAACACAAGAGGAGAGCTGTGAAATACTGTTATGTGGGCATGAGATAGTGGTTATACACATCAACTCACAGCACAAATTCTAGTCTGTCAAAATTCCAACATGGCTAGCAGAAGAGACTCTGAGGCCCTGTCCCTATCTAAGACAGAGTCATTTTCTTTTGGCTATGGGTGCTGGTAGGATGCACCAGTAGATGACCAAATACCCATACCCATAGGAGCATTAATAACTGGACTCTGCGGGTTATTAAAAAAATGTTTTTAAAGAGGATGTGGTGTTAAAAGGCAGATGTGGTTTTGATAGGGTCCAAGTGGAAAGTAGGAAGGAGTGTGGGGAGGGGTGTTGGATATAAGCAAGAGATATTATATGCATATATAAACCTTTCAAAATAATAAAAATAAAGTTTAGAAGGAAAAATACAAAGAAAAGGTCATGTCTATTATTTTTCTTAGAGGTAATGGAAGTAAAATGACAACAGAACACACCTGAAGAATAATAAAAGAAAAAAAAAACACTTCTAAGCTGTGCTACCAGCTTTATGTTCAACTCACTACAAGCTGGAGTCACCTGGGTCCTCAACTGAGAAAATGCCTCCATAAGACTTTATCAGATTCAGCTGTGGTACATTTTCTTGATTGATTGATGACAGAGGGCCAGCTTACTGTGGGTAGTGCCAAGGGTTGTGCCCTTGGGTGGGGGTCCTGGGTGCTATAAGAAAGGCTGAGCAAGCCATGAAGAGGAAGCTAGTAAACTCCTCCATAACCTTAGGTTCCTGACCCGAATGCTGGACTAAAAACTGTAAGATAATAAACTCTTTTCTCCCCAACTTGATTTGGTCATGGTGTATTAGCGCAGCAAGAGAAAACAAAGACAAAACTTTTTGGGGGGATGAGATTGGGCTGTGGACTTGGTTGTCTGTTATGTCACTGGAAAGAAAATTCAGGAAGACCCTCATACATGCTAAACAAGGCAAACACTAAATTTATTAAAATAAGGATAAAGTATCTGAATGAATTTTTGCTAGCAAAAAATCAAAAGCAACAAAAAAATGTTTTTAGGATTTAACAGAAATGTTGACTCATGAACATTTAGAAAAAAAAAAAAAGAAAGATGTATATACAGGGGAGGGAGATGGCTCAGTGTATAAAGATGCTTGCCACCAGGGCAGACCACCTGATACTTGAGTTCACTCTTCAGGACCCACATGTTAGAAGAGAAGAACCAACATCCATAAGTTGTTTTCTGGCCTCCATGCATCCACCCTCCACAACATATACAAAGTTAAGAAATGAAAAATTTTAAAGATATGTTTGCAAAATGCAAAGTTAATGCATTAAAGCAAAAGTCTGTGATATTTGTGCCATGCCTTAATACAGTAAGGCAGAGAAGTACAATATGACATGAGAAAAACTTTGTAGAATTCTTTAAAATTCTCAAATGGAAGAATATTAAACAAAAGAAGCAGAAGAAATGCTTTAAAAAGGAACAAAAAGTCAGAGAAATAAAACTAAATTACTAAAATGAGGTCTGGATATAACAGCAGCAATAACTAAATACAGATGTTCTACCTCTGCACACTCAATCAGAAGGTGGAGATGCCTTTCAAAGATCTGATTAGGCCATTTTAAAAGTTGGTAATTATTAATGAGTACTTCAAGTAAGGTTAATTTCCAGGGCATGGGAGAAGGAATTTGGTTTGGATATGTTCAAGTGACACTGTACATGTAAGAAAGTGTCAAAGAATAAACTAAAATATACTTAAAAGAGATTATAAGAGAAATGAAACATATCATAAATGTAAAGGCCAATTCATCAGGAAGACATAAAACTTCCAACAAATTTGCTGTTGTTACAAAGTCCAAGCACACAAAACAGACACTCTTTAACTCAAAGAAAAGCAGAGATAGCAGCAATCACAGTTGAAAATTAACATCCCCCTTTCAGTAAGTGATAAAAAAGGAGACATAGCAGAGTAAAATCTAATTTTGGACTGCATTAAAAAGCAATATTATCTAACTAACACCATAAAATGATGTACTCAATAGTTGTTGAATATACATTCTTTTCAAGTACAATACAGAACATTGCCCAGGGCAGACCACATCTGGAGAAAAAAAATTAATGTGAACAAATTTCACAAAGTTGAAATCTTTCCAGAACTTGTTTTCTGACTCCAACAAAGTTAAATCAGAAATAAACAAGACACACAAAAGTTCCAATGTATTTGAACATCATAATTCTAAATAACATATCAAAAAAGAATAAGAGAAACTAAAATTTTAAAAAATGTTAAAATTCACGGGATAAAAAAGTTAACATTTATGGGATATGCCTGAGGCAGCATTTAGAGCTTTAAATATTTGTATTTAAAACGTTCAAAACCTTATAAATAAGTAGTTTAAATAAGTTTTACTTAGAAAAGTTAGAAAGAAAATAGCAAAAGAAGCCCAAAGTTAGTAAAATAAATAAAAACGGAAACAAACAATATGGAAACACTAGAAAAGTAAAGTTAGCCTTGAAAGGATCAGTAAAGTCCTATGAAAATGGACTAAAAATAAGAAACACCAGAGAAAGAAAAAAATTACAACTACCAGACATAAAAATATGGACCCCTGCTATATGTTACAGACATTAAAAAGATAGAAGGGCTGAATTTACAGTTGAGTATTTGCCAATCACAAGGCCCAAAGTTCAATCCCAAGAAGATTGTAAAAGAATGTTATGGTTAATTCAGTTTGTTAACCCCATCGGGTGTGGAGTCATCTAGAAGACAAGCCTGTGAAAAATTATCTAAATTAGGTTAGTTTCTGGGCAGGCCTGTGAAGAATAATTCCAATTAGATTAACTGAAGTGAGAAGACCAACCTTAAGAATGCATGACATAGATCTACAGACCATGAGAATTTCAAGGCTGGATTGGATGCACTTTGCATTATGTGGCCATGAACCTATGGAGATACAGGAGAAGTTATAATTTTTTTCTTTTTTTATTTTTTTTTATTTTGGTTTTTCAAGACAGGGTTTCTCTGACTAGCCTTGGCTGTCTTGGATTCACTTTATAGACCAGGCTGGCCACAAACTCACAGAAATCAGCCAACCTCTGCCTCCCTGAGTGCTTGGATTGCAGGTATGTGACACCTTGCCTGCTTGGAAGGTTATAATTTAAAGAGAAAGCTCAGCTGAATGCAGATATGAGATCCCTAGCATCTCTATGTCTTCTGGGCCTCATACAACCTAAATACCTAAGAATCCTTATGATTCTACATCACTGACCACTTCCATCCAAATGTTAGTAGACTGCTTCATCTTTTACTCAAACTACACCATTAATAAAGTATAATACCCTGGCTCATAACCACAAACAAACACACACGCACGCACACAAAGATAAAATCTGAGAAAATAAAACGGAAAACCTTTCTCCTCATGTAGATGCTGCTCCTCCAATGAGCAGAGGAGTACAGAGAGAAGCTGGCTGCTTCTTTTGCTCCTCGGTCCTCCTCATCTCCTTAAGCAGAAGGTTATAGTTTGTTTCCTCACTGTGGCCTCATATGCAGAAACCATACCTTCTAAACACAGCTCCAAGTTCCGACTTTGCCCAGGAGAGCTAAACGCCAGTTCTGAGTTCATATTAAGAATGGAGAAATGGGCTGGTGAGAAGCCTGACAACCCAAGTTCGATCCCATGTTCCCACTCATTAGACCGAGTGACTCCTGCAAGTTGCTCTCTGGCCTCCACACACATGTGCTGGTACAGTTACCTACCTTCACATATAGACTTAAAAAATACTTTAAAAAAATGGAAACGATACAATCAGTAATCCATACAAAGTAATCTGAGAATGCTGCATGTTTTTTAAAAATATGGTTTCTTTTGGCATCTGGAGTTAATTGAATGAATCTGGAATAAGAGGATTTCTCTGGAACTAAAAACATTAATTCAAAATGCAAAAGTAAATTGAAAATACAATAACAGACAATCACAACTAAGATCTCAGCCAAAATTCTTGAAGAACTCAATTAACATTCAAAAGAAAATTAGCTCTATTGGTATTCTTATGAAGCTCCTGTCCACTCTGGGTCCTTCTATTCCTGCACTCTTTCCTATGCTCTGCCCAAAGTTTGACTGTGAGTCTTAGCATCTACTTCCATCTCCTAGTAGGTGTAGTCTTTCAGAGAACATTTATGGTAGGTTCCCATCCTGTTCTCTCTCTTCAACCCCTTCTGGTGTCTATTCCATTTGTCCTTCTGAATGACCAAGGGCAGACAGACGCTCCATAAGAAAAACAACAGAGCCAACAAATCTGGGCCCATGGGGGCCTGACAAGGACCATATATGAAGGGGTCCTAGACCCCTGCTCATATGTAGCCAACAAGCAGCTCAGTCTACATGTGGGTACCCTAGTAAGGGGAGCAGGGGCTGTCCCTAACATGGGCTCTATTGCCTGTTCTTTGATCACTTCCCCCTTGAGGGGAGTGGGGGCTTGCCAGCCCACAGAGGAAGATGATGCAGGTAGTCCTAATGAGACTTGGCAGGATGGGGCCAGAGGGTGGAGGAGGAGGCCTCCCTCTTTCTAAAGACTAGGGGAGGGGAACAGTGGGCAAGAGGGACAGAAGGTAGAACCAGGAGGAGACAAGGGAGGGGGCGACAATCAGGATGTAAAGTGAATAAATTATAAAAAATTAATTTAAACTAAAAAGTTAGCACAAAGCAAGACAGGAGATGGGGAAAAGGGTCAAATTTTAAAGACTAATTTAAGAGCACAGGTGAATCAGATGGCAAAGGGTAAAAAGAAGCAAGAAGAAAGAACCTCAGAAACAAACCACACGAGGCAATTTCTAAAGGCACAATGAAGTGAAAACACAGACCAGACAACAGGATGAAGTAAGAATGCAGAATGAAGGAAGTGGTGTGCTGACAGACCCCAGGGTGCCTCCCTGTTTGGTGATAACCTGCTGGTGGGATTCCTTGAGAAGGCTGTTTATGTGTATGACAAAAAAAAAAAAGCTACTCCCATTAAGTCTCATCACATAATGATAGGTCTTTCTGAGAACCATGCCCACTCCATCTCTGAGGTTTACGGTCTGCGTGGGGTTCATGTGACTCCCCAGCACTTGCCCCAGGAGGGCAAGTGACTCATATTCAACAGACCAGAGAAAGACATCGTAGTCTAGATCAATAAAATCAATCCTGGGCTTCTGTTAGACTTGCTGGGAATTAAATCTCTCTTGATACTGTGATTGAGCACTTACATCCCATGTGCCCGAGACCACTTTTTGACTAAAAAGGCTTCATCCTACATCCTTAAATCAAGGGGATGTTCAATTTCAATCTGTCAAAAATCATGGGAAACACCAAGGCCACAGGGTATATAGCTAGGGAAGCCTGGGGGTGTGCACTTCTGCCTCTGTCTTTTAAAATATTTATTTTATGTCTCTTCTCCCTCCCCCCACGTGTGTGTGTGTGTGCGCGCGTGTGTGTGTGTGCGCGTGTGTGTGTGTGTGTGTGTGTGTGTTGGTACAAGAGTGCAGGTACCTAAAGAGACCACAAGCATCACATAACCTAGCTATGAAGTTACAGGCAGTTTGTGAGATAACTGACTGCTAAGAATCAAACTTGAGTCCTCTGGAAAAGCAGTACAGTCTCTTAATTATGTAACCACCACTACAGCACTCCCATTTTTATTTTTATTTATTTTCTTTTTCTGAGACAAGGTTTCACTATGTGTTCTGGACTGGCCTTAAATTCAAAGCCATCCTCACAACTAAGCTTCCCAAGTACTGCACCAATAGTTCTCACATGAGAATGCTAATTTCTACCAAAATTCTGAAAGATGCTGCTGCTCTAACAACCATCTTCCTCAGCTGGCTGCATTTCAAATATCATTCTTCCCCTTGTTTTCTAGCATTATTCACAGTGATAGCACTGAACTGCATATCAGTTTTATTATGGTTATTAGCACCTATATTCCCCTCCCATGGAGGGTTCCAGGTTAGATCCACCAATAGAAAACTTTTCAGAGATTTCAAAGAGAAATTGCAGATGTTATTTCTCTTAGAAGAATCGCATGGTCAGTCATGGAAATAGACTGACAAATTTAGTAGGTTCCAGCCGTTTTCACTTTCTCTGATTCTTATGTCTAGACTGTCTCCCAACTATTGGACCTGTTGTCCAACTGGACCTTTGCCAGTCTTTATCAACAATCCCAGGGGTGACAGCCAGAGACAATGACTTGCAGGGTCCTTTCTAGGTTAACCCTTTTAGCTCCCCTCACTAGTGAGAAGTACCTGGCCTTCTGGGCTACCCAAAAGTTTCTGAGTTTATCCAGCCCAGAACTTCACAGAAGTTGCCAAGAGGAAACACCTCCTTTCTACATACATACACACTGTCCCAATGTTTTATTTGCCTTTTGATTGAGCAACAAGTAATTGTACATGCATGCATAATTTCTTATTAGAATCTGTAAATTTTGAGCAGCATTACATTGAACTCATAATTATTGAGAGATTTTCTTTTTTAAACATTGAGTTTTAAGAACAAAAAACAGGGGTAAAATGTTTATCTAGATTCAATTCCTAGTAAACACAGACACAAACAAACACACATCTACTGGAAGGGAGGAAGGAAGGGAGGGAGGGTGGGAGTGAGAGTAAACAAAGAAAAGAAAAAAATTAGTCTTGGGCAAAAGACCTAGCTCAAGAGTGGAGTAATTGTTCATCATGGATCAAATTTTGGGATACAATTTAGTCCTAAGTACCAAACACTATTTATAGAATATAAGAAGATAAAACAGAAACACAATGAAATAAGACAAAACCAGCAAACAGAAAGAAAAGAGCCCAAGAAAAGGCATAACAGATAGAGACGCACAGACCCATTCTCTGCACAGTCAGGAATCCCATAAATGCATAAAACTAGAAGCCATAATATACACACAAAGGACCTGTAGTTTACAAAAACATGGAAAAATATATTTATTTGTATATATTTTTATTTTGTTATAGCTATATTATTATAGAATATAAATTACATATATATTCATACAGAAGACAATTTTTTAAAGGCCGGACACAACATTATGAAACAAAGCAGAAAGTAAGAGACCTTGGGACACTCAGACCTAAATCAGATATTACCAACAAATTACCTGCCTCAGGGCTTAGGGAACCCTGCAGAAGAGGAGGTAGAAAGAATATAAGAGGCAGAGAGAATAAAGGACACCAAGTAAATAAAGTCCCCCAAATCAACATGATTAAAGGTCATCTGAACTCATAAGACCGAGGCAGCATGTACAGGGCCTATGCTGGTTAAACCAGATGGGGTCCTCGAGCTGAAAGGAGAAGTGCTCCCCATCCCTAACTCGGGAGCTATGTCCAATTGATAACCACTGCCAAATGAAAACTAGCTTTCTCCAAGGGAGTCACATGGAGGAGACAAACTACTCTTAAGGGTAGGCTGCATGCCCAGCAGTAGAAGGCGAACAGAAAACTAACAACATCATTCATTCATTTTAAAGGGGGGGAGCAAGAAATATTATTATTCATGAACAGTTTTTTAGGTCTACTCCCATTATCTAACATACCTTTATTAGTTCCTTTCACAGTTCTATCAGATTCCTTTTAGGTACAGTTTGAATTCCAAATGCAAAAATGAGTCATTTTTCTTGGGGCTAGTAACTGAACCCAGGACCTCAAGGCTGTTAAGCATTCCTTTTACTCCAGAGCTTTGCCCCAGACCCCGAATGAACATTATTATTATTTTTTTTTTAAAAAAGTAAGGATTATAATTGTAAGTTCTTGGGATATGGCATATGCCCTTAAATTCTTTATATTAAGTTGTTTATTAGTTCAGTTTCTGTGCTGAATTCATAGAAAAATACATGTGCAGATATTCTCAGCCTTAATACCATATTGTATGTAAATAGCAAAGTGCTTGGTTCTTTTTCTAAGAACTGTTTTTTTTTCCTTCTCCTATTGTATTAATGCTAATTTTTGTATGTTAGAACATACTAAATAAACAAAAATAAATAAATGAACAGGAACAAATGAACTCTCAGTGGGCTATTGTTATCAAAGGGACTAAAATCAAAGAACAGAACCAACCATGAGGAGAGATCAAAGCAGAAGTGTGTTAAAACATGCAACACTCCTGTTCTTAGGTGCTCTCAACGGAAGCTTTTGCTATCTCTAGTATGGAATGGCTCCTGAAGAGACAGACTAGGTGTGAAACGGTCCTTGGCTTAAATTCAGCACAAAGTAAGTGAGCTCCTTGAAAGATGAGCCTCTCTTCCTTTATCCTTCCATAAAGACAGTTATGTAATTCAGTTTTCCTTATTATAATAGACTTAGAAAACAGACTTTTCAATTTGTACTCAGGTTTCCAGTTATGAAGGAGAGAAACTGAAGGGGAAGTTTCTGGCTTCTTTGAAAACTCAGTTGAGTTATATACTTTGTTAGAAGCTGGCTTGTGAGAGGGCACGTGATGTTTTGCGGGGAGCTCTCCCGTACGAGGGGCGTGACTTTGGTCTGCTGAGAGCATCCATGGGTGGACTCTGAGGAGACAAGATATACAGAAGTCCACGGACAGTGAAGTATCGCTGTGTGGAACAACATTGCTGTGCTGATCTTCGACACTTGACTTCGCAGAGGGAAACGTTCCAGAGAACTTCTCAGGGCAATCCAACTGAGTCTTGTGGCTTTCACTGACTTATCCCGATCTTTTGAAATGCTGATTCTTGTTGCTGCTTGGTGTTGGCCATTGGACTGAACTGCTGGTATCCAAACAACAAAAAGTGGACTCATCCCAAGGAACTACTTGTAAAAAGGTCTACAGCCCCCTTTACCTAACAACTTTCTTTCTCTTCTGCCTCTGGTTAGTAGGTGGAAGGGAGGTAGAAGTGTTTAAGAACCATAAATAAAGTAAGCTAGGTGAAAATCTTAACCCTACAAGAAACCAGATCACAAATGATAGTGACTGCATTTTTAGAGAATTTACATCAACACCTTTCCTCGTTTTAGAGATTCTGAGCTCTCTATGTGTCTGCCTGTTCTCTCTTTAGTGTGTGTGTACACGCGCACATGTAGACATGCTACAGAAGGCAACTTCTCATGCCTTACCTTGCCTTCCACCTTGCTTAAAACTGGCCTACGCCAGGTTACCTAGCCGACAGGCTCCTGAGGGTCCCCAGTTCCCACCTCTCTGTCTCACTGCAGGGGCATCGGCGCTCTACTGTACAAACATCACGCAAGTTCTAGAGATCCAACCCTGCCCAACAAACTATCTCCACAGCCCCTGATATTTAAGCATTTTCCTATCCCCCACTCCACGAGGGGCTTTCTTTCCTAAAAGCAAGGGAGAGGTTTGATTTTTTCCCCCCTAATAACCCAGTTTAAAGTAACAACAAAGCCTGGCAGTGGTGGCACACACCTTTAATCCCAGCACTTTGGAGGCAGAGACAGGTGAATTTCTTTAGTTCAAGGCCAGCCTGTTTTACGCAGTGAGTTCCTGGACAGCCAGGGCTATACAGAGAAACCCTGTCTCAAAAAACAAAATAAATAAATACATATTTTTCAATTCTTCCTTGACTTTTCAGATTTAATGCCTGTTCTCTGCTGTACCAAAAGTTTATGTGTGTGTGTCTGTATGCATGTGCAAGTGTGTGAAGACAGGAATGTGTGCCAAGGACAGCAGAAAGCTCAGCCATCATTCTTCAGGTACCGTCCTTGTTTTCTTTGTATGCAGGCGTGTGTGTTAGTGTGCTGCTTGGTGTTGGCCATTGGACCATATCGTGTGTGTTGATGCATATGGTGTTGGCCATGTGTACCATATCGTGTGTGTCGATGCATATGAACCATAGTATTTGTGCGTGCAGATGTATGTGTACCACAGTATGTGTGCGCAGATGCATGTGGAACAGTGCATGTGTGTGCGTGTGTGTGTGTAGGTATGTGTGAACCAGTGTATATGCGTGTGTCTGTGTGTGTGTGTGTAAGAGTCTGTGTACCACAGTGCATGTGTGAAGGTGAGAAGACACGTTGACAGGAATAGGTTTTCTCTTTCTACCACACTGGTTCTGGGAATCAAACTCAGGATTTGTCAGCAAGTATCTTTTACTCACTGAGCCATGTCAACGTCCCCAATACAACCTTCAGAGCTGATTTTTGCTTCCATCTTGTTGAGTCAGGGTCTCTTTTGCTTCTGCTGTCACCCTGTGTACTCCAGGGTAACCAGCTCTGCTCTTCTCCTGCTCTGCCTCCAAGTGCTGACGTTACAGATGCACACCACAGCGCCTGGCCTTTTACTTGAGTTCCAGAGACCAAACTCAAGTTACTATGTTTACATGGCTAGTGCTTCTCACCTACTGACCCGCTGCTGCGGCCCCTACCCTGTTTTGAGCAATCTCTCACTGGCCTAGAACTCCCCAAGGAAGCGAGGCCACCAGCTGTCTGGTGAGTCCCAGAGATTTATGTGCTTGTCTCTAACTCCCTGAAGTCAGGAACACACAGCCACACTTGAATCTGTAGGCTGGATCTGGGAATTAAACTCAAGTGCTCCGGTTTACAAGGCAAGTATTTTACTAAGCTTTCTGCGTAGCCCTGAAGCACCCATGACTTCAAAAATGTACTTTTTAAATAATGGACATTAATGGAAATTCACTGATAATAAATTTGATTTTATAAAACAGTAGTCTGTTTTACTAGATTACTAGTTCTAAGAAGTACATGGAGATATTTTGTGTAATGTGTTATGTTATTAATATAAAATTATCAACAAAAATAACATTTTCTTTGAGAGTAGTTCATGTTCATAATCTATTTAACCATAAAAACGTTAAATTCTAGTATAAATGTAGAATAACCTTTGCGAGCTCTTCAGCTTCATAAGAACAGAATTAGCTTTGTCTCTCATTAATGGTGCTTTGGTATTCCCTTTTGTTTCCAGTAACTGAAGTATAGGACTACTATTTCAGTGGAGGGATTTAACAGCATACATATGGAAATTTTTGTTGATTAATATTCAATTTGACTACACTTTATTCTGTTCTCACAAGAACAAACTGAATACCACAGTATAAGATATGATATATAAGAATTTATAATTAAATTTCAAACATTTAAACAAATGATACTTTAAACAATGCCATATGCTCATTTTAAAGACATACATAAGGACAGTCCAATGGTAGTGGGTTATCATTCTGGTGGTAGAAATATACATAATATTATTAGCTAAATATATTTTCTCTTTTGCAATGATTTCAGAGTTTAAGTTATCCACTCTCATAAAACTTTACACTGAAACAATGCAGTCTATGTTGTAAGTTGCAATGTTATCAGAGTTGCTTCCATTGTTTTTCTTTAGAGACATTTGTGTATTTATTATACTTAGAATAAAACAGTGATCAGAAAATCAACCTAAAACTCGGCTTGCTTGCCACTTGGCATCTGAGCGTTCCTACTAGACATTGGGGAGACCTGTGCGACACCACGATGAAGTCAGCCCCACACAGTGTCTGGGAGAGGGTGATGAGAATGGCACATTGTCTGCTTGGTCTAAACTGAGGTCACAGCAGGGAGAGCATCTGCTAAGAGAATGTGAATGGAGGAAACAACTATAATTGCCTCATTAAAAGATCTCTGGCCAAATAATCACAAGAAGAAAGGACTAGGAAAAACACCCAAAAATTAGGCTGTAATGTGGAATTTTAAAAAGTGCAAAAAAATAATAATAATTGAAGAAACTTGGGTATACTATTGGTCTTACTAACTTTCTTAGGAGCTACATAAATTAACAAAAACATGGAAGTAACAGTTCAGTTATCCAGCTGTAGCCCTTAGCAGTTGTTCAGCAGGAAGAATGCAAATTCACAGCTACCCAGGAAACAACTGTGAAATGAAGGGCTGTGTGAAATTTCTAACAAGTGATAAACACAGGAATTAGCAGTTACTGTATAAAGAGCATAAAATTAAAAAGCTGAAGAAATACTTTTTAAGAGGCAGGATGTAAAGCTTTAACAGCAAGGTCTCAGAAGGACAAACTGTCTCCACCTGATTAATGCATTTTCTCCTCCTTTCTCCCTCCAGCTTTTAAAGAAAAGTTTACTCTTCTTGCAGCGCAACAGTGTACATCCGGAGTACAGTTTGGGCACTTGAAATTATGAGACAGTAAAAGCACTTACATTTTATTCAACATTGTTAATAATTATTTCACAGTAAATATTAAGAATGAGACACATTATTTTTCATTTCCTGATATTTTGAGGTTAAGTTGTACAAATTTAAACCTATATCACATAGTTAAAATGTATTGTCCCATAATAGTACCTAAAGTTAAACTTTTTTTTTTCTAACTCCAACAGACATGGTAAAATTAGCTTGTTACACCCATAAGCCAGGTTTAAAATAAGCAAGCTATTTGATGACTTTGATGTTTTGCACCCAAAATGTGCTGGCTAATTTTTCCATTCCATTTACCATTCCAGTCTTTAAACTGCCTTAATCTCCTGCCCTCAGATGTTGATCTTGTAAGAATAGGGGTCATAGGTCAGGATAGACAGACCTCAAAGGATCTGGCCTATCAATTCATGCCTGAAAGATTTCTCTGCCACAATAGGAACCTACTAAACAGCAAATTCCTACATCTAATCACACAAGTATCAGGGTGAAACAGTTATTTATTGGAATTCGTTGATTTACATTTTTTTTTCCAAATACCTCTAGCACCTAAATAGCATTTTAATTTTCTTCTGGAAACAGGGTCTGGGATACAGTAAACATGAAGCTAATACCACTAAAGTACTTTTTAAAGGAAAACAGCAAAGTCTAAGCCTAGGCTTATTATTTTCAGGAATGCTATTAAGAATTCAAAAGACACAGCACTAGATTTCCCGTGTAAAGTAACTAGAAACCTCCAAATTACACTGTGGAGATAATGAACGGGAAAGGTTATCCCGTGCAGAAGCGCAGTGAGGGGAGAACTGTAACCAGCCAATGTGGAGCCTCCTGTTCTGAGAGTGAGCCAGGGCACCGTGTGAACATTTTCCAAGTGGTGAATAACACATACAGCTCTTCATTAAGCAACGTTCATCTGATGAATTTTCTAACTTCAAATCCCTTCCCAAAGTTTCTTACAAAGTTAAAATAGTTTGAGTCCACAAAATTATTGTTTTATAAAAATTAACTATCATATGTCTCATGTAAAAACCAGAAGTGTGTGGGTGCTTTTAAGTTGAGTTTAAATCGGATATCAGAGAATTAAATTCTATTTATATTTACCCTGGTCTTTTTGGTCATAAAGATAATATATCACAATGTGTCATTTCAATATTGGGCTAACAGGAATACCAAATCCGAATCAAGTGTAAATGAAAGCCATCTTTAACTAAAGCCTCTTTCTAATAGTAATGAATAAAATACTTTTGATTTACATTTGATTTACACTGCACTTCCACTCAAAAACCTTAGCAACGAGCAATCTTTAGAAACAAAATATTACTTTAAGTTATCTAGAAGAGGAAAAAAGTACTCATATGCTATATAGTTTAAAAATTAAATATTACAGCAAATTAACTAGAAGCACTGGAATATGCTTAGATTTTTTTTAAAATACAAATTATGTTTTCAAGAACTCAAGCCACCATTGCTGACAAAGACTTTCCCTTATTATCAGAGCATGGTTCAGCCAGAAGGTACAGGTTAGGGAGAACAAAGATAACAGTCACTGTGTTGGGGGAAAAGAGGGTTGGTTACAAGAGGAGAAAAGAGAAACTAAATAGACACTTCCCAGAGCCAGATATCTAAACACAGACACATCTTCCATATGTGAATGTGCTACCTATGCTCTGAAGCTATGTGCATTTTATTTACTAATTATTCAGCATCAAGTCACAAAAATTTCTAGACCAATTGTCTCACGGCTGCAAGTCTGGCTAGTCACCCCAAATATCTGCAAGTATGAACTAAAATTTTATAATGAAATAGTTCCATAACATAGTCTGATAGGATTGTGTCATATCAACACAATATCAGACAAAATCATCATTTTATTAACCTACCTTAAATATAACTGTTACTTCTTTTTTCATAGTAAACTGTAGTCTTTAGAGAAATATACCAAGACAAAGCTAATTTTAAAGAAAAAAAGCAAAAAAGCATAAGGTCTCTAATTTTGCATTAGCCACCTTCATTTTATAATGAGGGATTTTCCTCTCCTTACTTTTCTGAAGATAAACATCAAACAAACTAAATAGTATATACAAAATTATTTCATCTCATACAGAACAAACACTCTTCTTTAACAGATACCATCTGAACCATTCATATAATTAACAAAAATAAATCAATCTAAATGTTACACCAGATACAAAGCTAACTCTCATTGGATTATTAAATAAATGAAAATAATAGCACTGCAATAAGAACAAACCAACAAACGGAAATTTAAAACACACGAGAAAGTGTGCTATAAGAGAAACATGGAAGAAAATACTGTGAGCTAATGTTAAGCAAAGAATTTTCTTTTTCCTTTTTTTTGGGGGGGGTTGTTTGTTTGTTTTGAGACAGGGTTTCTCTGTGTACCCCTAAATGTCCTCAAACTCACTCTGTAGACCAGGCTGGCCTCAAACGCAGTGATCTGCCTGTCTCTGTCTCCTAAGTGCTGGGATTGAAGACATGAGCCACCATGCCCAGCTCTTAAGCAAAGAATTCTTAAACATGACATCAAACTAAGGTTAATTAAACTGTCTTCATCAAAATTAAAAAAAAAAAAACAACTTATACTCTACAAGATTATTTACAAAAGAGTAAAACAAGCTACAGAATAAAAAAAAATGGAAAAAGTTTATCTGGCAAATGTTCTGCATCCACAATGCATATTAGAAGCTCTCAGAATACTAACAAGAAAATAAACAACTCAACAAAAAATGTGGAAAGACACAGTTCACCAGAGGATAAAGACAATAGCATCGAAATACCTTGAATAGTGTCAGCATCAGCAACTGTTACTGAAATGAAATCCTAACCACAACAACAGACCATAATCACAACCATGGCCACTGTATATGTGGAGTAGCTATGTTTATGTTCAGTTGAAAAAGACCAATTATTGGCAAATCTGCATAGTAGGTGGCTCACATACTGCTGACAGGAGTACAGAAGAATGTGACTTCTCTGCAAAACCAAGTTAAACACACACCATGACACAGAGCCATCACATAGCAATCCTATTCTAAAACCCAAGACTACTTCATAATCTACTCTTCATAATCTACTACTCTTACATAATCTTTGTAGATGTTGTTCATAACTGCCACAGCTGACAATACCCAAAATTCCTCAATAGCAGAATTAAAAAATCACTGTTAGAGGCTCCTAAAGGCATACTATCCAACAATATAAAAGAATGAATACTGATATATTCAATATCGCAGATCAATTTCAAAAGCATTATGATGAAAGAAAAATGGGAAATTCGAAAGGTTGTGAAACAAATCTGTTCATATGCCATTCACCAAAACAAAACCAATAATAATATGAAAGAACATGTTACTCATTGCCAAGGTTATAGATTAGGGATGGGTAGCTATAAATAGCAGTGAGAGGTTATTTGTTGGGGGTAACTGATTGTTCTGAATAAATCATGATGCTAAGAGGGGCAATGTACATGTATGAGAATTCACAGAACTATGAATAAGACGAAAAATGGTATTTATGACAATTTGATAAATAAAATAAAATCAACATTCCAAACAAACAACAAATAAAAATGTACCAATGTTAATTTTTCTCTTAAAAAATTAACTGAAATTCTATCCTTTTTGTGCTTCAGCAAACCAAATCAATTGTCTAATGTCATTTTTTAAATTTCTAGCATTAACACTAAGGCCTTGTATGTGAGAAGGCAAGAACTTCCCCAAGAATCCATATCCCCAGGACTAACACCATTATTTTCAAAATGTTGTAAGCTCTAAGTTCAAGAGTTGCTTAAGGCAGCATCTACATATTTAAAAAAAAATATAATAGGGACCTGTTATGAGGCTAACAAGATGTTGGTAGGAGTGGAAATTTGATCACTGAAGTCAATAATGATTCTATAGATTATAAATCATGGGGGAACCCAGAAAATAATGGTTCTGACTAAGAAATAAATGAAAAAAATTCAGTGTGATGATAAATGGATTACTTACAGTCTTAAGGTATCTCCTCCAACAAAGGGCTTACTAATTACAAGAGTAAATGGAGAAGCTTGCCCCACAAGATATGTGACCCATATCTTGGTCACATGGTCCAAGATAAAAATAGCATCTGATGACAGAATACCACATAACATGGCTGTCCTGACAGCCTTGCTGAAGATGAATAACCACAATCTAACTATGAGGAACTAGTATGCAAACACAAGCTACAATCTGGATTCATCCAGTGATTCAAAACTCACACCTCTCATTCTACTATTGCCTTTAAGTGAATAGGTAGACAGAAACAATTTGGTAAGATTCAAGTTTCAAAAAACTTAGCACAGTACACCTAATTTATAAGCAATATAAGAGTAAGAGAAGCAAGTTTAGAGACATAGCAATGAATCTCCTTCTTGGATTTAGTATTTGGTATCCACTTCAAGACAAATGGCCCAGTCTGTTCAAGTTACTGTCATGGACTATTTCTGAAAGAATGAACTGTGCAGGGAGGTACTGTTCTAAACAGCATGATACCTAAGGCATAAAAACAAACTAAAAGGCATGCTTCATTTGTGTCTGGAGAGGGAGTAAAATTGCATTTGTTTAGTTATTTTATGTGTGAGTGTGTAGATATATGTAGGCTCATGTGTACATGCAGGCCATGGAGCAAGTGTGAATGTAGGAGAGCAAATTGTAGGATTTGGTTCTCTCCTTCCAGCATGTGGGTCTCAGTGAAGACTCTTAGGTTATCAGATTCAGCAGCTAAGTGCCTTAATTTGCTCAGCCATCTCAATAGTCATTGCTTAGTTTTGTGACAGGGTCTCATATCCTAGACTAGCCTCAAATTTGGTATACATATAAAGATGATACTGATCATCAGACTCAGTATCCCAAGTGCTGGAATTATAGTATACATCACTAAGCTCTTTTTTGTTGGGGATGGAACCCAGGATTTCATGCTTTCCAAACAAGCACACTACCAACTGAGCTATATCTCCTGTTCCCAAATACATGCTTTCTATCTGGTGTCTGGTTTCCATAAAATACAAGTTTTAGACAAATGAGGAATATTTATTTTGCAGTGCTTATAATCAAACCTAGGGCCTTGAACATGGTAAGTAAGCACCCTACCATTGCATAGCTATATATCCTCAGACCTAGCAGAGGAAATATTAATGTGAACTATTACCACCTTAATAAGAAAAGTATTATACTTAGTTTGATAAGTGGGAAAGTACTACAGAATCTGTAATATATTTTAAGATATAAAATATATAACATCAAATACATTTTATTATAAAACATAACATCAATATAGAAGGATGCTAAGTACACCATGTTTTCTGCTTCCTAGAGTTATGAAAATATTCAGAGTAAAAAGTAAAATTAAGTGTAAGGAAATAATAACAATAGAATGCTTTTATTGACAACATAACAAATTAACCTCAAAGCAGATAGTTTAAAATATAGTAACACAATAAAATAAAGTTAAGAAAAGGGGAATAAACACGAAAGCATAAAATTCAGAACATTTTATAAGACTTTTTTTTTGGCTGTGTTGCATGTTTTGAAATAAACATGAAATCTGATTAGAAAGTCTTACACTTATTACTTTGTTTCAGAAATTGCAAATAGTTAATATTCATTGATGAAATAAATAGTGATCAAAGCACTCAAGGAACAAATCAGTGCCTTGGTAATCATCACAGCCTTTAGTTGACAAAAACCCATTTTTTTTTTTTTTTACCTTTTCTTTTCTGAGTATGGTAGGTACACATTTGTATGTTCACAGGTGTGTAGGGACACAGACACACGTGTTACTCCACGTGGAAGGTGAGGTTGAAAAAGAGTCTTTTGGTTATGCTCTCCCATTTTATTTGAGGCAGGGTCTCTCAAATGATCCATAGCCCACTGATTCTGAATCTAGCTAGCCTGCTTCTTCCAAGGACTCACTGTCTGTGCATTTCTTGAGCACTAGGTTTACAGGCAGGCCACCATGCACACACATCTTTCATGTGGCTTCAGGGGCCTAAGCTCTGACTGTCGAGCTTTTTAGTTCTCAGCCATCTTCCTCATCCGGGTCCTAGCTCTGCTACCACTCTGTCAGACATTGTTCTCATTCTCTCTACTCTGGGCTCTCCATGCTTATCTGAATAGTTTGTTGGGGGGGTTCTCCTAATATTTGTTGTTGTTTTGATTGACATAGTCTTACTATGTGGTATACCTGACCTGGAACTTGCTATATAGATCAGGCTGACCTCAAACTTCCATTGCTTCCCAAATGCTGGTATTATATGTAGTGTGCCACCAGGTTTGGACTGTTTTTCTAATATTTTGTAAAAAGTGACACATGAAAAGCTGAAGTTGCTAATTCTGGTGACAAAAATTATGGCATCTTGAACACAATAAAGGTGTGGAAATCATTAAACATCAACTGTGTCAGTGTTAATCAGAGTAAGACAATCAATAAATGTGAGCAATTAGAGCAGCAGCCGTAAAGTCTATACTGGTGAGAGAAAACACAACGACATGCTGACTTTACTTGAAATCCATGTCTACTAACCTGGCACAGCCTTGAATTCTTTCTTTTCTTTTTTTTTTTTTCTATAATGTGTATACCTTCTTTCTGGGTAAGTCTGTCTACACCAAGCAAGCGATATAAACTGGTGCAGTAGGTCATCTAATTCCATCTTCATGTCTACTTACCTGTCTGTAGGCTAAGAGTAAATAGTCCATGGTCAGAGTCAAATCTCAGAGCTATGCTTTAAATTTTATCTTTACACCTACTCAAAGAAATCAGTGCAGCCACCATCCTCCTCTCTGCTGCATGCTGAATCTTTCTTTTCTATTAAACCATTCCCCACCAACACATACATATTCTGTAATTTCTTAAAATTTAGAAATGCTGTATTTGCTACTTCTATTTCCTCTCCTTTCATCCTCTGTTGAACAAGACCCAAAGGTTTCAATCCCACCAGGCTACAGAGCTGTTCTTGCTATGTACATTAATGACATCTGTGTTGCTAAGTGGTTGCAGGCTCAGCGGTCAGTATCTCTGAACAGCCCTGATATGCACCTCCTTGATTTTTCTTTCCCAGTCTTCTAAAACAAAACTCATTCTAGATGATCCTCGGTTCCCCGTACTTTTCCATTCTCTTTCACTGCTCCTTCCCAGTGATAGAATGACCCAGGGATCACTCCTCTTTTTTCTTGTATTATGGGCATAAATATCATTGTACTAACTTGTGCTGAAATTTCATTTGCAGCCCTAGAACTCCATATTAAGTACCTATCCACCTAATTTGTAACCCTCTTGCAGACTCATCATGCCCCAAGCCAATGTGTTTATGTATTATTCCTGCAGTTTTTCCCATCCTGGGAACTGGTCCCTCCATCTTTCTTGTTGCCCAGGCCAAACAAACCTTGGAATCATCCTGGACTCTTCTTCTCTCACAGTCCACATCTGATCCATCAGTAAATCCTGCCGTCTCCACCTTCAAAACATACAGGAATTTCGCTCACCACTTCTATGTCTAGCACCCCAATCCAAACCACCACCATCTCTCTGGTACACTGACCCCTTACTGATCATTGACCTGCCATTCTTGCTTTTTCAAACTACACTAAAGTAACAGCTGCCAGGAAGTACTTTAAGGAATGTTATAATTTGGATCTAAAAGTTTCTGAAAAGCTCATGCTAGAGGCTTGCCCCAATGCAGCAGTGTTCTTAAGGAGAGCCTTGGGGAGTGATTTACTTTACTAACATCAATGGGTTAACCCACTGCTGGGTTTAGCTCAGTGGGTACTGGAAACTTAAGGTAAAAACAGATCATCTAGGTAAAAACAGATCATCTTCAGGGCTCTGCCAACTCTCTCTCCTTTCCAACAGTCGTGAAGTGAGCAAATATCATTCTCCTCTTTTTAAGTTAATTTTCTCAAGTATTTTGTCATAGCAACAGAAAGCTAACTAGTATAAAGAACTAAATTAGATTAAAAGATGATGTTTCTCTTTAAACTAAACCTTTCTAGTAACTTTCCATTTTTTTCTATATTTAAAGTTCACATACCCAGCAGTCAAATGTTACAAACAAAACAAAATAAAACACTAAGGTCCATAGCTATATAATTAGAAAAGACAAAATAAGACTCAGTAAGCTATCTTGCTTTTGTTAGTTGTATTTTTTGCTCTAATTATTTTGGACTGCAGTTTAGAACCAGATATCAAAACTTTCAATACATAATTTTTGGTCCAGATTTTCAGTAGTAAATATTTATTCAAAGGATATAATCAGGCATTTCAAAAATGTACATATAAAAATTGATACAGTGGTTCTGATTTTTAAAGCACAGAAAACAAATTCACCAGACCTGACAGCATTGCTTGTAAGTTTTGGCGGATTCATAAAGTGGGAATGTACGCAGGTATTAATGAATGACATGCAAGAATGGTTTTTTTTTAAAAACTCATAAATTTCAAAACAGTATATTTTTTATGACTTCTGCCTGCAGTTGGGATTTTAAGTGACTTTCCCCCTAGCTTCAGTTTTTAATGTTTGGATTTTCAAAGTGTAAGTTGTCATTTTAAAATTCTCATTGAAAACAGCAGGGGGAGAAAAGAGGCATCTCCTCTGTGAGGATGTGAGCTCCCCCTCTGGTCTTTCAACAGTCTGGGGAATGGTAGTCAAGCACTATCCCACACTTCACTCTGGCTGCGGCTCAGGACTCTGAAGACATACCAAACTGCAAGATAGGACTTTCTTCTTGATGCAGTCTACTCAGCTGTATACTGATGACATTTTCTTTTGGCTAGGCTCTATGAAATCCATTCACAAAAGGATAAGAGAATTGAAAAATATTTTCCAAATACAATACACTCATAAATAAAGCACAATTACCTATCTCCCTTTGGTCTTCTTTTCTGCAGGGTCTTCCCTTTAGGTCTTCTTTCACTTCCTAAGCAGGGGCTCCCACCTGGGCCTGTTACCCGTATTGACTCAAGGCCTTTGGGGGACTTTTTAAATGTGAATTCTACTGGCTCTCCTTCTTTCAAGCTTCTAAATCCTTCCATGAACAGTTTGCTCTGTAAAGAGTAGGGGGAAAGAGAGAGTGATCAAGATTATAAAAGTAAGAAATTCTATTATCCATTACAAAAGTATAGTTTTTGTTTTATTTTACTGAAGTTTGATAAAACTTACAATGCTGACAATTGAAAGTCTATACCACTTTGTAAAAGCAATTTAGTGACAGAAAAATTTAAATGTACACACTCTTTGTCGCATCAATTCTACCACAAAGGTTTTACTATAAAGCCAGAGAGATGGCTCAGAGGGGAAAGCACTTGCCGTCCCCTAACAACCTGAGTTCAATTCCCAGCATACGTGATAAAAGGAGAGAACTGAATCCAAGTTGTTCCTCTGACCTCCACATATGCACCCATATTCACATATAAACATACAATAGGTAAATAAATGTAATAACATTTTAAAATCAAGATACTACTATACATAAACTCACATATCCATTCTTTTAGGCAACTACAGCACTGTCTGGTAAAAGAAAATTATATCTGCCTTAATAACATTTTAATCTATTGATTAACAAATTGTGCTAGAGCTATATAATATCATATCAAGATTAACATTACTAAGATTTTTATTATCTTAGGGCAGGTCATTGTTCTGTTACTGTTCTACCCACTGCTTTCTTTGTAGTGTAATAAATAACTTACTTTTCTTTAGAAAAGATATTTAGCACTATATACTGATGTATGAAGATAAACATGTGATATAGTTGAGTCTAAAAAAAGAAAAGAATGTGCCTACTATAATGCCACTAACACTTTTTCTTTTATTTTTTGATTATAATATAATTACATTTCTCTCTTCCTTTTCCTCCCTCCAAACCATCTCAAATACCACTCCTCGCTCTCTTTCAAATTCATGGCCCCTTTCTTCATTCATTGTTATTACATCCATATATTAGATACAATATAATCTGCCCTGTCTGTATAATGCTGTTTGCATGCCTACTTTCAGTGATAATTATTTGGCATTGGGTCAGACATACAATTTTTAAAGACACAATTATCTTTATAGAGATGAGGCACAAAGCAGAAAGTTCTACATGATACCTTATTGTATTAGCATTTCATATTAAAACAATTGACTTTTATAACTTATATTATTAAAAATTTTTTAATTATAAAATCATAACTTGAATTTCAAATACTTTCACTCTTCTAATATTAATTTTTTATCAATATGAATATGCTGATTCAAACAAAATATACTAAAATAATTAAATTATTAGTTTTTTATTTACCTGTCTGAATTCCTTTTTGTATATTCTGAAGTTCCAACTTGAAAGACTGTGTAATTTGTAAGGACTTTTCTGATCTAATGTGGAATATCATGCAGTCTGTAAGGACTTTTCTAGTCTATGTGAAATATTATACAGTTTGTAAGGACTTTTCTAGTCTATGTGAAATATTATACAGTTTGTAAGGACTTTTCTGGTCTATGTGAAATATTATACAGTTTGTAGGGATTTTTCTGAACTTGTGTGTTGAAAGAAAGAAACATTATTGTCATTTCTGCTGATGCATAAAAACTCAGGAAGTTTTATTTCTCAGTACAGCAGACTTGAAAAGAGACTGAGAGCAGGGTGTGTGCTCCAATGAACGGGTAAAATGCTCTATCTCCTTGGAACAGCCACCTTATCATATTAGTTTCAGAAATGTTCTCCCCTCCCAACTATTCCCAGGATAATAATACTGCTAAGTCCAGCAATGCCCTGACTTAGTTGATCAGAGGCCAGAAAATCTCTACTTCAAGTCCACAGTCCTAAAACCATCTGCTACATCTTAGATGTGCTTTGTCTCCAAACTTTTCCCCCAAAGAATTCACAGACCCAAAGTTGGGAAATAGTGTGCAACTTTGGGGAGGGGGACTGGGCCTACTAGGAGTCCATAGGTCAACAGGACTTGTGTTTTCTAAAGAGACTGTGGCCTGCAGTCTCAACTTCCTGTTTTGTAAGGCAAACGCTTGCTCTCATGCATATCCCCACCATGACGCTATCTACTCACTGGACCTTTGACGAAGGCAGACACAGTGCCTCAAAACCTGGGCTTAGACTCTGAACCTCCTGAACAATAAACTACATGACCCTATTTTACTTGTAAGATTTGACTTCATAAGTAACAGTAAACTGGCTCCTAGATACAGCAACTCCTTACCCCTAGTTTGCTTTCCATGGTTTACATTACCTAAGGAAACAAGTTAGAAAATATTAAATGAAAACACTTATATATAGTTTATAAGCTTAAGATGTAAATCAATTTGAGTAGCAAAATGAAGCTTCTGGCATCCCACTCTATCCCACCAATGAGGATGAATCATCCCTTCAGTACCCTGTGTACCTACATACTAGCTGATCATTAGTTACTAGCCACCATGGTTATCAGATCTGCCCTAGGTATTACACAGATTCTGTTCAAGCTACCCTAATAGAACGTAAAAATGGCCCCAAAGAAAAATAGTAGTAATGTTAACAATGCAGTTATGTTAGAATGAGCTATAAAGGGAGTTCTTTAAGTGAAAAGGTGAAAGGTAATGATTTAATAAGGGAAGATAAATGCTCATATGCCAAGGCTGCAGAGATCAACAGTGAAACAAATGTATCCAGGGAAGTGTGGAAAGGAAAAAGAAATTCATTGTTCCATTTCACACTATAAAAGATAGGGTCACAAAGCAGAGTGCTTGGTGAAGATGAAAAGAACACTGAATTTGAAAACTAGCTAAAAAAAGAACAAGAAAAACAAACAAACAACCTAGTATAGAGAGGGTTTGGTACAGAATGTTTTCCTTAGTCCTTTTCCCGCATCCAATGAGAATCTTAGAATGTATATTCAACATAAAAAGGGAGAGTACTCTAATTATATATAACTCAAATAATAATGGCATTATTTCAAAATGTAATGCAAAAGGAGACTATTCACTAAGAAAAGAAAAAAACCTGTTTCTGGTACAGGCTAAAGTCTATAATTTGACAAATCTTTTCTGCTGTCCAATGGAATGTAGTGAGGGAAAGAGCCATGACTAAAGCACATCATCTCTGTTAAAGCTATTTGAACAATTCTTTTTATCTCATAAGTAAACCAATGAGTTTATTGGGCTAGCTTATAGAATCATGGTTGATTGATTACAGGGTTATAGGTGAGTGCCAAACAACCACATTCAACCAAAATATAAGTACAGCAAAAGCAAGGAAAGTTGGAAAGCTGCATAGATAGAGCCTCTTTTTGTTAGTCTTGGCTTCCCTTTATACTGTCCTGAAGCTGGGGAAGAGTTAGAGCAGCTGAATGAGAACTAGGAGAGAGGAAGTTGCTGTATCTAGGGTAAGAGTCTGATGATCCTCTCCGTCACTGAAATCTTCAAAGGTAAACATCACTAGGTTCAATCTGTGGGGGTAGGGGAAGTGAAGGAGGGAGGAAGAGAGATTGTGAAAACTATATTTCTGAGTCTTGGTTACCTGAGTTTACCGTTGTGTGTGTGTGTGAAATATCTTTTTTCTACTGTAGTTTCCCCTTCCTCCCCTCCATCAAGACAGGCATAGCTCTTAGTTTACACTCACGCCTCAGAATCCCCAGATCTCACCAGGTAGCAAAAGAGGAGGGACCACAAGCTGTCCTCTGAACACCATTTGGCATACCTACATGTCCCGCTCATACACATGTGCTATGAAATTTTTAAACAGTTATAAAAGTCACAAAAATTACAAAAAAATCTTTAAAATTAAAAAAAACTCAGCAAATATTTTGTTTAAAGATTAAATAGTTCAAATATAGATGGAAAAAGATTTGTTGAAAGGGAGAACTATATTGTTTTATCCCAAAATCATCCTCTACTCCTGACCTACTAATTGAATGGTTCCATTGTTTTAGATATCTATTCCAATGTTGAATAGCATACTTACTTCATATAACCTCTCTTCCACTTGCCACATCCATTTTACTGGATTGCCACTTCCCTATTCAGGTCCCAATATCTACTATCAGAGTAACTGAAACAATTTCTTCATAACTATTTCAGCATTGTGTCTCCTCCACAATCCACCTGAATGCTGTCTGTGAATAACTAAGCTTGTTAGTCTCTTGTTTCAGAAGGCTACAATACTAGCTTCTTAAGCTGTAGGTCATGAGTGCTTACTGCTCTTGCAGAGGACCTAGATTCAGTTCCCAGTACTTACAGAGCAGGTCATAACTCTGTCACTCCAGTCCTAGTGGGAATCCAACACTTTGTTTGGCCTTGCCAACATGGCATGTACATGGTACACTTACATGCATGCAGGCGAAACACCCATACATAAAAGAAAAATAAATAAACCCTTAAAAACTCAGCGTAACAATTTTAAATGTACACATAAGAGTTATATAAAACAAGAGTTTTGGTGTTTGTACTTACATTTTCATCTACACCATTTCTTTGGACAAAACAAAAAAATACTGTACATAAGAGAGAATCACATCACAACTACTGAGTGAGTAAACAAAAGAATGAAGATAATTTAAAACAAAGTGCTAACCTGCCTATAAGAAAACTGTCATGCTTACACAGGACACATCAATTGTCATTTGCTGTTAGCCTATCTAGCACCTTTAATTTGCATTCCTCTTCTTTCAACCAAAGTTCCTTTTTCTCCTGCTTCTCTCTGGTCCAATTTTTTAATTTTTAAATTACAGCACATGCATGACACAGTTCTCATGAGGCTATGCAAGGACAACTTGCTTGCAGGAATTGGTTCTCTCCTTTCACCACGTGGGTCTTGGGCATAGAGGTTGGGTTGCTAGGCTAGGTGGCAAGCATGCTTGTAACAGCATGGTCTGGTACTTTGCATTTGATTGTTAATTATTTTGCTCCCCAAGGTCAGCTTGTTGTCTCTTACGAGCACATCTGCTTGTAACCTGTCCTTGTGTAAATCTTTTTCCACTTAAAGTTGGTTGGTTAATAAAGAATGCTGAAGCCTGGGCAGGACAGAAATGAGAGGCGGAGCTAAGATTTGCAGGCTCTGAGGACAGAGGGATCACAGGAGGAGAGAAGAGAGCGGGAGAAAGAAAGGCAGAGCGGCCATGGGTTGGTTGGTGTGGATGGAGGAAAGCAGCCCAGATGAAAAGCATATGCAAGCATGCTTATGGATTATAGATGGCAAGTAGCCCCGACAGGGATGACGGGAACAACTAGCACAGGATATGGGACTGGGAGATAACCGCCCTGCCCCAGGTAGTATAAGGTTTATCTAAAATCTATCAGGTGTTTTAGCGATTATGATAGTGGGTTAGATAATATGGCCATAATAATTATAGGCTTTTTAAAAACCTAGGCCCAGGGGACCCTGCTGAAACCAATACTCCAACCAAGGGCCATGCATGGAGGCGGCCTAGCCTCCCTCCTCAGACCCCTTTCTGTCCACCCCCTCCCAATTCCCCTACCCCCTGGGGGGTACAGCCTTGCCAGGCCTCAGAGGAAGAGGATCCAGGCAGTCCAGATGAGACCTGATTGGCTAGGGTCAGATAGAATTGGAGAAGGCCCTTCCCTATCAGGGTACTAGGGAAAGGGCATAGGAGGAGAAGGAGGAGGCTGCAGTGGCGATACAAAGTGAACAAATTGTAATGATAGATAGACAAAGCCTTTAATAATAACATTATTAGCCATTTTTATCTTCTACAATACACCTTTACCCACATTTCACCAACCCTACCTCAATGTTTAGGATATTCTGAGAATTATGAAACTTGGGCTTCCGATTTATGCTTCTAATGGGCACAATATGTGCTTGAGACAGAAAGGACAAAACAGGCTGATGGGAACAAAGAAAAAGGGGGTCAACAACAACAACAAAAGATGCCGCTAGTTAAGGTAAAAACTTCAAGAGCCACAAAGTTTGATTTGATGAATGTCAGAACTAGGAACCAGTGGCTCTTGTTAGAAGCACGTGCAATTTTTTCTCGGGGAAAAACAAAAAAGATGTATATATGCACACATTCCCCCAAACAGAAGGACATTACTTAGAGAACTATCTCTCTGGCTTCCCAAAAAGTAACTTTATGTACTGTTTACAGTTTAAGGATGCTTACTATGAACCAATACTTTTTTTTTTTTTTTACTTCATTTGTTTGTTTGTTTTAATGAGTGCTCTGTCTGTGCACCTGCATGCCAGAAGAGGGCATCAGATCCTCTTATAGATAGATGGTTATGAGCTAATAAGTGGTTGCTGGGGATTGAACTCAGGACCTCTGGAAGAGAAGGCAGCGCTCTTAACCACTGAACCATCTCAATAGCTCCATCTATCTGGTTTTTACTATGTCTCCATCAACAGCACTTTTTCTTATGGGGCCCCCCACAAGAATTTTACTGCCATTGAGTATAATGAATATTTATTTTTATGCAATGGTTCTTTGGTTCCAAAACTAAACTCTACCAACACTTAAAAAAAAAAAAAAAGAACTGATACTATTTTGTCTTAACATACTCTATAAAGTGAGGTTACCCTGATACCCAAATCAAACAAGAATGTAATTTTAAAAGGAAGCTACTAGCCAATGTAGCTTAATGAACACAGATGTAAAAATCTGCAACAAAATTCTAGCAAAACAAATTGAAAAACACATTAAAATGATCACTCACCACAATAAAGCAAGATTCAACAAGTATGCAAGGGCTCAATATAGCCAAATCAATAAACACAGTGAACCATATCAACAGAAGAAAAATCCAAATATCTCAATAAAAAACAGAAAAAGCAACTGACTAAATTCAATATGATAGCAGGATACTAAAACACAACAAAAGCCATTTTTAAAAGATTTATTTATTATTTGTACAATGTTCTGTCTGCATGTACACCTGCACGCCAGAAAAGGGCCCCAGATCTCATTATAGATAGTTGTGAGCTACTATGTGGTTGCTGGGAATTCAACTCCTGACCTCTGGAAGGGCAGCCTTAGCCTTAACCTCTGAGCCATCTCTCCAAGCCATTTTTAATAAGATAACCTTTGTCATCATACTAAGCTGAGGAAAGCTGAAAGGTCCTTGTTGAGGTACAGAACAAGACAAGGATATCTATTTTCATCACTTTTATTCATTACTACTGAGAGTCCTAGCCAGAGCAATCAAGTATGAGAAAAAAATAAAGAACATATACTTAAATTGGGAAGGAAAAGTCAAATTACCACTTTGACATGACATGATCTTACATATAGCAAATTTCAAAGATTCTATGAAAAACAAATTTCAAGAGCCACTAAACGAGTTAAGCAAAGTTGTAAAATATAAAGTTAAAATGAAAACAAGTGTTGCTATATGCCAATTTAAAGTAGATATAAACAAAGCTCAAACAAAACTATACTAACAAGCAATCTAGAGCTTTGTACTCCCTTCCCTTCCTTGATATTAAGACTTGTTTGTCTTTAGCATGTACAAGTCTTATGAGTCAGGTTCTAAACTTTATATAGAACTACAAAACACTCCAAGTAGCCAAACCAATCTCATCGAAAACATCAGAAAAGAAGACATTATACTACCTGACATCAAAATATAACAAAAAATGGCAATAATCAAAACTGACAGGAACAGGCATGAAACCAAAAATGGAACAGAAGATATCAAAGAAGTAAACCTACATATGTATAGCCATTTTTTCAAAATGATATTAAGAATGTATACTGAAACAAAAGTCTTTTCTTTAGATTTATTTATTTCATCTGTATAAATGTTTTGTTTCATTGCATGTATGTATGTGTTCCATGTGCCCAAAGAAGTCAGAAGAAGGTGTTGGCTTCACCAGTAAAAGACGCTTTGTGAAAATAAAATAAAAATAAAAAAATTAGGGACTATATTGCCTCATTTATTTCAAGTTCTATAAAGGGGGAAACTAAGGTTTTAAAAAAAGGAGGTATTATGGGGATACAAAGTGAATAAAGTGTAACTAATAAAAGTTAAAAAATACACAATCATAATTGAAAAAAAGAATTTAAATGTGAAACATAGAGGGAGAAATCATGTAAATACATTACTCATGTACGATTTTCATAAGGCAATTTAAAAAATAAAAAATGGGGCTGGAGAGATGGCTCAGAGGTTAAGAACACTGGCTGTTCTTCCAAAGGTCCTGAGTTCAATTCCCAGCAATCATAGGCTGGCTCACAACCATCTATAATGAGACATGGTACCCTTTGCTGCCCTGCAGGCAGAATACAGTATACATAAAAATAAAAAAATTCTTGTAATACAATAATAAAATTGCATTGAACTTTAAAAAAAAAATGAAGCAGGGGAAAAAAAAAAAGGAGGTAAAAGCAAGACAGGCATGGCAGTCCATGTCTTTAATCCCAAAAGCAGAGGTAAGTAGATCTCTGTGAATCTGTATATCAGCCAGCCTCATCTACATAGTGAATCCTAGAATAGCCAAGACAATATAGAAAGACTCTGTCTCAGAAAAAAAAAAGAATTTAAAAACAAACAAAAGGAAGGAAGAAACAAAGGAAGGAAAACATAGATAAATTGGGGAAGAAAGTTGTAATAGAGGTAGTTGGGTTAACTTCAAGAGGAACTTGAAAGATCTTTCTGGAGTGATGGTGACATTCAACATCTTCGGTAAAATGAATTATAAAAGTAGAGGCACTTGTCAAAATTACTGAATTTATAAACTTCACTGTATATCAAGTAGCTCAAAAAAGATTCTGAAGTCGGAATAAATGTATGTATGCTAAAGGATCTAAGGAACAGTTATTCATATTTGGAACTTTTAGGGTGTTGGTTGTTGTGGGTTTAGGGAAGCAGGGTCCTATGTTGTCATGGCTCACCTTGAATTTTTGGGCTCTAGCAATCTTCTTGACAAAGCCTCCACAATAGCTGAAACTTAGAGGCCCGTAATACTGTGTTTGGCTTTACAACCTCTTAAAAAGGTAAAGTCATACCCTAGAAAGATAGCATGTTTCCTCATCCAAAAGACTAGGATTCAATTCTCAGAACCTACATGGTGGCATAAAACTCTAACTCCAATTCCAAAGGATCAGACAGCTGCCCTGGCCTCTTTGGACACCAAAAATGCATACTGTGCACAGACATACACGCAAACAAAATACTGATATACATAAAATACTTTAAAAAAAAATTAAACTGATCCACTGATCCACACAAAGAAAATAAGTACTGAGTTATATGAAGGTGAGAGCAGGAGATGGCGCAGCAGTTACAAGAATTTGCTGCATTTGCAGAGGCTCTGACTTTGGTTCCTGCATCCATGTAGCACTCACCAAATGTCTGAAACTCCAGTATGAGAATTCTGATGCCTTTTTGTAGCCTTTACAGGCACTGCAGGCATGTGGTGCACAGACACACATGGAGACAAAAATATCCATATATAAAATCTATATATATTATCTGTGTTACCTATCTAATCTAGACAGTATAAATGACAGTCACTGTTGTTATAATTTTATGTGTATCAGATTTCAATTATAAATACTGGGAAACATATCTGAGACAAAGATAGTTTACAGATAAGAATTTGTTGTCACATGCTTAAATTTAAAATAGAAAAAGCAGTTAGGTTGATAATGAAGCTGCTATTATCATTTATAAATATTTCAGAGAGTGAAATATACAAATAAGCAAACTAAAACTAAAACTGTGCCCCAATCTTTAACACAAGTATCAATTCATAGCAAGTAGTTCAGCATTTATCTAAAGCTCAGATGCTCCAACATGACTACAGAAACTACCCAACTATGTGTGTTCAAAATAATGAGTTAGCTAGATATTTGGAGATGTTCAGAGTAACTGACTGAACAACCCAATGGCTTGGAACATAAAAGTCTGTCATTTAAAATGACCTATTACATTGAATATGTACAAAAAACAAACATGGACAGAGAAAAGGCTAGCGGCAATGTATTTCTTTAATGTTATAATATTACAAATATAGATGCCAGCAAAAATATGAAGCACAAAAGATAAATCTGACTGACATTAATTAATGTTATCTTACTAAAAATAATTTATAATAAAAATGCAATAAACATATATTTAAAAGTAAAATGCACAAATTTCCAAACAATAAAAACCATTTAAATTGAGGTTAGAATTTGGGCATTTAAGATCTCTAACATGTAGCCTGGCAAGGCATAATCCCAGGACTTGGCAGGAAGAAGCAGGCCAGTTAGGTCTACATAGTAAATTTCTGTTTTAATAATAATAACAATAATAGTAATAAATATTAGCATGTACAAATGTTATATGTTAGTCAAGCACTATCTTGCTATGGAGTTCAGGCTGGACTTGAGACTCACACTACTCCTGACTTAACCCCTACAATGCTGGGTTACAGATATTTACTGCCATACTCAACACTTTTTTCTAAATAAAAATATTAAAAAAAAAAAAAGCAAAACCTCCAAATTAGGCATTTATAATTCAAGGATGTAAACAACTGTTAAATATTGTCAGTGATTCAACACAAAAAGAAAAATGTTCTATAAGTCTTTCAACTTCTCTGCCTTCTTCAATGAAGCAATTTTGGGGTGCTATTTTAAAAAACAGCTTACATTTCTTTATAAATTTTAATGATTTTATTACATTTACTAAACTCACTGATTTTCAGAGAGTTGAATTTGAAGTTAAAAAGGACTTCAGAGAGTTCAAGATGGAGACTCCATTAGGCTATATCCTAATGTAAGGACCATGAGAAGGCCCTGCACCCTGGACTGTCAGTGAGTGAAAAAAAGAATACACTGGAGATCACTGTGAAGCCTCAGAATGACCCACAGTGGATTAGTTACTTCTCTGTCACACATAAAACACATGGCCAAGACAATTTACACAGGGGTTTATTTATGATTATGGTTAAAGAAAGAACAGAATCCACCATGGCAGCAAGTGGTAGACATGGCAGCAAGAAGAGGAAGATGAGAGTTCACATCTTCTTGAAGCACAAACATGAAGCAAAGACAGCAAATGGAAACAGTATCTTTTAAACTCAAGGCTCACCTCCCATGACATACTTCCCCCAACAAGGCCACTCCAAAGCCTCCTGAACAGTTCCATCAACTGGGGACTAAATATTGAAATAAATGAGCCTATGGGTGGCATTTTTATTCAAACCACAAGACAGGGAATATGAGAAAAGGATACTAAAAACTTCTGAAGACTGTGTGTGTGTGAGAGAGAGAGCTCAATAAAAAGGAGTAAGAATCAGAAGGACAACTAATTTCTCAAAAACTGACACTAGAAAACTAAATACTTCCAAGCTCCCAAGGCAAAAACTTATGAATTGTACCTCTGGCTAAAAACTCTCTTAAGAATGGAGTCTTGAAAACCTTTCCTTGTTACATTTTCCAAGGAAAGAGTTAAGAATGTGTTCCTCGGGGTAAGATGATCAATCCTCATTTAGAAAAACAGATGGGATGTGCATTGAACGTATGACAGGAGTCTACCGCAGAAGGCATCTGAAACACTCTACCTAGCAGTGTTTCAAAGCAGACACTAAGACTCATAACCAAACCTTCGGCAGAGTACAGGGAATCATAAGAAAGAAGGGGAGTTAGTATGATGGGGAAAGGATAAGAGCTCCACAAGGACCAAATATATCTGGGCACAGGGTCTTTTCTGAGACTGACATTCAACCAAGGACCATGTATGGATATAACCTAGAACCTCTGCTCGAATGTAGCCCGTGGTAGGTCAGTAACCAATTGGTTTCCCATAGTAAGGGGAACAAGGACTATTTCTAACAGAAACTCAATGGCTGGCTCTTTGACCTCCCCACCTCCCAAGGGAGGAGCAGTCCTTTTAGGCCACCAAGGAGGACTTTGCAGCCAGTCCTGAAGATACCTGATAAAACAGGGTCAGATGAATGGGGAGGAGGTCCCCCCCATCAGTGGACTTGGAAAGGGGCACGGTGGAGATGGGGGAGGGAGGGTGGGTTGGGAGGGAATGAGGGAGCGGGATACAGCTGGGATAGAGTTAATAAAATGTAACTAATAAGAAAAAAATAAAATTAAAAAAAAAAAAAAAAGAATGTGTTCCTGTATTCCGTAGGCTAAAGATACAGGCATAGGAGAGACAAAGGAAATCCCTGAGACAGACTTTCTGTGGAGCCCTGCTTGTCCTTGACTCACTTTGTAGTCCAGGCTGGCCTCGATCTCACAGAGATCCACCTGCCTCTGCCTCCCAGAGTGCTGGGAGGCTCACACCACGGTGCCCGGCTGAAACACTTACCGTTCTTTATGTGTACAAGTGTTTCACCTGCATATATGTATATGCAGCACACATGTAAAGTGCCAAGGAAGCCAGAAAAGGATGTTGAATGCTCTGGAACTAGAGGAACACAGGGTTGTGAGCTGCCATGTGGGTGGATGGGTGGATGCTGGGAACTGAACTAACCTGACTTTACTGTAAGAACAGCAAGTGCTCTTACCTCCTACGCTGGAGCTTTAACCTGATTTGATTCTCTTTTTCCTAACCTTAGAATGAAAACTTCAGATGAATGAAACCACACTTCAGATTTTGAAATCTGATTTTTTTCTGGGATTCAACTATATATCTCCTGTTCCTGAAAAGAGCCACAGCCTCCAGCAAGCCACCCTTTGTGTGACTAAACTATGATTATTAAAATATTATTAAAATATTTCATATTAAAATATTAAACTATTATTATTAAAATAGTTTTAATTCATGGATATTCTGGGATATAAACTTACCCTCAGTTAGAAGACATCCAAAACACAGAAAATTAAGCAAAAGTGAAAGGCAATTATAGCGAGGCATGGGGGCATACACTTACAACCTCAATCCTCAGAAGGCTGAGGCAGAAGGATCGTTAAGTTCAAGGCCAACCTTGGCTATATATTAAGAACTTTAAAAAAAAAAAGTCAAAACAAAACCCCCAGTAAACAAAAACACAAAGCAATTATAATTGCAGAATTTAGAATAGCCGGTTTGTTGGAGATAGGCGCTGTCTAGTTAAGTTTCCACTGCTGTGATAAAACAACAGAGGTAACTTGGGGAGCAAAGCATTCAGTACACTTCCACTGCACTATTATTAGTCTACTGGGGGAAAAGGTTGTGGCAGGAACTCAGACAGGGCAGGAACCTGAAGACAGTTGATGACGCACAGGTCATGGAGAAGTGCTGCCTCATAAATTGCTCACCAAGGCTTGTTAAGCTCCTTTTCTTATAGCATTCAGGACTACCAGACCTGGGATGGCATCACTCACAATGGGCGAGGCCTTCCCACATCAACTGCTAAAGCCTACACACTGGCCCACAGGTTAATATTAGGGAGGATTTTTTTTTTTTTTACTGTGGTTCTTTCTTCTCTAGTAAGTCAAGCTGTGTCAAGCTGACATAAAAATGGCCAACACAGGAGGCCAAGACCAAAGCTACAAACATGTTAGAGTTGTAATCACTGATTTTTATTCACTCCTAAAAGCTATTTGGAAAAGAAAAGTGAGATGCAGCATATTATAATTGTGCTGTGAACCATATTTGTGCAATCATATTTTATTTCAGAAAAACATGTTCTGTTTTGTTTTTAAAAAAATCATTATTATTCATTATTTTAAATTGTGAAGGTGTCCACAGAGATCAGAGGCATGAGCCACCCTTTACAGGTGGTAGTGAATAGCCCAACATGGATATAATGAACTTGAATTCAGGTCCTCTGCAAGAACAGTAATGCCCTCAACCACTGAGCCATCCCTCTTAGTCTCTTAAATGTTTACTTAACTGAGAACTTTGTTAAATGTTGTGTGCTCGTTTGGGATGACTGTTAGAGGAGATGGCATGAAACAGCTAAGTCCCTGCCCTTCACAGTGGAAAGCCTGCTTATATGGAGGGTACAGAGAAAAGCTGTATGACAGCAAATCCCCAAAGCAGCGCCTACAGAATTTACCTTGATGGCCAAGACAGGGAAGGAAATGCAGGAAAGAAGTTAAAGGGTAGAAAATTGTTTTTCCTTGGTGGTGGTTGGTTTGTTTTTGAGATTTTAAATGTATCAGTGCTTTGCCTGTATGTATGCATGCATACCTGTGTATGCTTAGAACAAAAAGAGGTCAGTGGGTGTCAGATCCCTAAAGCCAGAAGCAAGACTTCTAGCTCCACCCATGTAGAGGTTTGAGCCTCCACATGGGTGCTGGGAACCAAATGGGATCCTTTGTAAGTGTCCTCTGTAAGTTCTAAGTGATTTCCTAATCACAGAGGTAGCTCTCCAGGCCCTTTTCCTTCTTTTTGTCCATGCTTTAAACATCAAGAACTACTTGATGTTTAAATTATTATTTGTACAATTGGGCATAGTGACACATGCCTTTAATCTCAGCTCTTGGGAGGCAGAGGCAGGTGGATGTCTGTGAGTTTGAGGCCAACCTGCTCTACGTGGTGAGTTCCAGACAGCCAAGGCTAAATAATGAGACCTTGTCTAGAAAAAAAAAATTGTAAAACTAAATTTAATATTAAATCATAGCAGTGTTGAGAGACCTCTAAACACACGGTCTCTATGGCTTCTTCGTCCATTTTAGTCCTCTGTCCTTGGTAGAGAATCCTTTGTTCTCAAATATCTACCTATGAAAATTTACTAGGGTCAACTTAGTGAAATCCCCAAGCTTTATCCTACTTGTGTGGATTTTTTTTTTTTTTTTTGAGATAGGGTTTCTCTGTGAGCCCTGGGTGTCCTGGAACTTGCTCTATAGACCAGCCTGGCCTCAAACTCAGAGATCCATCTGCTTCTGCTTCCCAAGTGTTAGAATTAAAGATATGTGCCACCACTACCCACTGAACTTGGTATTCTTTTTTTCTTTTTATTTTTTTTTAAAAGATTTTATTTGTATAGTTTTGAATTCTCTATCTGTGTGTACACCTGAATGCCAGAAGACGGCAGTAGAAAGTATAGATGGTTGTGAGCCACCATGTGGTTGCTGGGAATTGAACTCAGGATCTCTGGAAGAGCAGACAGAGCTCTTAACCACTGAGCCATCTCTCCAGTCCCCGAACTTGGTATTCTTATCCTTTGATTCAAAGTCCTTAGTATCAAGGACCATCAGGCTTGATTTTGCTAGGCATTTGGACAGCTACACACCTGTGAAATTATCAGTGTGCTAATGTTTCATGCCTTTAATAGACATATTATACATTTCTTTATCTATATACATTCTATATTCCTTGGTCTCATATACTACTGACCCAATAACTTCCATCACATCATGTCCAGCTCAGACTTCTCTACTGAGCTCTCCTTTATACATTCAACCACATTTTCCCCACAAAGACCCTGTTATTAGGTCTAAATTTTAATGGGCTCATACTCTCACTATTAATCGGAAATGTCTCTAGTGCTCATTATATGTCCTGATTAGTTTTTTTTTTTTTTTTTTATCTGATTGACATAAGCTAGAGTTATTTGGGAAAAGGTACTTCAATTGAGAAAATGCTTCCACCAGATGCCCTGTAGACAAGTCTGTAAGGCAGTTTCTTTTATATTATTATTTTCAATAGATTTTTAAATTAAAATATAATTACATCATTTCCTTCTTCCCTTTTCTGCCTCCAAATGATCCCATGTACCTCATCTTGCTCCCTCAAGAAACCACGGCCTCTTTTAATTTTATATACTTTACTATGAAATAAAATAACTAAAAAACATTACACACACCAAAATTAACCAGACCTAAAATTTATACAACTCAATTAACTTTTATATAGTTAAAATAGGATTTTGGGTTTTTTTGTTTTTCATGTTGTTTTGTTTTGGGAACAAAGACAGACTGAGTAGGCCTAGAACTCACTTTGAAGACCAGCCTAGTTTTGTACTCAAACATCTCCCTGCTTCTGCCTCCCAAGTACTGGGATTAAAAGTAAGTTCCACTATATCCACCTAGAATAGACATACAGAACAGAAGCTGTGAAGTTTCACATTAAATTTTACACTTTCAGTATCAAATATACTTTATGCACTTCACCACCACCAAAAGCAAAAAATCCACAGAATTAGAACTAGAAAACAATTAGTCTTCTATCCTCTCTCTCAAAATTCATGGCCATTATCTGCATTGTTACTTATCTCCTTATATTTCACCTTTCTTGTCCTATTCTTCATATTATACTGTATCCATATGTAATTTGTTTACATATATTATTGGCTATATTCTGTACACTAGAGAACCTGCAGTTCTTTCTGAGTTTATATGACCTCACTTAATATTAATATTCCTCTATTTTGGTTTTTTCAAGACAGGGTTTCTCTGTGTAGCCTTGACTGTCCTGAACTCACTTTGTAGACCAGGCTAGCCTTGAATTCACAGAAATCTGGCTGCCCCTCTCTTCCCAGAGTGCTGGGATTATAGGCATATACCACTGTGCCTGGCTAATTCATTATACATTCTAAGTCCATCCACTTTCCTGTAAAATTTTGAATTAATTTTTCTTTCAGAGTGAAGAGTATTCAATTTTATATACATATCAAATTAAAGCAATATCTATCAAAATTCCCATGTTGTATTTCATGGGGTTAGAAAAAAATAGCACAAGATTTCATGTGGAATCACAAAGGTCCATGAATCACCAAAGCAACCCTGACGAGCATCAACAATGATAGAGATACCCAACCTCAAACTATATTATAGAGCCATAGTGACAAAGGCAGCCTGATACAGGCATAAAAACAGACATGAAGACAAATGGCACAGAACAGAGGACCCAGAAATAAAAAAGCAAGGCTATGCCCACTTAATTACTGACAAAGGAGACAAAAATACATTGGAATCAAAATAGCCTCTTCAACAAATGGTATGAAGCTGGATTTCTACCTGCAGTGCAGAAAAATGAAGTTAAGAGTCTTACCTTTCACTGTAAAAAAAAAAAAAAAATCAATAAGAGATTCAAGAGACTTTAAAAACTGAAACTTCTAGAAGAAAACACAGGAATATCTTTCAAGATGTTGGAGTAAGCAACAAGTTTTTAAGTAGCACATAAATGGTATCAACATTTAAGACCACATGGAAATAACAAGTGTCCACACAATAACAGAAACAATCAGCAGAGTTAAAAGACAAGCCACAGAATGGGAGAAGTCTTTACTAGCTAGCTACACTTCTCACAAGGGGCTAATATTGAATTTACAAAGAAATAAAATAAGTAATATTACAAGGTGTGTTCTATTTATAAAACAAAATATATTTATAAATAAATATCTTATAAAGTACACCAACAGCCACCAATACTTTCACAAATAGTAATCTAAAATGGGTGGCTTTAATAAAGTGTCAATATCAGTGAATGGTTAATGATACTAGCTTCTAAGAGGAAATGAACACATAAAGAAGCTAATTTTAATGCAGTCGTAACATGGCATATCTGGCAAGAGTAAACAAAGCAATTAATTTGTAACTGGTCATTGTCAACAAATTTTAAATTATTTTTATTTTATGTATGTGCATGGGTGTTTTGCCTGTGTGATGTCTGTGCAGCATGTGAGTGCCTGGTGACCTTGGAGGCCAGAAGAGGGCACTGAACCCCAGGAACTGGACTGGTAGCCAGCTATGTGCCACCACGTGGGTCCTCCGTAAGAGCAGCTGATGCTGCTGCCCCAAGGTCAACAAGTTTTAAAATAAATAAGAATTATTGTCAATTGTTTTATTGGAATTTTGGTTTGTTTGTTTGCTCCCAACCCGAGTACAAAACAGCTCTTCGAAAGATTCCTTCAAGAAACACAAAAGGCATTCCAATGAATTCAAGCTTTAACTTGGTATCCAAGTTGACACTAAAAAGAAAATAAGTAATATGTATTACAAATATGAGCATAAGAATTCTAAACTGTAGTTTGCAAACTAGGTGCAGTGATACATAACCAAATGTAATTCATCAGTGAAGGAAAAGTTATATATTCAGGAACCAATCCAATTTACCACAGTAATGAGATATACTGTGATCTCCGTAAATACAGAAAGGCATTTTAAACACTTGTTCATAAGAACTACTGGCAAACTATGAAAAAAAGGGAAATGCCAGGCTGGAGAGATGGTTCAGGGGTTAAGAGCACTGTCTGCTCTTCCAGAGGTCCTGAATTCAATTCCCAGCAACCACATGGTGGCTCCTGACCATCTATAATGGGATCTGATGCCCTCTTCTGGTATCAGGTGTACATGCAGACAGAGCACTCATACATATTAAATAAATAAGCAAACAAATAAATAATCTTTAAAATTTTTTAAAAGGGAAATGCCATAATTTGATATCTATCAAAAACCTATGGCTACTATCTTGACCAGTTATTAACATTTTACCCCAGAGTTGGGAACCAGGAAAAATGACCACAATAAAGCACTTTAAACTCAGTTTCAGCAGTTTTATTTGGTTTTGCATGGTTTGGATTGTTTTGTTGTTGTTTTTTTCTGGTTTTGTTTGTTTGTTTGTTTTGACCCACATGAGGTGGGGGGGTGTCTTAGTTAGGATTTCTACTGCTGCAATGAAACACCTGACCAAAAAGCAAGTTGGGGAGGAAAAGACTTATTTGGCTTATACATCCACATCATAGTCATCACTGAAGTAAGACAGAAACATAAACAGGGCTGGAACCTGGAGGCAGTTGCTGATGCAGAGGCCATGGATGGGTACTGCTTACTGGCTTGCTTCCCATGGCTTGCTCAGCCCGCTTTCTTACAGAACCCAGGACCACCAGACCAGGAATGGCACCATTTACAATGGGCTGGTACCCCTCTAATCACTCATTAAGAAAATGTCATACAGGTGTGCCTACAGCACGGTATTATGGAGGCATTTTCTTATTGAGGTTACCTCTTCTCAGATGACTTTAGCTTGTGTCAAGTTAACATAAAACTATCCAGCACATATGGGTTTGTTTGTATGTGTGTTTGCTTTTGTTTCTGAGACAAGATCTTACTACTTAGCTTTGGCTGGCCTCAAATACAGCAGAGATCCACCTGCCTCTGCCTCTATAGTGCTGAGATTAAAGGTGTGCCAGCACACCAGGATTTCAGTCAATGTCTTAATAAGCAACAACAACACAAAATAGGGTCCACGATTTAGCTCAGTGGTAAAGTGTTTACCAAGAATGCACAATGCAATGGAAAAGAAGAACAGAGTGGGGGTTAGTGGCAAAAGGAAGAGATGGGAAAGAATGTCAAAGAAAGATGAAGAGAAAAAAAATAGGGGAAAGGGAGGCAGGGAAAGGAGAGAGGAAAGAGAGAAGGAAAATGAAGATATTGAGATGGAAAATTAAAAACACTGCTTTCTAAACATGGCATAATCATACATGTAATTTTTAAACCTATAAATGATTTTAAAAAGAAAGTTAAGCAGGTTCCCAAACATAAGGACAATTTTTTAATATTTATCTTTTTTCTTAATAGTAAATATGATGAAAGGCATTTAAAGTATTACTTTACCAAAAAGTTCAAATACATAGACATTACATAAAAGTGTCTGTAATAGTAATAGTAGAAATAACAGTGCTAGCGTAGGAAAACTGAGTTAATTCAATTGCCCTTTTGTTCAGTGCTGAGACTGAATGGTGGCTAATGCCATGCAGCATGTTTCATAAGCAGGAGCTCTAAGGAAATTATTAAGCATGCTCTAAAAAAATAAGTATTCCTAATTTAAAGAATATGGGAAATTCTTGATTGTGCAAAAATAAACATATTTCCTTTCATATATAACTTTCCAACATCTTATAATACATTCTGCTATTTATGTCTAAATTAGGGACACCAGAAGCACTTTCCACATTTCCTGTATAGTTTCTTGCTTCTCTCTGCTGCTTTAAAACTCATCTCATGGGACCTGATTCTTTTAGGTAAAGCTTTGGGTAATTTCTGGCTGATAGATAATAGTTTACTTATTTATCAATATATTTATCAAACTAGTTAGCACATAGTTAAATCAGTAACTTAAAAATTAAGACTATTACAAACATCTTCTAAATATTTTTAATGATATATTTTCTCTTTATAAAACTAAAGACATAATAATACCCAAGGCATCCCAAAAAGCTAGGTGATTCCATTGATGTTGCAGGTTTAAAAAATTCCCATCACCCTCTGTGCATCCTAAAAGGAATAACTCAGGTTTGATACATGTGTGTGTGGTAAAGGAAGATGAAATTTGGCCAGAGTAGGTTAACAAACATAAACAGTTAAGAACAAAAAAGGAAATTCATTCCATTAGTAGCTTCTGGGAATGTCTTATGAGAGTGCCTGTGAGAGTTTTAAGGCACTACCAAAGTTACATAAGAGAACGGAGTCAGTTATGAACATTCAGAGGGCAAACCTGTGTTCTGAAGCAGTGATCTTAAGTGACAATACATGCTTCCTTTCTCCCTCTCTCCCTTTTTCTTCTGCCCACCAAACAGTTTTGTATAAATGCTTACTCTCAGCTCATTGACCATCACTGCACCAAATATCACACTAAGGCTGTACTAGGTATCACTTCCTCTGTTCAACTTGTTGGCTAAAAATGTTCCAAACTAATGAATTTGTTTTTACTTTTTATTCTACAATTAAAGAAAATGGTGATTTACAATAAAAACAATTGTGCATGAATAATTGTAAATTTAGTTACTTGTATACATTAAATCTACAAATGTTTACAGAGAACAAAAGAATATAGAATCCTAAGCCCCAAATCAGTATCATTGCAGAAGGGTGGAAGAGCTGTAAGAACCAAAGGTTCCCAGATACAATAGGACCCATGGACATATGAACTCACAGTAAGTGTGATAGCCACATGCACAAGACCTGTGGAAGCTCCAGCCAGACAAAATTCCAGTGTAGAGAGTAGGAAAGTCAATACGCATTCCTGCCATAAGCTGAGGAGCTGTTAACATTTGGATAGCTGCTGGGACATGGAGAGTCAGTTTTGTTTTGTTTCTTAATGATGTAACCTGTTAGGCTGACAACATACCAGGGTAGTCTCCCATCCCAAGCCCAGCTACAAAACACCAACTGGACTTGATGGGGAAAGAAAGAAAAAGAGAAGACAGAGTCATCCATAAGTCAGGGGGGAAGTGATGGAAAAGTTGAGAGGGTGCCAAAAGGAGGAGTTGAGGGGGATGAAATATTCAAAACAAATGGTATGAATTTCCTCAAACAATTTAAAATTTTAATTAAAGATATGAGGGACTTTTGTGTCCAAGGGTTCTCAATAGATTATCTTCCTCTAAAAAAAGTTTTAAGGTGATTTATGGGCTTGGAGTGATGACTCAGTGGTTAAGAGTGCTTGTTGCTCTTGTAGAAGAACCAACTTCAGTTTCCTGTATCCATGCTGGGCTGATCATGAAAACCGGCAACTTCAAGTACAAGGAATGTTGTGGCCTCTTCTGACCTTCTTGGGTACCTGCACCCAGGTGCACATACACACACATACATAGCAATAAAAATAAGATACATCTTTTTAAAGAGAGTTTGGTAAATATGCAAAAACTGAACCTACTTTTAAATTTTAGTGATATAAAGCAAACAAGAGGAATATAAATGTACAAAAGTCTTTATGTAAATTTCATGTGATTTCTCACTAGATGGTTTTGAGATTTTTCTAATCTTTTATCTCTAACCTTACTTATGAGCAAGTAATGATTCTTCCACGAATGTTTAATTCCATAATTGATACTAACGTCAAAACAAAAATAAAATAAAAAAACCAAAGACACATCAGAATTTTTGTTGTTGTTGTTTGAGAATGCTCTGCAACAATGTCTCTGCTGATGTAGATACAAGTTGCGAATAGTAAAGACTATTCTCTAAATTTTTGTGCTAATTAGAGTCTGGATAGATGGCTCATGGTTAAGAACAATGACTACTCTTCCAGAGGACTTCGGTTCAATTTCCAGCACCCACATGGGGGATCACAACTGTAATTCAAGTGGCAGGGGATTCAATGCCCTCTTCTGCCCATCTCAGGCAAGGCATGTATAAGGTGCAAAGACATACACACCACCAAACACGAATACACATAAGATTAAATAAAATATAAAAAATTAAATTTTGTGCTATTGATAATGCAACAGATATAGACAATAAGTTATTAAACTTAATCTGCAATACTAACAATCAACAAAACAAGGATTTTGTCATGTATTTGTCATGTATTACAATCATGGCCAGTGTTAATAATGTGATATCATTTAGATAGCACTCCAAGGTGATAAACTATAGATATAGAGAAAATTTTTTCTTAGACTAAAAAAGACAAACTGAAAACAGAAAAACATAGAAATTTGTTTAGAATAAAGCTTATATGGGGCTGGAGAGATGGCTCAGTGGTTAAGAGCACTGTCTGCTCTTCCAAAGGACCCAGGTTCAATTCCCAGCACCCACATGGCAGCTTACAACTATCTGTAATGCCCATTCCAAGGGACCTGATACCTTCATGCTAATGTACATAAAATAAAAATAAATATTAAAAAAAGCTTTTATGGCATAGGAGCCTTTATAAGAAATTGAGACATGGTTAAGCCTATTTTTATACTAGGTTTGATAAAAAGTAAAAAGCTGTGAAACCCATTATAGGAATAAGGGGATTTAGTCAAATATCCTAATCTAGGGAAACTTAGCAAGGACTGTATTGATGTTCTTCACTATATTCTAATTGATTGACCTTTACTGATTTGCAGGAGTACTTTACAAACTCTTGCTAGTCCACAGATTTTTTTCTTCTTCAGAAACTATTTATTTGAGGTTGCCTTTGAACTTGCAGTCCTCCTCACTCAGCCTTCTGAGTATTGGAGTTACAGGCGTAGCCTGCTATGCCCACCATCTCTGGTATACATCTGGCATACATTTGGAATTTTAAATTATTAATTTATTACTATATATGTATAGATGCATGCATACATGAATTGTGTGGATACTTACATGCCACAGCACACATGTGGAGGTCAAAAGACAACTGTGTACATACAACTTATCCTTTCCTTCTACCTGTGTATAATTTACAGATTACCATGCTTGCATGACAAGTGCCTTTACCCAATAAGCCATCTCTCTGACCCTTTGGTTTTAACTTTTGAGACAGGGTCTCACGTCATAGCCCAGACTGTTCTAAATATAGCCTAAACTGGCCTTTAACTTTCAGCAATCATCCTGTTTCACCCTCTCAAGTACTGAAATTTACAGACATGACTATGACATCCAGTTTCCAGTATACTTCTTGGTAAATTTCCCATCTTCTAAACATTCTCAGAAAATCTCCCAAATTGCGGATTACATTTTAATTTCTTAGTTGAAAATGAAGAAATTTTATGTATTTGATAATGTGCAATTTGTCATATTTTCTTAATGTAGTTAGTATTTTATTTGGTATCTATTGACGATGGGTTTGTATACCCAAAGGCTGTGATATTTTCCTGTTTTACTCAAGATATTTCATAGGTTTAGATTCACATTTATATCTACAACCCATATCAATAATATTCAAATACATTCTAGCCCATTTTATACATAGTCTCGCCAGTTCTTATAACCATATTTTCAGATTAACTTAGCAGCTCAAACTTGCCCATGAACTAAAGACAAATTCTTTAACTATAACAATGATTGACATGATTTTTAAAACATCTTTCTAAATGAAACAATACATCTCTTGTTTTTCTAGAGATCTTTGAACTATTTCTTTGGCAGAAAATTCCCTTTCAAGCATGCTGGAATTGCTTTCCCTTGGTTTTACCTGGGAAGTCAACAAGAGTTACAAAAAATATATACACATGTTTTGATTTGCACTTGTTATTTATTTGAATAGATAACGGCTTTATAAGCTGAATTATGCACATATTCAAATTAGCTAGAACCACTAAGCATACATGAATTAAAATGAAATAGCTTTTCAACCTCTACTACATGAGATTAGCTGAAAGCCAAAACTTAAAGTTTACAAACAAAAGGCTAAAGTAATAGGGCCAGAAGAGGACAAATGCAAGCGAAGCAGCACTGAAATAACAGAAATTTCAGGTTAGTGATCTTCTGTTAAAAGAAGATTCTCCACGAAAGAAAAATTGATTAATCAGAGAAAGTGACAAGGATTACAGGAACCTAGTCAATTCCTCTTAGCAGGCAGCACTAGTGTTAAAAGACTTTGAAGCAGAAAGACACCGATTATCAATTTCCTACAGAAGCTCTTTACACCAGGAAGAGGGAATAGTGTAATTAAGTGCAGAGGTGGGGGGAGGGGTACATAAGGAGCAAAAATGAAAGGAGAAAATTTTAAATAGAAGTGTTTCAGATGAGATGGGAAACGCAAGCACAAAGGAAACAATGGCTAGGCTATGATTATGATATGGAAAGCAATATCCTCCATTACATTAAAATATGTAATGCCATATTATAGTAGCAAAAATAACTGTTTCAAACCTACAACAGCCACCAGGAGAGTGCCATGTGCTTCAACACCATCAGCTATATCTCTTAGCCCCAAACACAAATTCCTACATTTTTGTTCGTTATATTTAAGTTTGTAGGTGTAGTAAAATTGCAGCTACCTGCTATTAAGTCTTGGCTTTGCCATTCCTTTGCCACGTACATCTGTTATATTAATTATAGCATATACACATTTTTAATTGCAAGAAAGGCAGGATATCTTTTATTTCCTTTTCAAGGCACTGAAAAGAAACCCAAAATATTTTTGCTCTGATTATTCACAGCCCTATGAAATGAATATTGCTACCTAATATCCTTACATAGAAGACCTTTGGTAAAATTCAAGCAACTAGTAAGCACTACAGTCTGAATTCAAATCCAGGATCTCAAAGTTTAGTCTACAATCTCTACTGTTATCTTTATAATGCTACATCACAACTTTGTAAGTAGAAAATTCTACTTACAAACCCTACTGTGTCCCTTCAGTGTCCCCTGGACTTAAATGTAGTATTAAAAGATAGGTTCTTGCCGGGCATTATGGTGCCACCTTTGACTCCATAGCTTGGGAGACAGAGGCAGGTGATCTGACTTCAAGGCCAACCTAGTCTGCAATGTGATACTGATGTAGTCTGGAGGCCAGCATGCACTTTGGTGTATTAATGGGCACCACAGATAGCCTTTGTCCCTTCTAACAGTGATAGGGAAATGGCCCCTTTGGTAGGGGGAACTGGCACCAGAATTAGGAGGAATGAAGTTTCCTTTGGACCTGACAAACATATAAAGCAAAAGACTGAATCAGAGCATAAATGGCTTAGATATCTAAGTCTATATTATATTAAAGAAACAAATGACCAATGATGTTTTTGGAACAACGAATTCTTCAAAAGAAATCCACACACAGCAAATACTCAGAGTGAAGGACCAGATGACAAAACCTGCCTGTTCACAAACTTGCCTTCACTGCTTAAGCATCATTTTCTACCACTCGCCACCATTATGCTACACCCTCCAGGCCTGAGCTGCCCTGGTCACACACTGGCCCTCTTAGAGTATCTCACATTCTCACACCATGGCACGCTAACAATGTGGAATACTCTTCAGGTGACACAACCTAGAATTTTCATCTTCCCTTATTAAACAGCCTTCCTGCTACGGACAATACAGACAATCATTACCCTAAGGCTCTTAGCACCTGCTACCACCTTACAGAATGTAATCCTTTGTAAAGCTAATGCTCCAGGTTTCTTCCCTTTCCTTGCTTTCCCTTTTTCTTTGTTCCTCATCACAAATATTCTGCCCCCAAAAGGCTTTCTTGCTGAGCACTGTAGCACATGCCTTTATCCCAGCAAGGAGGTGAGTCTAAAGCCAACCTGGTTTTCATAGAGTTCTTACCCAAAGACTAGTTTATCCTATTCTCAGAGGACAGTTTTTCTTTGTCAAGCTATAGCAATGTTAATTTTATTTTCATTGTGACTGAATTATCTGCCTCCCTGACCATTCTTTGAGAGCCATATGAAACTTGAAGAGAGGAAAGGGAAGGGGAAGGGAGGAAAGGGTAAGAAAAAGGAAAGGAAGAAAAAGAAAGGAAGAGGGAGGGGAGGGATGAGGAAGAAAGGAGAGTGTAAGTGTGAGTGGGGGAGGGGCACTGGCACACCAGAGGTCAATAGCAAGTATCTTCCTCACTGGCTCAGTGGCTCTCTACCCTATGTTTTGAAATAGTCATTAAATCTGGAACTCAAGGCTGGCCAGTGAGCTCTTGGGGTCTGCTTCTCTCCCAGCCCAGGTGCTGAAATTATCAGGGCATGCTGTGGAAGCTGACAGTATTGTTGCTCTGGTTGGTTTCTAGCAAGACAGGGTTTCTCTGTGCCCAGGCTATCCTGGAACCCACTCTGTAGACCAGGCTGGTCTCAAATTCAGAGACTGCCCCACCTCTGCCTCCCTAGTGTTGGGATTAACCACAGCTCACAGTTGACTTTGTTTGTTTGTTTTTGTGGGACTAGGGATCCAAATCAGACCCTCATGCACAGCATGCATTTTACTTGCATTTTACTCCCTCAGTCCCCTTCCTGCTTTGTGCTCACAAATAAGCTTCCAAAACATGGCACAAAGAAAACACATTAACATAAAATTAAAACTGCTAAATACTGGGAATCCAGAGATGTAAGAACTGTGTTCTGAAATAATGCTATTACCTAACTATTTGAAATTAGTCAGTTAGCAGTTCTAACTGCTCTCTTTATTAACAAAAATGGACAATAATTGCAGTTATCTTTCAGAGTTGAGAATTTTAGTTAACTACAAAATGTATATATAAGCATTCTATAAAAGTTATATGACATTATTATGGTATTGTTCAACAGTGACATCATGATTATCAACATTTCTCCAATATGTGCTGGCTGTAGCTTAAGGATGTCTAACTGGCAGAAAAGATGCCTATCAGCAAGTTACACAAACGGCTTGTAGTGGTTAATTAGGAAGCACTGTTTGGTGGCAAAGTGGGAGTCTATGCCTAGGGATTGGTAATTGTGACAATTTAGTGTTAACAAGCAGCAAAAATGAGCCACAGATAACTGGGGGACAGAGGTAAGTGGATCTAAGTTCAAGGCAAGCCCAGTCTACACACCAAGTTCCAGACCAACCAGGGATACTAATGAAACCCTGTCTTTCAATAAACAAGCAAACCATCGGGATAGTTTAGTGGGTAAAGGCACTTGCTGCTAAGATTGACAAAGTGAGTATGAAACCCAGGACCAACATGGTGGAAGGAAAAGAAGCAAGGACAACAAGAATAACAGCTCTAACTTTTCTAAAAGTTGTTCTCTGATATCCACACAGGTGATATGGCACAAGCATACCCACACTCTGCCCCAGAAATATATTTTTAAGTAGCTGAAATAAATATAAATGTTAATATGGCAAAGGTTTAGGACCAAAAGTGAACAACACAGGATTACAATCTACATTTTTATTTATGATTCTGTTAGGAGATTATTCATACAGTTATCATCTTTGCATTATCTTAAATCTACTTAGCCATTTGTTACTTTTATTTGCCTATAAGCAGATATTTTCAAATTTTTAAAAGTGTTATCAGCCACATAGACTGTTAAGGATGCAATTCTTCCTCCTGTATGCTCAAGGCCCTCCCTAACTCCTCTTCCCCTGGTAACATTAGAAAAGTAAACATCAGCTCTACCACTCCTGAAGTAGGAGGATGGGGGATGGGAAGACCTATAGTCCTGGGTGGAAACAGGACTTTCTGATCTAGCTAGCTCCAACAATTAGAAGATAGCATACTATGGTCTCCTCTTAACGGTTACACCAGTTGGGCCTGTCAATCACTTGATCAGGAATCTATTCCCCACAGGAAAGGAAACCTAAAAACTTGCTAAGGAGTGGGGAGGAATCATCATCCCCTTAATGAGACAGTGAACTTCCCCTTCCCATAAACCCCTCTTCCATGAAGCCATCTGCAAAGCTTGCACCAAGCACTATGGAGCCTGTTCACTTTTCTGACTCAGCAAAGTCTGGCTTTTTCTTTCTTTTCTTTTTTTTTATGGTTAACTTTCTTTTTTTTTTTTATTAATTACACTTTATTCACTTTGTATCCCCCCATAAGCCTCTCCCTCTTCCCCTCCCTATCCCACCCTTCCACCCCCTTCTTGGCTTTTTCTTTGTATTGTTTTCTTCCGGATACTGGCCAATGCCTGGTCATGCTCTCTCTGATGACTTTGGAGTGTCTCATTCTTTCTCTGAAGCTCTCCCTCACCTTCCACCCTGTGGCTGCTTGCTGACCTCCATTACTGAACCTGCCTAAGTTCTAAGATCCTAAAATAAAAGGCATAGCTTTCTCTCTTCCTGTTATCCACCGCCCTTTTCCTGGCAGCTGTCAAGATTTACAGCTTGCCTGCCCTGTTGTTTTTCTCTCAAATTCTAATAAAACTGTCCTCAAGTATCCAAGTCAGTTTCTAAATTATTTTATTAATAAGACTAAGAACCAAAATAAGAAAAAAAAATCCTAATCTCCTTGGTAACAAAATAAATAAACATTATGTAACTACTTTTATCTTTCAGATATGAATTATGACATCTAAAATCTTGTTTCAGTTAACTGTAAGATTATACGATCATACTGCTTAAGTTCTTCAAACTATGGTCAACAAGGACAATAGACCTAAGTGTATATGAATGTCTGTGAAGGAGAAATGCTCAGCAGAAATGTCTGCAGCACAACAGAAGGAACAGGAGCCTTTCAGAAGTCTTACTGCCATCATGGTCACCATGTGTATGCCTTATGCCACTGACCACAGCCTTTAAAAAAGAAGTAAACTACTTAACTAAACTTAAGAGAAAAGAAGGAAGAACCAGATTTGAGTTCACAGGGCTTAAACATACAAAATAGATTTTTTTTTTTTTGTAGCAATAAGAAGACTGTGTCAAAAATAAATTCTAAATTAGTTTAGAATTCTGAATTTCTTGTTAGCTGCTGTTAGCCTCTTCTTTAAGGAATGGCACATTTACTGGAGAGACCAGGCTACTGAGTGACAACCTCTTCCTAATATCAGGCTTCTGTTTCAAAATGGATGGAGAGTAGGAAAAGAAGACTAGCAGAGACATCGCTAAGGGCTCTAATAATTCCTGGTGGCAGGTCACACATCACATTGATGGAGTGGGAAACATTGAAAGATGGCAAAATGAATTAATAATTTGAGTAATTCCTTTAACTTATAATTTAAAACTGAAAATGTAAATTATAATAATAAATTCTTCTGTATAAAATCTATTCTGCGCTCTTGTGGAGGACCCAGGAATCCATATTAAATAGCTCACAAGCATCTATAATTCCAGTTCTAGAGAATCCATTGTCTCTGCTTCTTGCTCAAAAAATGCACGTAAAGTGTATAAATTCATGCAGGCACATAACACAGAGATAGAGATTTATTCTAAATTATTAAATTCTACTCTGAAAGCATCATTCCATTATGAGCCTTTAAATATGTATTTAACATTGAAGATCACAAACTGAATTACTTGTAGAAACACAAAAGGTGCAACAGTGAGCAGGAGACAGGATGGAAACACAATTATCACCTAACAAAACAATTTCCCACACATCCCTTGTTCCAAGTCAGGAATTCTCCATCTTAAAACTATATATTACCTTGGAACACTCAGTCACTTGAGGAAAGATCTAAAAGTAAGAAATTTTCTGTTTCCCAGACTCCTGAATGTCCTCATTAGCTGAAACCTGGAGTCAAGTTGTTTCCATAGCAGCCAGTTTGATTAACGAGCCTGTCTCAATCAAAAACAGTCCAGTCACTCATTCTCATATCCATACTCACATTCTCTCCCCATACTCCTTTCTTCCACTAAAACCTGTTTAACAGCATTTAACAGAAACTGCTAACTTCCTTTGTTAAGACTGATTTTTATTTGTGTGTGTCACACGTGTGCAAGTATCCATGGAAGCCAGAGGAGGTCATTAGATCCTCTAAAGCTGGAATTATTAAGTGCTTGTGAGTGTCCAAAATTAAGAGGTTTTTATCATTAGATTTTTTTTTTAATATTCAACTCAAGTGGCTGAAGAGATGGCTCAGAGAGTAAGAGTATTTGCTGCTCTTTCAGAGAAGCAGAGTTCAGTTCCCAGCACCATATGAAGGTTCGTGGTCATTTATAACGCCAGATCCAGAGGATCTGATACCCTTTTCTGGACTCCATAGGCACTGCATTCACATACATGCAAGCAAAACACCTCTACACATTAAACAAGCACAAACACATCTTTAAAAAAAATCAACTCTAAGGAACATCATTATGTGAAGATATAATTAATAGAAACAAATACTGTTAAAGGACACACACACACACAAAATAGTAAAAATGTCAATGTGGACAAAGTAATAATCTATTGAATGCATTAATTACAAACTTTACCCCGGGATCCTAGTTATTTTTTTAAACTGATAATCCATTTATTAACAGACACTTAAATAAACTTTCTGTTAAACATAACAATCTTTTATTTAACTTTAAAGGTGGTTTTAATCTTATATCATAAAATTTAGTGTTTGTTACCAAAAATAGGATTTTTCCTTCCTATTCATAATAACACAACACACACACACACACACACACACACACACACACATGTACACAGGTGCACACACATATTTACAAACTAAGTTAGGAACAGTGACAAAATCACACAATCAAATATCATTCATTGCCTTTTAACACCTACAAGTCTATGACAATGCTACATTTAACAAAAATGCATGTTCAACTTTAAAATCCTATCACTCTTGGAAGTTTTATTTTATTTTATTTATTTATTACAATTTATTCACTTTGTATCCCCACTGTAGTCCCCTCTCTCATCTCCTCCCAGTCCCACCCACCCTCCTTTTTCTCCCCCTATGCCCTTTGCCTAGTCCCCTGATAGGGGAGGACCTCCTCCCTTTCTATCTGACCCTGGCTCATCAGGTCTCATCAAGGTTGACTGCATCATCATCTTCTGTGGCCTGGCAAGGCTAGACTCTCATTTTAACACAGGAGTTTACCTGGTGGGGTACAATACACATTTACACTACAAAGGTTGTTTCCAGATTCTGGCTATTACAAATAGAGCTACTATGAACATAATTGAGCAAATGTCCTTGTTATATGGTTGAGCATCTTTTGGGTATATACGGCCAGAAGTGGTACATCTGTGAAACCGCCAGATTGATTTCCAAAGTGATTATACAAGGTTACATTCCCACCAGCAATAGAGGAGGGTTCCCCTTTCTCCACATCCTCTCCAGAATGTACTGTCACTTGAATTTTTGATCTTAGCCATTCTGATGGGTGGAATCTCAGTGTTGTTTTGATTGGTGTTTCCTGGATGACTAAGGAAGCTGAGCACTTCTTTAAGTGTTTCTCTGCCATTCAATATTCCTCTGCTGAGAATTCTGTTTATCTCTGTACCCCAATTTTTAATTGAATTACTTGGTTTGTTGGTGTTTAACTTCTTCAGTTCTTTATATATTCTGGATGTTAACCCTCTATCAGATGTAGGGTTGGTGAGGCACTTTTCCCAGTCTGAAGACTGTTGTTTTGTTCTGTTAACAGATGTAGCCCATGGGCAGTTTAGTCTCCATGGGGTTCCCTAGTAAGGGAAGCAGGGGCAGTCACTGGCATGAACTTGGTTGACTGCTCTTTGATCAACAACCCTGGTGAGGTGGCCTTACTAGGACACAGAAAAAGAGGATCCAGACAATCCTGCTGAGACTTGATAAGCTAGGGTCAGATAGTAGGGGTAGACTTCCCCTATCAGTGGATTAGGAGAGGAACACAGGGGAGGAAGAGAAGAAGGAGGGTACTAGAGCCGGGATACAAAGTGAATAAATTGTAATAAATAATAATAATGAAGAATGTTGAAAATGTTCTAGGAGAGGCTTGCAAAGTCTCCTACTTGTAGTTATGTTTTGAGATAAGTTAAAAAACAAAACCAAAGGACAACAAAGAAAGCCTTCCCCTAGGAACTTGATAAGATAGATACATTTTACTTGTTGCAATTCACCTTAGTAGAATTTTGTTTAACTGAACTACACATAGACAAGGTGGTAATATTTAGCAAGGAGAATCTAAAGACCTTTCCTGGCACCATGATGACTGTCAAACAATGGAATTAGCTAATGTACTTTTCTAAATCTGAGACTTAGAAGAAATCTTTTGCATGTGTTATAACATTGCACATCTCTCTTTTCCTGCCCTTCTCTTCCAAAATAACTAACTTGCATTTATTTCGTAAGGTAGTAGTGAACGCAGATACATGAATGGAGGAATGAGTATGCCAAAGAGGGCACTGCTCCCATCTCAGCAGGACAGTGGTCACCAGAAATAGAGCTTGAATGTCCATCTGTCAGAAATGTGAAGGGACGATTCTTTTTTTAATTTTAATTATTATTATTTACTACATTTCATTCACTTTGTATCCCAGCTGTGGCCCCCTCCCTCGTCTCCTCCCAATACGGCCCTCCCTCGCTCCTTCTTCTCCCCCTATATCCCTATCCGAGTCCACTGACGGGGAGGTCCTCCTCCCCTTCTATCTGACCCTAGCCTATCAGGTCTCATGAGGACTGGCTGCATAGTCTTTCTCTATGGCCTCACAAGGCTGCACCCCCAGGGGTAGGTGATCAAAGAGCAGGCCACTGAGTTCATGTCAGATACAGCCCCTGTACCCCTTACTAGAGAACCCACTTGGATATTGAGCAGCCTATGGGCTTCCTGTGAACACGGGGTCTAGGTCTTTTCCATGAAAGATCCTCGATTGGAGTATTAGTTTCTGCAGGGGCCCCTAGGCCCAGGTTTTTCGGCTTTGTTGTCTTATAGAGTTCCTGTCCCCTCCAGGTCTTTCTATCTTCCTCTTCTTCCATAAAGTTTCTGGCACTCTGCCCAAAGTTTGGCTATGAGTTTCAGTATCTCCTTTGATACCCTGTTGGGCAGTCTTTCAGAGGTCCTCTGTGGAATGCTCCTGTCCTGTTCCTTGTATATCCTACTTCCGATGTCTATCCTGTTTCCCCTTCTGAGTGAGGTTTCAGCCTCTTCCCTAGGGTTCCCCTTGTTGTTAGCTTCTCTAGGACTATAGATTTTAATATGTTTATCCTATATTACATGGCTAAAATCCACTTATAAGCGAGTATATACCATATGTGTCTTTCTGCTTCTGGGTTACCTCACTCAGGATGATCTTTTCTAGTTCCCACCATTTGCCTGCAAATTTCATGATTACCTTGTTTTTAATTGCTGAGTAGTAGTCCATTGTGTAAATGTACCATAATATCTGTATATATTCCTCCATTGAGGGACATCTTGGTTGTTTCCAGATTCTGGCTATTACAAATAAAGCTGCTATGAACACAGTTGAGCAAATGTCCTTATTGAATGGTGGGACATCCTTTGGGCATATGCCTAGGAGTGGTATAGCTAGATCTTGAGGAAGCGCTATTCCTAATTGACTGAGAAAGGGCCAGATTGATTTCCAAGTGGTTGTACAAGTTTATATTCCCACTAGCAATGAAGGAGGGTTACCCTTTCTCCACATCCTCTCCAGCGTGCATCATCCCTTGAGTTTTTGATCTTAGCATTCTGATGGGTATGAGGTGAAATCTCAGGTTCGTACTGATTAGCACTTCATGAATGACTTAAGGACGTTGAGCATTTCTTCAAGTGTTTCTCTGCCATTCAATATTCCTCTGTTGAGAATTCTGTTTAGCTCTGTACCCCATTTTTTATTGGACTACTTGGTTTGTTGGTATTTAACTTCTTCAGTTCTTTATATATTCTAAATATTAGCCCTCTGTCAGATGTAGGGTTGGTGAAGATCTTTTCCCAGTCTGTAGTCTGTTGTTTGTTCTGATGACAGTGTCCTTTGCTTTACAGAAGCTTTTCACTTTCATGAGGTCCCATTTACTTATTGTTGATCTTAGAGCCTGTGCTGTTGGGCTGTTGGTGTTCTGTTCAGGAAGTTGTCTCCTGTGTCAAGGTTCTTCTCCACTTTTTTTTTCTTTAAAGAAAGTATTTTATTTATTAAATATATATATAGTGTTAAACTCGCATGTATGCCTCCACACCAGAAAACAGCACCAGATCTTACTATAGATGGCTGTGAGCCACCATGTGGTTGCTAGGAATTGAACTCAGCAGCTAGTGATCTTAAACTCTGAGCCATCTCTCCAGCCCTCTTCCCCACTTTTTCTTCTAACAAATTGAGTGTGTCTGCTTTAGAAACAGACTTGTGGATCATTGGAATTGAGTCAAAGACCCAAAAGTAAACCCACACCCCGATGGAAACTTAATTTTTGACAACGAAGCCAAAACCAACGGAAAAAGACAGCATCTTCAACAAATGGTGCTGGTCTAACTGGATGTCTGCATGTAGAAAAATACAAATAGATTCATATTTATTACTCTTAGAAGTTTTTAAAAGGACCAATTTACATAAAAATATCAAAAGAACAACACATTTTAAAAATCAGTCAAAGTTTTATCTTTTAGAAATTACTGTTTCACAGCCAGGTAGTAGTAATGCATGCCTTTAATCTCAGCACTTTGGCAGAAGCACGTGGATCTCTGAGTTTACCAGCCTGGCCTACGAAGAGTTCCAGGACAGCCAGGGCTACAGAGAGAAATCCTCTCTCTTAAAAAAAAAAAAAAAAACCAAAAAACAAAACAAAAAAAAACAGAAAGAATTGTTTCACAAATTTCATTATTTGGTGATATAGTGGATAATGTTTACAATGCAACTCAAGTCTCTGAATTCTAAATACAAACGAAAACAGTTTCAAAATCTACACATTTAATGGCTCACAGTAAACTACGCATCAGGAATAAGCCACCACATTAGGATTAGCAGTTATTCTCTTTTAACTCCAAAATAAAATGCTGATGTTGAAAGAGATAGTATTTTCTCAAACTCCTCGCTATATCTTACAGTGATGAAAAGAATAAGAACTATAAACAGCTAATACATTTTTATATTTCTATCAAATTGTCTTTTTCATTTATCTTCTTACATTTTAAGTTTTGAGAAATAAACTGCAATTTAGAAACTTCAAATAATGCCAAAAGATAACTGATAGAAAAAATAAATATGCAAGCACCAATTTTTGAAACTGTTATTTTAGAGCCCAACAAGATGGCCCAGCACAGAAGGCCTTTGCCACAGAAGGCTGGCTATCTGAGTTTGATCCCAGAAATCACATGAATATGGAAGGAGACTCAACAAATTTGCTCTCACACACTGCTTCACCCACCCACGCTTTACTTGTTCTCTCTCTCTCTCACACACACACAAATATATTTTAAGTGTTGTTTTAGAAATCTATTTAATAATCAGTATTTTAGCTTCCTAAAAATATAATCACTCAAAACAAATAAGTGAATTAAGTACCACATTTCAGTAACCATTTCCTATAAACTAAAATCTCTGATACCTCACTCATTCTAATGTCCACTTCAGTGCAATCAGTGACTGACTAAAAGAGAAGGCATTAAACTTAGGCAATCAGAGAGAAAGTTTTCTTTCTTTTCTGCAGGAAGAAACAAAAGCTCAAAGCCAATGGATGACGCCTACAAGCTAGAAAGCTGTGAGGACTGAGGTTACAAATAGTCCACTATAAGCTTTTAAAGTACAAAAAAATAAATACAACAAGCACTGACATAAAATAACAAGCATTTACTATAAATTAGATGTATCAGCAACAACCTTTTGCAGTAAATAAGCAATGCTGATGCTTCTGCAGGGGTAAAATCACACACCTTAACTGTGAGCTCTGCACAGATACACACCCATCCCCCACTGCACAGAGCTACTTCACAAACCTCTTGAATAAATAGGAGTATCCAGTGTCCAGGGTAATGGGTGGTCCTGAGCTCTGGAGCCAGAGCTGTATACTTTTAGGAGATGCTGAGATAAGAACAAAGTGTTTTGTGTTGTTTAAATCTGAATCTAGATGTAAAATCTTTGCACCATTATTGGCACAATTTATAAACCCACTGACTGGGTAAAGCTGAAAAAGTCAGGATAAATATTAAAAATTAAATACTTCAAAATAAAATATTTTGGGCCTTTTTATAGTCCAAATTAATTAATTCAATTTTCTCAAAAGTTATCATTTCAAAGGTGCAATTATCCTGCAACGTGTTTTACTGCCAACAGACGTTATTTAAATAAAATTACATACATCAAATAAACTGCAATTCAGTAAAAGACAGTGAAATTAACTCACATGAAGTCAAAATAAAGCACCAACTACTAAATCCAATAGGAAAAGTGGCTTTTATTCTTGTTTTTACTTTATTTTTCCTGGAACGAAAAGTAAGATTTACAAGTAGCCCCAAGAAAATATAAGCAAAGAATAGTCCTGACCCAAGCCTCTCTGACTTAGTCAAGTGGGCCTGCAACCTGAGCCAAAGGGCGCAAATTCCTCACCATTCAAAAATCTTCAATGGTGTGAGGGAGGAAATAGCTAATAGGGAGACATGTGCAAATTTCTAGATTTAGTAACCAACTAAAAAGCTTTTTGTCAAAGACCTAAAAATTAAATAAATAAAGTCAACACTGTGAATGAATTTTTGTTATGGTTTTAACCAATTCTAAAAAAGGAATATTTTTTAAATGAAAAGGACTCTTTCACTTTAACATTAAGATTTACTGTGAGCCAACTGTGTCAGGTATGCATCTGTAAGACTTGATCTAATTAAAGTAGCCGCTGAAAAGCATAACTACTTTGCAAGCAGTAGAGTTTCCATATTGTATTGAAAGCATACTTAAGAAAAAGCTTATATAAACTTTGTATTATTGACTTAAGTATTTAAAGTGATAGATACAACCTCTGTTGCCATACTTCTGTTACTGACTGATTTAAAGAAAATTAATTTGCTGTACGCTAAAATGAAAGAATTTAGGCATTACAGGATCTATAAACATCCTAGTCATTATTGTTAATAACTGAAGAAATTCATTGCTAAATGAAGGAAAGAAAAAGTCATGAATAAGTGTGGCCAAAGTAAAAGTAATTTGAAATTTACATGAAATCTTTACATCCTATAACACAAACTATATATATAAACCTTAGAGTGATTAGAAAATTAATGGTATTTTAAATATCAACTTTAAGGTTAATAAAAGCCATAAATTTAAGCTAAAATTGATATTTAAAAGTAAAATGTCATAACAAAAGACTTAAAAGGCAACTGGAAAAAACAAGGTTGTAGTTAGTAACACAATAAATTGGCCAAAGCAAGTTTTTCTGCAAAATCTAAAAACTATGCTTTATGTATGTGTGTACATGCAAGCATGGTGTTTATGTTTGTGTGTGTTCTTGATTCCAAATGCCTGCAATCCAGATCCATCGGACCTCCTAAAACTATTGTTATAAGAAGTTGTGAGCTGCCATGTGGGTGCTGGGAATGAATTTGAGGCCTCTGGAAGAGGAGCAAGTGCTCCTAACCACTGGGCCATCTCTTCATCCCCTGTATATAGCTTTAAAAGAAATTTTTTTTAATCAACTTTTTGTTTTGTTTTTGAGGGAGGGCTTTACTCTATAACTCAGACTAGACTAGAACTCACTATGCATCATCTCAGTATCCAAGGCAGGCCTGGAACTTGGGTATCTTGCCTCAGCCTCCTGTGTGCTAAGATTATAGGCATCAACTAATATGCCTGTCCTAAGATTCCAAATAAAATCAGTAGAGCCTTATAATTTGACTTTGCAAATAACAAACTGAATAGTAAACAGAAAAAATACACCCTTTGTCATTTCTGAGTAATAGTAATAAACAATCTTCAAGAGTGCCGGATGTGTTTGTGTGCATGTGTGCGTGAGACTGTAGTAGACACGTGTGGAGTGTGTACATGTGAATGGGCGAGGCCAGATGGAATCTGAGGTAGCCTGCTGGGTCCATGTCCCTTTATTTAGACAGTCTTTCTCTGAACTTGGAGTTGGGCTGGTGGCTAGTCAGCCTCAGTGAGACATTCTGTTTTCCTCAGCGCTGTGCTGACAGGTGCACACAATAATGCCTGGCTTTTTAAGCGTGTGCTGGGATCAGAAGTGAGGTTCTCTTGCTTGCACCGCAAGCACTCTTACCTACTAATCCATCTCTCCAGCCCCAAAATGTGCCAAAACTTTAAAGACACAGAGAGAAAGCCAGGAAACAGAATCCTTTCATGTATCACCCAACAGTGAGTGCTTTGCATTTGTTTACATTTATGTCTCTGTTCTTGACAGTACAGAAGTAAACAATTATTAACAGCATTATCAAAACAGTTTGGTTAAAATAGTATTTTCCTTTTGTGTATACTAAGAATAGATAAACATTATATATACTTGAAAAATAGGTAAAAACCCCACAGAACAATTTATTAAAACAAAAATATCTATGTGCCAAGTTATTTCCAAACCTCAGTTTATACCTTGATACTTCAGACACTGACTAGTAAAGATTATGAAATAGAAAAATTAAAGAAAGAACCACAATTTTTTTAGTGTCCTAGTCATTGTTCTATTGCTATTGACACCATGACCAAAGCAACGCTTATAAAAATAAAGCATTTAATTAGAGGCTTGCTTGCAGTTCAGTGGTTTAGCTCATTATCATCATGGCAGGAAACACGGCAGCACATACAGTGCTGGAGCAGTAGCTAAAAGATTACGTCTTGATCCTCAGACTGAGATACTGAGAAACACTAGGTCTGGCATGGGCTTTTGAAACTCAAAGTACACCCCCAATGAAACACTTCTTCCAATAAGGCCACACCTCCTAATCCTTCTAATTCTTTCAAATTGTGCCACTCCGTGGTGACTAAGCATTCAAAAATCTGAGCCTATGGGGCCATTTTTATTCAAACCACCACACAGAGTACTAATTTCTTAAAGTAATTATGGATCAGTGACAAGGAAACACAATCTTCTCAATTCAGTATGAAAAAGCCTAGAAAAAAAAAATCTTACCTGGGTTATTAAGGTAAGCTTAACTTGTTTAAAGAAGGTAAGCTATGAGGTTATATTGTATAGGAAAAGATCATAAGTCAGTTAAGAGGAAGATCAGTAAATTGCATACAATTGATCTCTCCTCTCCCAAGAACAAAAGCTTCTCATGTGATGGTAATTTTTAAGCAGATTGAAATTCCTAAAGAAAAACAGATAAGAAAAAAGTAGAAATCAATATGGACCTTGTTTGACAAAGGATATCAAAATACATAAAGAGAGAGAGGGAGGGAGGTTATCTGAGATAAGTTAAAGGACTGGTCAGTTAGCCAGTTAAGACAACATAGAGATAAATAACTGGTCAGTTGAACCTCTTCAAAAGTGACAAAAGAGGACCCACTGAAATGAGGACAATGTTTCACATTATGAAGGGAGTAGTGGTTATACAATTTGTCAAACCTCATCTAAATATGTGTGTGCATGTGTGCGTGTGTGTATGAAAGAGAGAAAAGGGAAATCTGTAAATATTAGTAAATATATAAATTGTAGTTCAAAACCAAAGATGAAACACAAAATAAATAAAATTTATAACAGGCTTTTAAAAAACATACTGCTTAAATAAAGTTTTAAAATATAATCTGGCATTGTTTACAGACTTTAAATTATTTTCATAGATATGATGTCAACTTCAATGATCTTAACCTTACCTCTCCAAAATAGGAGATTGTTTGAACCATATTTTAATCATGTGAACACTAAAGCTACCAGAAGTGACTACCCAAAATACTGAAGCCCATCAAGTGGCACTCAAGACCCCAAACACAATGCTTTTCCCTTACTACACAACAACAAACAACAAAAGCTAAGCCCTTTTCATTTATCAAATATTAAGTCTTTCATATACGGTAACAATGAACCTGCATAATATTGGTATAAAAAGCTACTACATTTGTGTCCCTACTTACATTTCACTGATAATTTTCCCCCCTCAACCAAATGTCTAATACATAGGATTAATTGGTTTACTTAACCAGAATATATATCAGTCTATTAGTCTATATTCTTGTCACATACAAAATTAAACAGTTATTAACAGTAATTAAAATATATTGATTAAAATAGTACCTTTTGCTTGTACTGAAGAAAAAAATAAACATTATATATACCTACAAAACAGTTAAAAACCACACAGTGCAACAAATTACTAAAACAAAAATATCTATATACCAAGTTATTTCCAAACCTCAGTTTATACACTGATACTTCAGGCAGTTTGTGTGTCGGAGGGGGGAGGACATATTTTAGATAAGGTCTCATTATGTTGCCTAGGATAGGCCTGCACTTCTAGGTCCAAGTGATCTTCCTATCTCAGCCTCTTGAGTGGCTAGAACTACAGTTGTGTTATACATTAAACATTATCTATCATAGAACTATAATGAAAAGTTTTAGAGTTCATTATAATAAAAATTAAGCTTTCAATATTATGCAACATTTTTTTACCCAAGGTTGAAGAATGTCCAGTTTGCTAAAAACCAATCTGCAACCAAGGATCATGCAAGAAGAAGACCTAGATCCTCTGCTCACATGTAGCCGATAGGCAGCCCAGTCTTCGTGTGGGTTCCCTAGTAAAGGAAGCAGGAGTAACATGAACTCTGTTACCCACTCTTTGATCATTTCCCCCTGGTAGGGTAGCCTTGCCAGGCCACAGAGGAAGAGGGTCCAGGCAGTCCTGATGAGACTTGATAGGCTAGGGTCAGATAGTAGGGGAGGAGTATAGGGAGTAAGAGGTAGGGAGGTGGGGCTGGGAGGAGACAACGGAGAAGGCTACAACTGGGATATAAAGTGAATAGATTATGATAGATAGATAGATAGATAGATAGATAGATAGATAGATAGATAGAT